>NW_016690278.1:888031-1214782 GCF_001604755.1 Lepidothrix coronata | reverse complement strand
CCTCCTCTTCCCTCAGCTGCTTGTCATAGGATTTGTGCTCCAGACCCTTCACCAGCTTCCTTGACCTTCTTTGGATACACACCAGCACCTCAATACCTTTTTTGAAGTGAGGGACCCAAAACTGAACACAATACACAATAGGTAGCCTCACCAGTAATGAGTACAGTGGGACAATCACCACCCTAGTCCTGTTGGCCCCACTATTCTTGATACAGGCCAGGATGCCCCTGGCCTTCTTGGCCACTTGGGCACGTAGTTGACTCATGTTTAGTTGGCTGTAGAACCAGCATTCCTCTTTTCTGCTGGGCCACTTTCCAGCCACTCTTCCCTAAGCCTGTAGGGCTGTGTGAGGTGGTTGCAACCAAAGCGCAGGACCCAGCACTTCCCTCTATTGAACCTCATGCAGTTGTCTTGGCCCACTGATCCAGCCTGTCCAGATCCCTCTGCAGAACCTTCCTACCCTCCAGAAGATCTACACTCCCGTCCAACTTGGTGTCACCTGCAAACTGACTGAGGGTGCACTCGATCCCCTCCTCCAGGTCATTGATAAAGATATTAAACAGTACCGAGCCCTGGGGAACAGCACCAGTGACCCAGCTGGATATAATTCCATTCACCACCACTCTCTGGACCCAGCTATCCAACCAGCAAAGAATCCATCCATCCAAGCCACGAGCAGGCAGTTTATCCAGGGGAAGGTTGTGGGAGGTGGTGTCAAATGCTTTGCTGAAGTCTAGATAGACAACACCCACAGCCTTTCCCTCATCCACTAAGTGGGTCACTAGAAAGAGATTAGGTTGGTAAAGTAGGATCTGCCTTTGTGAATCCATGCTAGCTGGTCTTGATACCCTGGCTGTCCTGCATGTGCAGTGTGATGGCACTCAGGATGGTCAGCTCCATGACCTTCCCCAGCACTGATGTCAGACTGACAGGCCTGTGGTTACCCAGATCGTCCTTCTGAGCTTTCTTGACTTACTAATTTCCAGTCAACTGGGACTTCTCTGGTTGACCAGAACTGCTGGTAAATAATGGAAAGTAGCTTGGCAAGCACTTTTGCCAGCTCCCTCATTACTCTCAGGTGCTTCCCATAGACTTGCAGGTGTCTAACTGGCATAGGAGGTCACTAACAATTTCCTCCTGGATTATGGGGGCTTCATTCAGCTCCCCATCACTAACTGCCAGCTCTGGGAGCTTGGTATCCTGTGGATGACTGATTTTGGTATTAAAGACTGAGGCAAAGAAGACGTTAAGTACCTGAGCATTTTCCTCATTCCCTGACACTGTGCTACCCTCTGCATCCAGCAAAGGATGGAGACACTCCTTAGCCCTCCTTTTGCTGCCAGTGTACTTACAGAAACTTTTTTTTTGTCTTTAACCACAGTGGCTGAACTAAGTTTCAGTTCAGCTTCAGCTCTTCTAATTTTCTCCCTACGTAACCTCACAACATCCTTGTAGTCACTCCAAGTTACCTGCCCGCCCCCCCCTTTCAGAGGTGAAACATTCTCTTTTTTAACCAGCCTAAGTTCTCCATTTAGCCAGGATGGTCTTTTTCCCCAGCAGCTTGTCTTACTGTTCCTGCACCTTTAAGATTTCCTTCTTAAAGCATGTCCAGCTTTCTTGGACTGCTTAGACCTTCAGGTCTGACTCCCAAGGGATTCTGTCAATCAACCTCCTAAACAAGTCAAAGTCTGCCCACCGGAAGTCCCAGGTGACAGTTCTGCTTGCACTCCTCCTAACTTCATCCAAAATTGAAAACTATCATTCCACAGTCACTGTGCCCAAGGCGGTCTCCAACCATCACATCTCCCACCAGTCCTTCCCTAAATTGCAAACAGAGAGCCCAGTGGGGCACCGCCCTTTGTTGGCTGTGTCAGGAAGTTATCTTCCACACACTACAGGAACCTCCTAGACTGATTCTTCTCTGCTGTGTTGTACTTCCAGCAAACATCTGGTAAGTTGAAGTCCCCCATGAGTACGAGGGTTAGTGGTTGTGATACTTCTTCCAGCCTCCTGTAGAATGCATCATCTGCCTGTTCATCCTGGCTAGGTGGTCTGCAACAGACTTCTACCAGGACGTCTGCCCTGCTGACCTTCCCCCCCTGCTCTTTATCCACAGGCACTCAACCCTCGTCATCACCACTGATTTCACTACAGTCAAAACAATCCCCAGCGGGAGGGTTACTTCCCTTACCTCTTTGGTTTCATTTTGAGACCTCATGTTCTCTGCGATGAACTGGACGTTGCTGATGACATCCTTCACCTCTGGGGAGTACTCCACCTGCTCCACCATCCATTTCGGTGACTGATGGCTCAGTCCTCTCGTGGTTGTAGCGAGTTCAGTTGCCTTGTCACAGTGACTGCATCGCTGCTGCTCCCTCTGCAGTTTGGTATCTTTGTGTTTACTGTGCTTTGACTTGCCTGACTTACTGTCCGATACTTTTTTGGGTTTTTTGGAGTAATTTTTTTTCTGCTGTTCTAGTGGCCTCTGCATCAACAGGACTTTGGGGAGCAGGTTAAGAAAGATGGTTTTTACCCATTCAGGCATTGTGTGTGTGGTTGGAGTCCTGTAATGTATATTCAGGACAAACACTGTAATGACAATTGACAGAGTCACAAATATCATAGTGAACAGTAAATATTCACCTACTAGGGGAATTACTAAAGAGGTGGATGGGATTGTTTCTGTGATCACCAGTAAAAACACAGTCAAAGAAAGAAGCACAGAGATGCAAAGGGTCACTTTTTCACCGCAGTCAGATGGCAGATAAAAAACTAACACGGTCAGGAATGAGATGAAAAGACAGGGAATGATCAGATTTATGGTGTAAAACATTGGCAACCTTCGAATATAAAAGGAATATGTTATGTCTGTGTAGATCTCTTCACAGCAGTTATATTTGATATCATGCTTGTAGCCAGAAGCATCAACTATTTCCCATTCACTATTTTCCCAAAAATCATTCATATCTACTTTGGATCCAATGATCAGAAGATCAATTTTGGCTTTGTCATAGGTCCATGAGCCAAATTTGAGTGAACAATTCTGATGATCAAATGGGAAAAAAGTAATATCCATAGGACAGGAGCTTTTAAAAATAGCTGGTGGGGTCCAGGTGATCATTCCATCATAGCGAAGGAGGGCTTTGGTCTTTACTTCAACTTGAAAATCTCCCACAGCACTAAAAAAGACAAATGAGGCAAAGAAAATTACCATGAAAGTAAAATGTCTGTCACGGAGGCTGCAAGAGGACACTTTTGAGGGAGAGGGTAAAATGAATCAATAAAAGGGGTAAAATGAATCATCGTACTTATTATACAAGACGATATCTGGTTTCCAAATTTTATCTGCTGGTACACGAACAAATTCAATGCCATCATATTGGCTGGGATCCCACCGCAATTTGTAGTCATTCCAAATCTGAAAGAAGAGTGGACGAAGATTTCAAACCCTTGAATTATCAGCAAATATCTGCTCCTCAGATCCTCCTATAAAACGACAGGTTATGATAAAGATGTAAAGTGCAGCACGTGGGGGAGGGGTCAATGATCTGAAAGACAACAAGGCCACGACCTGGAGAAACACTGGACATACGTGAACACTGCTCACATTGATTTGCTACTCGGTTCTCTGTGAGGAGATGGGATGTCAATTGTTATCCATCACTGGCATGCTCTCCTCTGTCTTCCTACATCAGTAAAGACCCTTGCCTGTGAAAGGTTACCTCCCCACTACAGAGAGGAGATATGGGCCCTGCTGCTGCACTCCACAGGTTAGAGGAGGAGAGCATCAAAGGAGACCAACATCCTAAGGAGAAGGAAGGTACACGTGCACACTAACAGGCAGCTGCTGCCAGGGGACATTACTGCTTTCACAAGAACAGTGAAATATCAAGCCAGGGCAGCGAGGGATGTTGAGCAGCCCTCTTGAATTGCTGCCTAGTGCACTATCATGGGGCCATGCTCCATTGTCTCTCAGCCTATCATAAGTGCAGCATCTTTTGCAGAAAAGTTTGTGTGGATCACAATCAGTGCCTGGAGAAAACTGGTGCAAGCTGACTATATTTTCTCAGTAGTTTAGGTCCTCTAAGGATTTTTATCTATGTAAAAATGAAAAAAAAAAACTATCAGGAAAAATGGAGGTATGTTCCTCTTGCTAATAAATGTCTTGGTGGAGATTAACTAGGAATGCAGAGCTGCATGTTTAATCACTCTTTAATGGGTACATCCAGCTAGATTTACTAGGTAAAAAAACTAAAAAAAACCCCAAAAACCACTCGATCACAAAGCTGGAGGAGAATATGCTACACAGGAAAGGAGACAAGAATGAAGAAATTACGTTTTGAGTTATGGTTAATGGGGCTTCTCCCTTTCATCCTTCAAAATCCTTGTTACAAAACAAGAACTTATTCTATAGTTGTAGCTCACAAGGTAACACACATTTGATCATATCAATGCAAAATACACGAGAAATGCAACACAGTCACTTACATGTCTAAGCCACAAATTTGTTTCCATAATCTGATTGACTTCATCCTAGAAAGAAACACAGGCCAAAAACTCAGTCCATAAAAATGGAAACTAGAATTCCACATTTACTGAAACCAGATTTTTTTCTGGATACTTTTCAGGGACTTACATATTGGGCGCAGTCATGTGCAGCTCTACTGCAAAATTTTTAAAGCTCTGTTGAAAAATCATAGTCCATAAATATCAGACATACAAAGAGCTGCAGTTTTTCCAGTGGCTGGGAACCTGAAGAGCACAAAACTTAGAATTCCTCTGAAAACAGCACCAGAAGAACAATGTTCTTCTGGTGGCTGTGCATTTTGTTGGTTTCAGTGTTTAAAAAGTTTTGATTACACCATACAGAACTGGTAACATTCAAGAAAATGGCAACTGTATCACAGTTTTCTCGAATTTCTATACAAACCTCTAGAGCAGACGCATTCAAACACCACTAAACTAGGTCACTCTATACAGAGACTTTCTTTTTACAGTCAATTATCGCTATAGCCAGTCAGTGAAGAATCAGGATGGTGATGCAAGAAACACAAATATAAAGTTTTGGATCCGGTTCTAATGAGCCTTCAGCCTAAAAGTATTCAGAAATACTCGTATTACATATATGTATGAATGCAGGCTGATATTCACAAAGAAAATATCTGCAAAAATATTGCTTTGGGTAGTTTTTAGTTTTTAAGCATGTGAACTCAAATGAAATTAAGATATTTACCATACAAAGATGGAAAATGTGGATTCAATATTTCATACTAATGTAAATATTAACGTAGTTCTACATTTAATACTAAAGTTTAAGCACAAAAATAATTTTGAAAGGCCAGTAGGGCTACTGTCTGTGGGTTAAAACATCTAAATTACTGTAAAAATCATGACTCTATCCTGAAAAAATCCACCTGATTTATTTATAATGCTCATTTTTTTCTTCAAAGGCAGCACTGGGAGCGAGGGGCTGCAATGTCAGAGAGAATTGTGGAAACCTGCCAAGCTACCTGTAACAATGAAACAAAATACTTCCACAGAGGAACTCCAAAAGGTGACACTCTTCACCACCAGGACTTACAATGCCTGCATTTATCCTCTCAGATAACTTCTCTCCCTGGCTCTTGTTGAATGTTGCTGCTTGCCTGTCATTTCATTATGGACTCAACCAGGTGCTTCAGAATCAAAACTCTGCCTTTGTTCTGCAGATAATTTGCTTCACAGAGAGATTTCAGCAAGGGCTGAGGCCAGGCTTTGCTCCTTCGAGAGACCCCCTGTCCTGCCCAGAGGGTTTGCCACCCCAGGCACACTCACCCTTGTGCACGGTGCATCCCAAAACATGCAACACTCATCTCCCCACCACTCTGCAGGCTGCACTTCTCTTATGTCATGTTGAAACAAAGAGACTGAAAAAAAGGCATGCAGAAAAGATCTTACCCCTCGGGACCACAGGGAAATGACAGTAGACCCACAGGAGAACTGGTCACATGCTACAGGCAACCCGGACATACCAGGTGTCCCTGAAGTGGTTTATCCCTGTGGAGAGTGGGCTTGAACATTCAGTACTGCTGCTCTGGGCTCTGGAAGCTGCTACCTGGTGCGAAGGGGTTTGATGCTACAGAGTAAGCAAACGAATCTGCTGCATTCAAACCGCTTGTCTGAGCAACAGGAACAACTCTGCTAACTGAAATAACAGCAAAGGTCTCAGCACGTACACTGAGGCCCACGTGAAATGCCAGTTAGGGTGTGTGCAGCCATCGCAATCACCTCTCCTGCGTCAGCGATTCGCGCGTGTTTACAACCGTCCCCAAATCTCAGCAGTGTTCCGTAGCGAGTCTTACCACGTTTGTAAGCTGGGTAATGGCCAACTCAAAATACACTCTGACGGGATCAGACACATTTTCCACCGGCCTGATGAACTGGTTGTACTGGGAGAAGAGTTTGTGAAATAACCGTTCCTCTGATTCGCAGGCTGTGGTATCTGTTAGTAAACATAAAGAATAGCTATGCCAGAGGTAAGAAAAAGGGAAAGAAGGTGCTGGATAATATGCTGTTATCCAAGTCTGGGCTATATTTCTGGATCTTGTGCTTGTGACCATGTATCAAGCCACCAGCCTGTGGGCCTCTGCTTGGCTCACCCCGGTATCAGACCGAAGTAGAATGAAGTGTGAAGTAGAAGAAGCAGCAATGTGGTAGATTTAACCTTTGGGAGTCTTTATGGCAAGACAGATAGTCCATGAAAAACATAGCTACTTACACAGTTGAGGCCTCAACTACTCTATCAAATGTGAGAGATTCTGGTTAGGTGATTATAATGATGCCTCCTAGTCTTAAACACTATGACTACATTTCATTCTCATGTTTCCTGTTTCAACTCTTTAGATAGCACAATTTTTATTCTGAAGGAAGTTCATTTATTAAGTTCTATGAACAAAAAAAAAGTGGAAATATTAAAATTTCTTATAGAATAGAATGCATCTTTGTAATATAGAGCTGTTCTTTGGGAACAAGCAGATCATAGCTGTAACCCCCAGTCAATAAAGAATAGACCAGGTGGCTTAGCGGGAACAAGGTGTGTGCCAGGCACTGAGCTGACTCACTGCAGAGTTAAGAAGAATGTTCTTAACCTGTTACATACAGTCCAGACCTGAAATAGTTATTTTGACAGTTCTAAAGGCTGCAGACTTTGTTTTAAAAAGGAAAATATTCAATCATGTTGGCTCTGGCAACATCACCTCAAAAGAATAATTTTCTTGAATAACTTTGCTATTAGAGTGCACTACTATAATTCAGCACTTCCACTCAAAATACTTTATGAAGTCAAGATTTATAACTTCCCTCTTACACTGTGCACAGCTTTGTTATCAAAGCTCTTTGATGATCCCAAAGATATTACCAATACAATTGAGGAAAAATTAGTTTTTCAGAATCATGTTCATAAATTTTTTTGCATTAGTTCCAGGCTGCACTAGAATGTATCAAGAA
Organism: Lepidothrix coronata; assembly: GCF_001604755.1. Classification (NCBI taxonomy): domain Eukaryota; kingdom Metazoa; phylum Chordata; class Aves; order Passeriformes; family Pipridae; genus Lepidothrix; species Lepidothrix coronata. Next base: position 1,207,297 of record NW_016690278.1, on the reverse strand, counting down.
AGCAATCATGATAAGGCTTTATGATTGCAAATATTAGACATAGAATGGGTTTGTGTCAGGTAGCATGGTCTCTGGCACAGCATAGAACATAAATTTTCAATTTACATATTCTTCTGTAAACACAAGGGCCTGTGGATGCACAGATGTCTTACAGGATCCTACAGAGAGACACTTGGTCTAAGTATACTGCACTGCTTTCATGCTTAGGCTGCCTTTCCCCTGTTTTTTGAAAAAAAAAGAGTAATTTTGCACCTAAGGTGATATGAAGCATCCTCATATTGCAGGAGATTATCATAATTACAAGCAGAAATGCTGGTTAGTGGTGACTTACACGTATGGAAAGAAAATTGTAGTAAAAATTTCATAACTTAATGTTTCATTTCATCCTTTTAGCATCATGAATAGATACATGAATGTCCATAAAGTTTGGATGTTTGCACATCATGTATTGTGCCATTCAAAAAGGAAATCAAAATTTCAGATTTCATCATCACCACTCACTGCTCTGTGACTAGAAGTACACTACTATGGGAACATGAGTTTCTTAGCAAAGTCTCATGACTAAAGCCAATGAGTCTAAAATCATGTTTCATTTGAAATTTTCCTACTGGCCTTCTTAACAGATGCATACTTTAAAATAAAATAACAAAACCAGACAAGTATTTAGGACTTTCATTTTCAAACTTCAGTTACAGATTCTCATCCCACTGGTGCTGCTTTAAGACAATACCTTATACCTTGCTAACACAAGCACTGTATTTCATACACACCTTGGTCATCAACAGAAGTGACGCTTTCAAAAAAGATATAGTGCCTTAAAAGCAAAAATCCTGCTGAACTTCAGTGAGACTTGTGCCTGGAAATGACTCCAGCATATTTAAACATAGGTTACAAACAGTGGTGAGAAACAATAGATCAAGTTCTCACTTTCGAAGGTGTGAGTACTGAATGTGAACATCTTTAGCCTGCATTATTTAAGCACTTGCAAATTCAAGCACCAAATGAAATTACTAGAATGCTATTCCATTTTTATTGTTTGCTAGAAACATTTCTTCAACTAGTTATCAAACAAAAATGAAGAGTTTTATGTGAGAAAACAGGTATTGCTTTAGCTCTCTTAAAATACTGTTGAAATGTTACAGATTTCAGGTTAGAAATACATGGTAGAGGCTTTACATTTAATTCATTTAGGAAAACAGGGGCAGAGACAGTGACTAGCAAATACTTTAGAGACCAGTATCAAAGAGAGCCTACCTTTAATCAAGGATGTGAACACGAATGCCCACACGCAGAAAGTGGGGTAGCACGAACATAGCCACCTCTCAGGATGCATTGCTAGCAGCAGAACAGAGTTTCCTTTTGAGAACAGAGGTTTGGGGAAAGACACAGAAGGCGAGAAGACGTACAACCCCCCTGGACGGTAAGTAGGTGGTAGAAAGCTGGATTTCAGTTTTGCAGCCTGCTGAGCAGAGCAAAGCCCTGCAGAGTTGCTTTCACTACCACTCGGCAAGGAGAGCCTGTGCTGTGCAGAGCGAAGGGAGTCGGGCAGCGTCCTGTCAGGTGACTTCACATTTTCAGTCACCCGCACCCGTGCCTCTGGGGGAATGTATAAGAGTGCAGAAGAGAGAGGGAAGGTAAAGACACAGGACCGCCGTTGTGGAGCAGGGGAAGCAATTAACTCAGCCCTTCACCTACTCGTTAAGAACTCTCATAGTGCTAAAGCAACTGCTTTAACTATTGCCTGGTGCTCACCTGAGTGAGTCTGTCAGAGTCTGCAGAAGTGAAACAACTTCAGTTTCTTTGCTGAGGACTAATTCTGCAGACAATGGAAATGGATTCTGTATGGTTTTAACATACATCTGAACATTGAAATAAACACAGCATCAAGTGATAGAATTGCTTGACAGTATTTGGAGTGAACAAATCTAAGGCAAGTAGATTCATTATTGCTGTCTGACAGGAACAACTGAGCATGCTAAGTTCTATCCTGACAGATAAGTCAGCTCACAAAATCAATTTTTCTACCTTTTTTGTGTTTGTGTGTGCAGTCATTCCTGTGCCAGTATCCTGGTGGAGAAGTAAAATAAAAAAACCCTCACCATCAGATGCTGTTACAGGCCAACTTAGGTGCTGTTATAGGCCAACTTCTCTGCAACAGTGTTACTCTAAATCACAAAATTTAAAAACAAACTATAGAGGTTAAGGCATGTTCACCCCTCAGGTGTTCAGTACACGTGTCCTTGCAACAGGAATGCCTGAAAAGAATCTGTAAGCAAAGGGTCTGAGAAACTGAGGGTCCTGTTTAACTGCAGTGGGGTGGAAGGCACCACAGGTTATTTAGTGACATCCAGCCTCCCAGAGAGCAGCTCGGACAGGGAATCTCCTTTATGTGTGTTCAATCCAGCATGAACAAGTCTGAGTGACTGGATGAATGATTTGATCAAAACAGAAATGCTGCTGATCTTCCAGCAGTTACATTGTTGTGTAAGCATAGAGAGAAGGAAAAAAAGCTAAAAAGTGGGGAAAAAAGATGCCCTTCACACTGTATAACGGAGAGGCAATGCTGCAGCTCAGAAGAAGAAAGTAATTTATCATTTATACAAATTGTTAAAATATGGGCAGAAGGGAAGAGGCCTGTCTGGAAGAAAGAGACTTAAGAATGAGTTGACTGCGTAGAAAAGATACCTGAAGTAGACAAAGTTGCCCATGGCAAGTTTGGAGGGATGAAAAGAAAATTTTTAAGGATTTCCAGCAGAAGCCTTATTCCAGAGCTCACTGTAGTCAGGGAGCCTTGAGCAGAGAGATGAGAAAACAAAAGAATTGAACCACATGAGTGTTTGGGAGGCTGGCAGTCATTTTGCCCTCAAAAGCAGAAGCAAATTCTAGTTGTAAGTAGAGACCATAAGGCATGTCTGTGAGGCATCTTTAAGCTAAAGTTAGACATAAATTCTCCTCACAAATGATTTTTAGATGAAAATGTGGGTTTCAGCATAGTGATTTTTCTTGCAAATTTCCATTTTGCCATTATTTTCCAAGGTGGGAAAAAAAAAGTTAAAACCACAAAAAAAAAATATTTTGCATTGTAAGATGATCCTTACTCTCACACTCAAGGTGAAGAGCTGTTTTGTTATGGGGGGGAAGGGACCAAGGGAAGCAGGCTCAATCAAGAGGCAACACCAATTCTTCAGTAAGCACAGGGCAGGAGGGACTGCGCTGGTAGGATCCTGCTGGAGTAGGTGCTGCCTTTGGGAAAGGCTGAAGAGAAAGGCAAAGTTCAGACTGAGGCATGGCAAGTGGCTGATGAGGCATCCAGATTGAGAATACAGAGAGACCAGCAGAAGTACTGCCTCAGCACAAGGATACCAGCTGGGAGCGGAGCAAAAAGTTTGTGAATCTTTGCTGCTTCAGGAGGTACTTAATTTAATCTAACATGAACTGGCCAAAAGAGGTGTCAAAATGGCAGTCTCAAATATACGGTACATACTGACAGGCTTTCACTCTTCCCTTGACCTCCAAGTGTGGAAGAAGAGGCTGATTTAGTCCCTTTACATGTGCTTTTGCTCTCCGAGAACACACAGACTCAGAAAAAAAAAATAAATATCTGGTCTCTTCTCTTCATGTGAGGAAAAAGAGGGCAAGCAGCTTGCAGGGATGCACAAAATCTGCCCACTATGAACGTTTCTAGCACACAGATGCACCTCACCGCTGGAGGTGGTAAAAGCTGCATGGTGGTGGTAATGGCTGTAAAAAACCTACAACATCTGGACCCATTTGGAGGGTTGCCTGTGAGTCCTACAATTCTGGCTGGAGGCATCTGTCCCAGCGCTATTTGCAAGCCTAATGATGGATCCTAACTTTTGGAGTCAGGCCGAGGTCTGAATGGCTGATTTTCCCTTACAGAGCTACGGATTTCACTGCTGAGAGACATATCTGAATTGTTTGTGGGCTTTGACAATGCAAGGTGTTCACCTGCAGTGGGACTGTGACAAACACCTTTCCCATTGTGAGATACTCACAACCATTTGCTGAGAAGTCCCTGCCTGCAGTGTAGGAGTTCACAGCCTGCCAACTCTTTGCTAACTACCACTAGGCAAGTGAGTTTGCACTTAGAGGTACCAGTTACCCTTTCCATTGCTGGTCTGAAAGCACTGTAGGGGAATGAGACACAGTTTCAGGGCTACCCATATGTTTCTTCATTGTGCCTGCCCTGAAACAGTTGGCTGGGGCCTCAGCAGCACTGAATTTTATGTCTACTCTGCTACTTATTGCTTTTCCAAGCAGACAGTTATTAGGGAAGCAACCAGCTCTGCTAGAGCTTGCTACTATCTGTGTATTCACAAAGTGCTTCCACGGGTATGGGACACCCAACGCTAATAAACATTATGCCAGTGGAAGGAAATCCACTGTAATGGAATCATGAAAGCTCAAATCCCACCACCTTACTGACAGTTCTGTAGTCAAGCTTGGATAGCTTGTGCATTAGCCAAGTTAAGGTAAGGAATCGGTAAAGCTCACAGAGGGAAGACTTCTGAGAATGGGAGATGCTTTAATTGATCAGGGAATTAAAGGACAAACTCTAAAGGCTGGGACATGAAGCTGCTTTGCAGGTTCTGAGTGATGAAGGAATAATTTAGCTTGCAAAGTTTGTTTTGAATAGTGCTTTTTCTGCACCTGTGCTGCATGGACAATTCATCAGCTTGTGAACACTAATATTTTACCTTAAATATCTTAATATCTCAATATCTTAATATCTTACATATGTTCTGATTCGTGCCATTTGAACACTGTCATGTTCCAGGTCTTTCAAGAAGGCTGACTGTAGAAATAAAGCAAGTCTGTCAACCATTCAAGGTTTTGGAGACATCAGGCAGGGAGGCAGAGGCTGCCCCTGTGACAACTCTCTGGGGGAAGTGTTCTATCTCAGCGAGCACTGGGATCAAAGGAGGAACCACCAAGAGACATTTTTCACACAAGTAGTTCGGGCAAAATGCTCACAAAGATTTATACCTCCCAGAGGCAACCCCAAAATCTATTAATTGTGTTGTTAGAGTTATTCTTCACTAACAAATGTTCACATATTACTAAGGCAGAACAAACAATTTCTTCCTACGTTCTCCCCTCTGACATCATCCAGACGCTTTCTCAGCTTCTTTTCTTGGTTGCTCCTGCTCTGTTTCTGAACTGCATTTGCCCAGCCCCTTCCCCCTCCCCCAGTTCAGTAGGCAAATGCTTGTCTGATAAGCTCTAGCTTTGTGTCCACATCTCACTTTCCCTACCCAGTGTAATTTCCTACAGCTGCATAGAAGCAATACTGACAGCAGGACCTCTCCATCCCTTTTTTTATTCTTCTTCTGTGGATTGAGTGCCATAAGGAAGTGAACAGGCACACCTCCTGCCAGGGCATTGAAAAACAAAGTATTGTATCATTGTTTCCTCTGACGTTTTAGTGCTGTACCTGCCTCATCTGTGACAATTACAGTCTCATCAGGGTAGGAGGTTGCTATTAATCTGTGTTAGCCCTGAGTGCTGTTGGGATCCCATGTTTTGTTTGATTCCTCGATATCATTACAACAAACCAGGCTAATAAGGCATTTATCAGAATACTATTAGGAATCCAGCTTTCACAGCCTCGTTGGAAGTCATACAGCTGTCTCAGAAGCACTTTTAGGTCACTACCTGTTGCTGAAGTGTTAGTACAGTCTAGCTTGCTAAGTGTCACACCCTGAGCAGTACATTCACACTCCCTGCAGCAAAGCCTGGCTCTCACCCATACGTAAGCCCTGGTCTTTGGCCTCTCTCCTGCTCTGGGACCTCATGTGCAAAGGTGTTTGCTCTCTAGGCAAACACCTAGTGCCTAGAGCTCCACTAGGCACTGACCAGTGGCTTCTAGTGTGCAGGAGATATGAAGCATGAGTGAGGATGGAACTTCAATGGCTGCTGTGTGCACAGTAATGTGCTCATGTTTCAGGATCTTTTCTATTACAACTTTTTTTTTTTTTTTGTTGGTCACATTTTAAATGATGGGTGGAAAGAGGTCTTGAAACTTGTATTGATTAGGGCACTTCCACAAACTGAGCATAGCATTTCTTCGGTTCAGTAGCTTGCTCTGTCATGAAGTCCTTTCTTCTTTTCTCTTTCATTTTAAAGAGATTGAACCACAGTACCACTGTAGTCTTGCCTCTGCTGCCCCAGCCGTGAAGTAGGTACTCAATAAATAAAAAAAAGAAAATAAAATAAAAAGAAGCAGCCAAGTGTTAATAGAGATGCCTATTCTCATGATCCTGCCTGCTAAGCAGCTGCAATAACCGGAGTACAACACAGAAATCCATCTTCTATAAGTTAAAGCATCACTGATGGCAACATGTCCAAAGCACCTTCCATTATACATATGGGGTTGAACATTTTCTGCTTCAGTGACCTCCAGTTTGGACTGGAGGGTGGAGATTATACAGGCTGATAAAACCTGATCTGTTTCAAGGAACTAAACTCCGAAACAATCACCTCTGTTCAGCTTTTTTAGAACCCTTACTAAAGGAACAAGTCCTAGGAGTAGGTTTTCAACATGTAAAACATGTTTCCACACTTCCCTGGTGTAGATACCTTTCTTTGCTGCAAACATATTTTGACCTTGTAGAGAGGGTGCATTGGCTATTTCTGTACCCTCTTTTGACCTCTTTGCCACAGATGCCATTTCTCCTCAATCCTAAACTGAAAAATCACAATATATTTTGAAACAACTCTGAAGAGATATAAATGGAGATAGACAAGCATAAATCTCTTTCTTTATGCACATAGTTGTGATAACATAAATAACATAAAGACCACACAAGCTAGAGTAGGATCTTGGAAGCCACCTACTTCTATCCTGACAACTGCAGTGCCTCCAGGGATGCTAGTATAGACAACATCTTATTTCTAAGAAATTTAGCATTTCATAAATAGGGAAAAAAACCTAATCAAGCAGAAGTGTAAATGGGAACGCTTAAAGGGATGCTATGACATAATATCCTGAAAACATTGGACTCAGTGACCGTAGGGGGGTCTCCTAATGCCCTCTTCCTGTAGTGATAATAACGGTTATAGTAGCAATATTGTTAAGGAATATACAATAGTTCTGAGTGTGATGAGTAGAAAGGGGAGAGGTGTTTGAACAGAAGGTACAGGGCCAGAATGAACAAGAGAGTGATGGGATATGACTGCAGCAAAGAGTTGCAGACTGAAGGTCTGGATTTGTCTAGCCTAAAAGGGATGAAGGAATGAAGATGAAAATGCCCAGTTTTAGCCCTGAAATGTTCATTAAATTGTAGAACACTGGAAGGAGGAAGTAACTCAAGCGTCATGCAAACAGAGCCACACAGAAAATGCACAACAAACAGTGCTCTTGTTGATACAACAATTCAAAATGACACTCATGCACTGGTTGAATAACTTCTCTGAGGCTGTATTCTAGTGGACTGAGATTTCAACCTTAACTATATTTTAACAGGCAGATGAACCTCAGGATTAAAGGGTGGGCTCAGTTCAGCGCAAGCTGGGTCTCACTTAAAAAATCCACTGCGCAGGCTCGAAGGGTTAATGACCCTTCCCAAATCTTCGCTCGCGAAGACTGGCCATTATTATTATTATTATTATATTTTAACAAATTCATGAGTGTGTTCCAAAGAAATAATATAATCCATGGAGAACTTTCTAGTTGGGGGGAAAAAAAGAAGTCCTTAAACTAATTACTGTGGGAAAAAATCCTTAATAACTGGGGGGGAAAAAATGATCATAGCTGTCAAGAGGAAGAGGGCTGGTCAGTGAGCTGGAGGACTTATTTTTTGTGCATGCATCTTTTACCTGAAAACTTCCATTACCTCAACAGCTGTAACCATTCTTCTTGCTCCCTTTTAGATCTCTAAGGGTACAAAACAGCATGGGCAGAAGTTAGGCAGGAGCTACGTGTATGTATGGTGATAAGTGAACTAACATATATGTGCTGACTGACCATGTGGTTACTTCCAAATGAGACACATAGTCTGTCTATTTTTCCTTCAGATGGGGCAAAGTGGTAATCTCATTTGGATTGTTCCCTTTATGCAGTTTTTGATTCACAACAAATTTACAGAAAACTCAATATCTTTAAAATTCATTTCCAATTGACCTTTAGAAGGGTCAGTGAGTGGACAGTAAAACATGTGACGGTAAAAATGTTGCTTGAACAGGAAGCAGGGCTGAAATAAAAAATAGTTTTCCTACTCTTGCTTTAACCATTAGCAAGAGATATACAGTATATAGTATATATACAGTACCTCTTACTAATTTTTATCCCAGATTCTGGAGGAGGAAGAACACTAGATTGAAGATGGAGGACAAATCTTCTTAATATAGGTCTATTTCCTGGAAGCTCTGGGCCCTCATCATGCCCAAGTACAGCAGAAATAACAGATGCCTGCCTACATAGTGATAAACACTGTATCCATTTATGTGCTAAATGTCAGATTCTACCTGGGATAGAAACCTCAGAAATACACCAGAGAGATCTAGACCAGGCAGCTTGACATTCCTTCTGTCACTAATGCTGCATCAGTGGACAGAAGCTGAAGAGAAGCTGAGCGTGGTGAAAGCTTTCGTCAGGTTGATGCCTTGCTGATGCTGGGTACTCTGAAAGTCTAGCTCCCAGCCGCCACCCCAGACAATACCAAAAAATGTGCCATTTGAGAGAACTTGTGATTTACTTCTCAGCTTTCTCCTGTAATAAATCTAATCAATGCCCTTCATCACTTTCCCAGGTGATGAAGAAGCTGAAGGACACAGCTTGTCCACATAACATAAAGAAGTCATAAGGTTTTGTTTGAAAGTTGTTATGAGTTTAGTCCTTACTCCTTATTCTGGAACACTGGAATGATCTACAAATGTTTCTCTTAAAAATTACTCATGTCCAACTCCCCAACGTTTCCCAGGGCATTACAACATTTTACTGACTCTACAAGAAGGTTTGCACATGGTAAAAGGGCTCAATATGTTTAAGACATACTCAAAAACTTCATGTGGGAATGGAAAATCCTAGAACAGAGAGCTGGAAGGCTAAGTAATCCTGTTCATTTCAGAGTCTGCGAGGTGCTCTTACCTTTAGTGTCCTGTGGCTTTTGAAGAAACTGTTTTGTGTGTGATTATCTGTGCTTAGTTTTGTGAGCAGTTTTGATTCCCTGTGATTAGTGAGAATGCAAATTTTTTTTAACTTCGTTTACTCCCTTTTTCCTCCCAAAGACCATATCATCACTCTGGAACAAACAAACAAGAAGTAGTAATAAAAGTGTTTCTGTCTCAGAGAATCTAATATTTCCCTCTCCACCCATCACAAAAGGTTTCTGGACTTCCTTAAAGCCAGTGGGCAGTGAAGATGCAGTCCTGTAATACACAGGCAGCCAAAATTCAGCGTCAGAAAAATTCAGTGTCAAAAAGATCTACTGCGCAAGAGCTCTGCACAAACACATTGACACAGGGCCAATCTTCCAAGAAGTCAATATCTAAACTGGCACAAGAGCCAGGGCATGAGGGAAAAAAACCTCAGTGGTCACATGAATATATGGAACAGCCAAAGCACTGAGCAATCATGCGAGCCAACAAAAATTGAACACGAAGATGTGGGCTTCAGTGCATTAACCACTAAGAGATACTTCCTGGACAATCAGGCATATTCACAATTACAATTTCATCTGAAACTAAGCCTCTATTTCTGTTTTTCATCAGATTTCACTGGAATTTGGTCAGCAGGAGCACTTCTGGCACAAACTAAAGACACAAAATATTGAGAAATATTAGAGCAAAATCAGTAACAGAAACAGGCAGGAATTTAGTCAGGCGGACCTCAATAGTCCTCTTAAGATTCCACATAGAACTGAGAAATTGTGTAAATGGTTTTCTTTAGATTCCATGAAAACTGATCAAAGGATGCAGATTTAGAGCAGCACTGATGTCAGATCCTTGACATGCAATAAAGCACAGTAAGTGTGCTTGGATTTCCCATCAGCTGAGACCTTTGTCAGAATTGTCCTCAGGGGACAATTTTCTTCTCTAGAAGGAACTGTTGCAAGTCTCTGGAGATTTTTGTCCTCTTTGAAAGAGAAAATCATTATCTCAGTGCTAAAAAATGAGTCTGCACTGTGCCACAGAACTCGTACTCATATTGTGCCAAGGTGTCTTAGCAGTGCTGTTTTTCATAGCCCAGAGCTATTTACCTCAGCCATTTCCTCAGTTTTTCAGAAAATCATGCAGATTTTCACATGAAATTTTAATTTCCCTTTAGGTAAACAATGAAAATTAACAAAAGGAGTATTTGCCCAAACCTAAACTCCCTGACAGAGCTCCTGGTGAGGGGAAGCATGCCATGACTGCAGTGATGTACGGCAGCCTACAAAGAGCAAGCAGCCAAGTGACATCTCCCCCGAAATCTCATCATGACACACCTCCTGTGTGAAACATTCCAATGGACAGCTGATTTATATGAAGGACAGGGAGAGGACTCTTTTACCCCTAGAAAATGGTGCCATCCTTCTACAAACAGAACCACTCAGACAAAAATCCAGACTTCAGCTGAAAATATTTTTAGTCCATTTTATTCATCACTTTATTGCTGGCTCTTGAACGAAGTATGTTGAGAAAGACAGCTCTGGGACTGACACAATTTAAATCTATCACCATCTGCACAGCATAAAAGAACAAAGACACTGCAGCATGAGTGGCCAAAGCTCCAGAGGTCCCGAAACATAATTTTTTAACCTTATAAGGCTGGCCTAAGTTTGCATCTGGAAGGAGAGCACCTGAAGGCTGCCAAAGGGGACTAGCTGCCCATTCCCATTTCAATGGGTAATAAATTAAGATCCAAATCTTCCAGTAATTCAGAAAAGAACAAAACAAACATCACCTTATCCTCTGCTATGTGAAGAGCAACCCTGCTAAGAAAACAGTAACTCTGTAACTGAACACACAACTGGGAACATTCAGATTAACAAGAGCTAAGTGGCAAGATCTTCCTTTTGGTAGGTTGGTGGACTTGTCCATCTCTCCTGTGGATACCTTCGTATTAGTGAGGGAGCCATGGAGGCCATCTGCAAAGTTGACTGACTCTTCTTTATATAGCAAAGCTTTATTTTTGTTAAATTACAGTCTGACAGCTACAGAGTTCTGTACACTTCATTTAACATGTGGCTTTGTGAACCTCACGAGTTCTGACATTTCTAGGACAGGCTGAGCCATCAATACCTCTTGTGCCTCCGGCCAAAAAGTGTAAGGAGAAAGTCTGATGTCATTATGGTCAGAAATCATCTTTTCTTTTGTGCTCTGTCCGAAAAAGCTTTTGGAAGGAATATCAGCAACCTCATAATGAGCATTGTGACTGAGAGAGGGAGGAAGTGGAAAAATTAATTAAACACATTTAGTTACACAAGTGTTGCCAGTGGCTATTATCTGTGAGTAAGGCAGTATCTGAAAGGGAAAGGCTTCAGGTTTTGTACATAGGCATAGGATTAGACAAGAGTGTTTGGTGACCTGTTGCCAATGCTACATTCTTTGTGATGAGGTTTTAGGTTTAGGCAGAGCTGAGATATTCCTATCTTTGCTTCAGGCAGAAGCAGACAATCTGATTAATGGGGGATTAATTCCATCTAACTCCAGCTATCCAGAAATGAGGTGTCCATTTCAAGGCTTTCTCTGTTATCATTGGAAGAAGATCTGCTGCTGCAGAGCTTGACTTCAAACAGAGATATCCCAGCCTGTTCTGCAGGTACTAGCTAACTCTGCATTCTGGGTGGTTTAGGTTAGGCTAGCTAGATCCCATCCTTTTTCCCTCCTTTGTTTCATCTGGCATAACAGGATAGCAGTGTCTCTAGACTCCAAGACTGGCACAGACTCTCCCTTTGCTATATGTTTATACCACCCAACACCCTCTAAAATTTGAAAAGTAGGCAGTAACAAAGAAGATGTCCAGGGCCAATTTACATGAATAATGAGAACTATTTGCTTGTCTTATGGAGAAAACTGGGTGACAGAAGTGAGGAAAAAAATGACAATTCCTTTTCAGGCCTCCAGAGGCTACGCAGCAGGTCCCATGTTAGCTTTCTGTGACACATGCCTTAAGGCATTGTAACTATGATATTGTATATCTATGGTATTTGAGTTCATGACTCATCTACATGAGTATCTAGTGAAGCAAAAATTGGTGCAAAACTTATGATAGCAATCACCAGTACAGTTGGGCAGCTGAATGCTGTAACTAACTCTGGTGATTTGCTTTTTGTCAGAGCACCCAGTAACACATTATTAAGAGCATCTTAAATCATCCTGCATTACCTGCTTAAGGAGAAACGTAAATACGGAGATATAATTGAATCCAAAGCATGTGTTGAGCTGGAATGTGCATAAAAGGCCAGGAAAATTTCAACGGTCATTCATTCATTCATACTACAAAAGATGCAGCAGTTTTGAATCAAAAGTGGCAGGACACCCCTTGGCTTCAGGGTGCCAATTCAGCTAAAACATTCCAGAGCCACAAATGTAAACATTTCAGGAAAACACAATGAAGAGCAAAAACTGTCACAAAGTGACAACCGGGCATCACAGCAAGTTGGTGCCATGTCAAACATCAGCACCAAGACAGGCAAGGGCATGTCAGTGCTTGTCTGACATATTTATGCTGTCAATGAGATGCAGCTTGACAAGGAAGAGCAAAGGGTGAAATTCCCCGAGTAGACCCACGGGGAGCAAGCAACAATGACAGCTAACATCTTCTGGAAGTAAAGTGTTGCTGGCTCAGCCAAAAAGGACTCCCTGTTTAGAGTTTAGAGATGGCTAGAAGCCTTGCAATTCAGAAATAGTCAAAGTTTGGAAGAAGGTAAAAAAGGAAAAAAGAGACACCTTTTTTGCAAAGACACCTCACTTTCCTTAGCCACCTCTATGGCCAGTAGAAACTTTTCAGGTTAACCAGTTTGTGTTTAAGTCTACTAACTTGTGTTTTTTCAAAATTAGATCTCTCAAACAGAAAATGCTTAATTCTGAGAAGGTAAACCATTAAAATTCAAAGCCAGCCTGATAAACATCTCTATATTTTACTGGTGTGATAACCTGAACCCACTGAATACTTTGTTATTTCTTACACAAAAAGCCAGCAAAGAGATTTCCAAGTCCTATTTTGTTTCTCTTGTTTCTATAGTTTGTTTCATCCTTCCACCTTCAACCTAAAAATTCCACTGTGAAGAAATTCTTATCAGTATGGTTGAAGTTGGCAAAATACAAGCCAAAGAAGAAGAAGATATGGTTTGGAAAACATAGATTTCAGTGTTGTTCCTTTGCACATCCTTTTCCCCCAGAAAATCATCCTTTCTCACCCCTTTGGCCAGAGGGAAACTGTAAGAAGTAAGATGGAAATCTGGGAGCAGCAGAATAAGCTCCATGAAGAAAAATTCAAGTACCATGTAGAAAAAGGATAATACACGATGTCACTCTAAGGAGACCTGTTTACAGACAGCAACAGCTGATTGGCAAGACATTGATAGCTGATTTCCCTGAAAATGGGAATATGTATCTGTGTGTTTGTGTCTGTGCATGCAGATACATTTTTACTAATCATGTTAGGTAGGGAAGGCCCTAATAGAGCAAGTGCAAAGCATGCTTGAAATTGACACACTGTGTTAATCTAAACCCCCTGATGATCCTGTCCTGTCCAGATTAGGTGCATCACAGCATGTCATGGTACAGAAGCATGCACCCATAAAATCCCAAATGGCTGTGCAACGCTCATATCTGCTGAGCTGCTAAATCTGCTTTGGACTCTGGAAAAAAGTAGTTATGCTACAGTTCAATGAGTTCACCAGTTCATTTTCAGGAGGAGGTAAAACTGAGAATTCTAACTGGGCAAAAGAATTTTCATCGTCGATGCAGGAAGTGGCTGCAAACCTTGAATGACCTTGTGCTCTGTTTTAATATGTTGTCTGAACTTCAAAATTTGCCCGTTTTTACACGCATTATTTTAAGAGTTCTGTTCCTTGAAAAAGAGTACTCAGTTAACTTAAGCACACCCAGTTCTCCACTTGCAAATGAGAAAACCTTGCCTGAGAAGTTTTCCCATGAATTACCTACCCACAATTATAACCTACACCTTCTTAGATGGAAATCTGTGGGCAAGCATAGCAACAAACTTTCAAGCCATGCAACAAGTCCACCTCACTCTATACTGGGCACCACTGTGCACAGTTTCCAGGATTACTTGTTTCTCTCATTCTGCATCAGGCTAAGCATGACTATAAGGCTGGGGTGCAAACCCCAAGCTTTTAACAGGAATGCCGTGTGTGTTTTAGCAGACTCCTCCTGCCATTACAAAAAGCCTCTAGAGAGCACTGTATAAAATGGTGAAGCAGCTGGCAAGAGGCTGTTGCCTTGGGACTGGTCATTGCTCTTGCAGAAGGATGGGCTTCCTGGAGAAGCTGTATGAAATGCTGGCATGAATATTCTGCATTATCATTTGGAATGGCAATGAAATGTGAACATTATCACAAACTGTCACCATTTATATATGGCTTGTGTACAACTGTGACCGCAGGTAAACCTGTCAAGATACGAGGTCTGCTATGAGTCTAAGACAGGTGGTGCAGGGGAGGGTATATGCCAAAGAGTGATATGCAAGCACCCAAAGAGACCTTGGGGAAGCAGGGAGGAGACACATAGCCATTTTGCAGACAGCTTGAGACTGTCCAACTCTGGAGGGCCAAGGCCACAGACTTGTTCTGGTCTTGCAAGGCAGTGTGCCAGCAAAGCTGCCCAACAGCTGAAGTTGTTGACATCTCTTCCTTTCTCCCTGCTGGTGCCTTAACCAGATAATGCCCAAACACTAAGAGTGCAGAAAGGCTTTTATCAGCCTTCCACAGTGCACTGTCAGGGCCATGCTAAGACAGCAGAGGTGTTTGTCATCCCTTACACAGCTTCAGAGAAGTGACAGTGCTACTTCTTGATGGCAAGAACTGTGTAAACCCATGAAACAAAAATATTGCAAGTTCTGCCCTGCTGAGGAGATCTCTCTGAAGCAGATCTCCTCCTCTAATGCACTAGTATTAAACCTTTGCAAACAAGTGGAACAACTTAATAAATCATTAGGCAAAGCGTTTCCAGTGGCCCTTCTGAACTTCATTCCTTCAGTTTCTAAGTATCACTTAGTGGCCTGTTACTCTGCTCTCTTCTGCAGTTCATGACTAAAATAGAATGGCTACAAAGCTACAGGGAAGATACTGATGGACAGCTCTGCAAATTGTTCCAACTGAACCATAAAACTGTCAAACAAATGATACATGTTAGTTGTGATGGCCCTGTGCCTCCCAGAAATAAAGTGAATCCTTAATGGAAGATTTTAGTAAGGAATTAAACATTAATTAGGGCATATATGAGATAGATATAAAAAGCATTAGAGACAAACCGCAGGTTTGCTGTAGCAGTGGTAGAATGAAAGATAGAGAAGTTATTTTTAAAGTTTGGTTTCTTGACTGGTTATGAGCAATAAGACTGAGAAGACCATATGAAAGAGGAACACATCTTTATTCCTTGTTTTGAAATGGATAGTGGCCCAAAGCCCTTAGTTTTGTTTATTTGCGTCACAAGCACAGTGCTGTGAGAGTACTTATCTTGTCAGTTACTGACATGGTTCCTAATTGGAAGAGTTTCTAATGACTCACAAGCTCATGTGATAGCCACAGGAGGTCTAATACGGAAATTAAGGTTATACTTGGTGTCAAAGTGACAAATAGCTCTGTAAGGGAGAAACAGTTTTAACTGAGTACAGCTGGGTTGACTTGTTTAGACAAAATGAGCCAATGTAAGCTTTCCAAAGGACTCATAGAGTAGCCATTCTCATTTTTCTAGAAGACTCTTTGATTTATTATTATTTTTGCCTCTGCCTCTCTTAGCCAACACAAAACACCAGTTACAATCCACGTCCTGTGGAACAAACAAGCGTGGATGCATAAATCCTGTGTCTTTCAGTTTTGGGGGCAGGCTTCCAAACCTGTATTTATTAATTGTTGACTGCCATCTAATCTGAATTTCAATTTCCATCCATGAGTCATCTTTCATATTAACACAACCAGCATCACAGATTTCCAAAACTCGCTTTCAGACCAGACACAGAGAATTTAATTCTAATTCACAAAAAAAAAAAAAAAAGTGTCTCTTGGATTCTGTTTATTATGACATTATGATAATGGATAATTTAACTGATCCATTAAGAACAGATATATAAATAATAAATATTTCCATCTGGATCAGCTGCAAACCAAAAGCTGGCACAAATCTTGTAGCATCCAAGAGGACCTCGAAACTGTAACTATAGTTTAAGAATTTGCTCTTGCCCAGTTACCAGTGACTGATCTCAACTTCCACTTGTTTAGTAACATGAAGTGTAATTCAGTGCTGTAAAATGTCCACTGGTTAATGTTTTTTTGCATGGTAGTACACAGCACTATCCCTGTTGAACCACAGACCCTGAAAGTTTCCCCTCTGGTCTTCAGTTATTCCCACTCACATAGGAGAAAGGTGGTGATAGAGGATAAGAGAGATTCATTCCCCTTCCTGTTCAGCTCCAGTGCATATAAGGAATCAGAAAGTTGCAGACAGTGTGATTTTCTCCTGCAACTATACCCTAGATCTTTGAGAGGTCTTAGTAGTCAGGAGGTGTGACTGAGGACTGGTAGAAAGCAAATGTCACCCCTGTGTTCAAGAAGAGCAAGAAGAAGGACCCGGGGAACTACCATCCAGTCAGCCTCACCTCAGTCTCTGGAAAGGTGATGAAGCACACCATTTTGGAGAACATCTCTATCCACATGGTTGACAAGAAGGTGATCAGGAGTAGTCAGCACGGATTCACTGAAGGTAAATCATGCTTGACCAACCTGATAGCCTTCTATGATGAAACAACCACCTGGAAGGATGAAGGGAGAGCCATGGATATTGTCTACCTTGACTTCTTTTTGAAAGCTGTTGGCAGAGCAAGCTGTGGAAACCAACTTCCCATGCCCTGTCCACCCAGTGTAATGATGCCAGTTCTAGGAGCAAAGATAGCACCAAAGACTGTCAAGGTTTGAGGGCTAAATCTGTTCTTTCTTCCACACTCAGCCTCCCTTCCTTCAAAGCAAGAGGTGGAACGTGCTCTGACCATAGGTAAATATATGCAAATCCACATTCCACCAAAAGACCTAAACGAATTGAAAAAGAAATGACTATGTGGGTTGCCACACAAGTAAAGGGTAATTTTTGCCCTGGGTAGATGATGCAGCCAAAGAGGAAATTGAGGAAATAAGGTGGTTTGTGAGGAGGATGCGAGGCAGTGTATCATCCTCAGCTAAGCAATATAGTTCTGCCTCTCCTCTACATGACCCCAGTCAAAAGAGATGTGACTGCCATTTAACATCAATGCTAGTCTTTCTGGTACCTCTGCAACACTCTCCCTACATCATAAAATAAATTTTGCTGTGGGCAAAAGGGAATACAGGTTACATGTGGAGCTCATAATTTATCATTAGACTAATTAAAGTCTCTACAGTCCAACTAAATACAGGAGATTACTATCTTTAGTTCAGCTACAGTAGAATCAACATCCTGAAAATAAGAATAAGACTGTCCAGGGACACTAAATTCCTACTATCCATCCCTTTCTTCTGTCCTTAACTTTAGCCCCCCATTGTCCTTCTGAGAACTAAGACTAAGGGAAGACATAAGTTCTCCCTAAACAGAAGGTGGACATCACACTGAGTCCTTGGCATGCCAATTTCTTCATCAAATTCAGGCTCTTGGTCACTGTAGGGTGGCTGCCTGAGCCCCATTTTGGGCTCTTTTTGATGTTTTCTTAAAAAATCTGGTTTGCTTTCATTAGTTCCCAGCTAAACTTTGACACTTGGACACAGTGTACCTCTTTGCTCAGGGACAGTGGAGTAAACCCAGAGCTGTACAACCGGCAGCAAAATCTTTCAGATTTATTTACTGTAGCAAAGCAATCTCCCTGAGTCATGTTGAATCAAGGTGGATTAGGAGGTGACATCGGGGCGATGAGGTCCATGTTCCTGTTAAAACGAGAAAGCATTTATCAAGTAACCCCAGGCTTTATAGACTGGGTGAAAGCCAGGGTAATATGACAGATACCACAAATGCAGAGATGTCAAATCCTGGCCTTGAATGTATATCCCTGGCTTTGGGATATTAGAGATATGCACATGGATGATGTTTAGAATTTCAAGCATTCACATAATACCATGTTAAATTTATTGTATTCGAAAAGCAAGTCCCAGCACAGGCAATCACCACCAGGGAGGAGGTATTATGTCTGTCTGCAACCTGCACAGCCTGTTGGCACAAACCTAGTGCTAGAGGTACTGCAGGTCTTGAAGCAGCGTAAGACCATCATAAGACCGTCCCATCGAGGGGAAAGGCAACAAATAGCTGCAGGACACATCCAGTTCAACTACTCATTCCAAAGGGTGGAAATGAGTTAGTGAAGAGGAAGAAGGAAATCCTGGAGCTCACAAAGCCCACCAGGTCACAAGTAAAAGCTGTAACATTGTCATAAGCTGAGCTTTAAAAACAAGACCTCCATACGAAAAGCAGCACCAAGATCCATGCTGCGTTGCTGACACGAGTCCCGGTGTGAAATACGTATGTCTGAAACCTTCAGTATATTGCAGAAAATTATGAGCAGCAGCAACTAGGGGGATGGGTGTACGGAGCTGCTAGACTTCTGCAAGGAACAAGATCATTTCAGAGTTAGATTTTACAAGGTTGCCAATGCTATGGAAGCTATGGAGACACACGAGCCAGAGCACAATTTCACAGTATGCCATCTCCAGCCTACCAGCAGTCAGTTGAGTCAAGGCTGGTCTAATTCTCTCCTACCTCTGTTCCTGTGCTTCTTCAGTTGCAGACTAACAGGAACTAGAACCACACGGTGTCATGTCTCTGCAGCTTACCTGTCCACAACAAAACAAACTGACCCACAAAGGAGATGCTTCCCATCCAGTCAGCCAGAGGAATTATCCTCGCACCAGTTGTCTTGCTGTTGGACCTGACATATGGGAAACATCAGCAACAGGCAAGCAGTGGCAGGGAAGAAGAGCAGGACCAGTCCTTTCGGCAGAAGTCCTGGTTAGACTGGATTAGATGTAACATGAAACTTGAGACTATTCAGATGAGTCCATCTGCTGCTGAGTCCGAAGACCAGCTGCTACCATGTGGAAATGTGGAGTTTTCCAAGAAGTAAAGATTCTTTTAGGCCCTGGAATGCCTCGTCATTAATAATAGTTAGCTGTTATAAAAACTACCCAGATAGCTCTAGATGATTTCCTAGGCTTCAGTTTCCATATGTTATAGCAAAATTCTTGTTCCTGCCATGTGGCATGATTAGATGGCTATGTGACAAAGCCATCTTGGCATTTCCAGTAATGTTCTTTGAAGCCAAGTTTGTAATTCAATTAAGTGCTGAAGGCGATGGAGGCATCTGTACAGAAAAGCATGTGCACACACACACACAGATTTCTTGTTACCTCCAGACAGAGAAACAAATGTAGCAGGAAGAGTTACCTGCTCCCTGACATTCCTGAAGGAGCCTGGAATGACTGTGTTCCCAAAACATCTGCAGGGATGCTGCAGGGAGTGCAGCTGGGTCCAACTGCCTTACACAGTCTTTCTCAGAGGAATTATTCAAGCTCAGGAGTAACAGATTTTATATCTCTCATCTGCCTAGCTTGAGACATTGGAGGATTTTACACTGGCCAGATAGCTGGGAAGGTCAGCCTCAACTTACTGGAAAGGGCCAGTGCACAGTGCTGCTCTCCATTCCCTGTGCCTTTGTGCCTTCTCAGAAATGCCTCAGGACAGGAAGAGCTCTCAGTCTTTGCAGGAAGACAGGAGGAGGCCGCTGTAAAATCCCCAGTGTACTTTGGGTGGGAGTGTCAGCTATGGGAAATCTCCCTGGTAAAATGCTCCACAGAAAAACTCCCACTGGACACTTCCCAGCCCTTGGATGAGCACAAAGTCAAAGGCAGTAGGGGAACCTCCCTTTGACTAGGGTCTTTGTCATGGCTTTGCTTAACCATCTCTAAAACTATGCTCAAAGCAAGCTGGACATAGGTGTTCTACTCTGAATCAAACTTTTACACCTGGCAGACTGTTTGCTGGAGGTCATCTGTGGTAACCCTGGCATTTGCCCTTCCCCCAGAAGAAGAGGCTTGGGAGACTTGTGGAGTAGACCACTGGATTTCACCAGTGTAGCCTGGCATTTGACCTGCAAAAGCTGCCAGCAACATGTTGGTCCTTTTGACTACCTTGCTTGGGAAAAAGCAAGTCTTATGGCCCCGGCTGCTCACCCCACAGCAGCCCTGAGATGTTTTGGGAACAGAGGCATATGGGGCTCCTTCACAGGGAGCAGGTAACTCTTTCTGCTGCATTTTCTTTCTCTGGCAGGAGGCACCAGAGCAGCTGTGGTGAGCAAAATAAGATTTTCTGCTAGGAATTGCAGTTCTTTGGAAGTACCCTGAAATATCTTATTAGATGCTTTATCAGACATGGAAGAGAAACTCGGGGGTGATGCAGAGTTGCACGCTTTTGTGTATCTCCTGTGGCAGGAGTTTTGCCTTATCTTCTATGTCCCAACTTCAGGTCTGATGTGCGCTCTTTGCCTGGCTAATCTCTGCAGGTTCCCTGGTGTGGGCATTGTTCCAGAGGCTCACAATTTCCCCTGCTAAATCCAAAGCCTCTACTGGAAATCAGACTGGAGTACCCCATCCACCCAATTAAACAGAACCAATGAATACAAAATGAGATGCTGCCGTGGTATTCGTGGATGTGGAAGGGTGGCTCACTTCCACATTTTACTTTGAGCTGGCAAGGCTTGATGAGATTCCTGAAGGCACAGCAATAGGTAAAAGAGAGGGATCCCAAGGAAGAGGTTTTCCCACAGAAAACCCAGTCCTCAGGTACAAGTGGTAACAAACAAGTGTTTAGAAAATCAAGCTAGAGACTGTGTACGATTAAGCGCTTTTAAAGCACTTCATGGAATCATAAAATGTTAAGGGTAGGAAGGGTGCTTTTAAAGATTACCCAGCCCCAATCCCCCCTGGCATGAGCAGGGACACCTCTCACTAGACCAGGTTGCTCAAGGCCTTATCCAACCTGGCCTTGAACACCCCCAGGGTTGGGGCATCCACAATCTCCATGGGCAACCTGTTCCAGTGTCTCACCACCCTCACAGTAAAGAATTTCTTCCTGATATGTAACCTAAATTTCCCCTCTTTCAGTTTGTACCCCTTACCCCTTGTCCTATCACACAGTTCCTGATGAAGAGTCTCTCTGGCTTCCCCCCTGATGGGGGCCCCTTTGGATACTGGAAGGTTGCCATGAGTCTCCACGCAACCTTCCCTTCTCCAGGCCGAACAGCCCCAACTTTCTCAGCCTGTCTTTGTAGGGGAGATGCTCCAATCCTCTTATCAACTTCGTGGCCCTCCTTTGGACTGGCTCCAACAGGTCCATGTCCTTCCTGGAGGGCTGAGGGCCCCGGAGCTGGATGCAGAGCTCCAGCTGGGGTCTCACCAGAGCAGAGCAGAGGGGCAGAACCCCTTTCCTCGGCCTGCTGGCCACGCTGCTTTGGATGCAGCCCAGGACGCGGCCGGGCTTTCAGGGCTGGGGCCGCACACTGCTCCCTGCCGTTCTGAGATCAACAAACACGCTCAGCCTCCAGCAGCCGACACGCTCTGGATCCCGCCCACAGGCCCTTCCGGGGAAGGGAGGCCGTCCCGCTCCCGCCACGCCGCCCTTCGCCGCGGGCGCGGTGCCGGCGGTGTGCGCTGCCCTCGCGTGGGGCGCGGGGGAAGCGCAGCGGCCGCCGCCGCCGCCCGCCCGCCCCGCGGCATCCTCCGGGCGGGAGCGTCCCGGTGGGCCGGCGGCGCCGGGACAGCGGCCGCGGCCGTGCGGGGCGGCGAGCAGCGCCGCAGGCAGCGAGGCCGCGGGGCTCCGGGGGGCGGGCGCCGCTCGGCCCCGGGGCGTGCCCTGGCACGTCGGCAGCGGGCGCCGGTGGCGCTCGGCGGGCCCCGCCGCCGTCCCGCCGCCATGGGGCCGCTGCTGTGGCTGCTGCTGGTGCCGCTGGGCGCGGGCTCCCCGGCGTACGAGGTGTACGTGGATGCCCGGCGGGCCGAGCGGCCCCTGCAGCACTTTTGGAGGAGCACTGGCTTCTGGTAAGCGCGCACGGCCTGGCCCTGGGCCCCTCCGCCGGGGCTCTCGCCTCGGCTGCCTTCCGCCCTCTCGATCCCCGGGGCGTGCGGACTCTGCCTTCCAGGAGGAACCGAGGCTCTCCCGAGCCTGCTGCCGTGGGGTCAGGGGGCCTTGCTGCCCCTCGATGCTCAGTTTCTGCTGCACTAGCTCCACCAGTGTAGAGCAGAATGTGGGATGTGGCCAGTTAGTGTGAACTGGCCAAAAAAATAGGCCCGGGCGACATTCCCTCGCCGAGTTGCTTCATTGCCCCCTCGAACACGCGAAGACCTTCCTCTTCCCCCAGCAGAGCGCATATGTTGATACTCTGAACTCATTTCCTTTACTTTTCAGTGTTTCCATTGCCACGGCCTCTAAATAGGCCCAGGCAAAGCTTCTGATAGTTCTGGGACTATCAGACAAAAGACTGATATTTCTAGGAGTTTGTTCCTCTTGACAGACACTTTCCAGGTGCACCATCTTCCTGATGTGGCTGGTGAGTCTGGTTGCCCTAAGTCAGGGGGGTGGCTGGGACCATGAAAAAAATGTCATCGCCGCCGCCCTGTATCCTGGTAGTGATTTGATTCTTGGAGAAAGCCCAGTCTTGCTGAGCTAACTGGGTTAGGGTTAGCCTTCAGGTTTTGTCGGATACATGTAGGCTTCTAGCAGGCTTGAAAGCAAGAGATGGTACATTCTGCTGCCATGCTTGTATCTTACTCTAAACGGATTATGACCTCCTCAGTTTAGGCGTGCAGTGGATTAAATAACACATGTATGGAAAAGAGTTGCAGTAGGAATGGAATCAGCAGCATGTGCTTTGGAAAAAAGGAATTTGTGTCCTTTTTCTTTTTGTATAAAGCATAAAGGTACCCCAAGTCAAAAGTTGCAACTTTTTTTTTTAATTTTCCATGTTGTTGGGAAAACAGAACAGGACCTAAAATACATTCTGATTAAGAGAGATGTTTGAGTTTTCCTGATTTTTTTTTTGCTTTTTTTGTTTCATTTTTTTTTCTTTTAATTTTTGCTTGCAATGTTAGGAAACATTAATGAAAACCTGCCTTAAAAATAGTATGTGTAGCTCATTTAAACAGCACCCATGATTTTAGTTGTGTGAAAACCTTTGGAAAGCTGCAAACACGAAAGGCATGTGAGGGAAAGGCAGAGGAGCAGCAGCAGAGGCTCTCCATGGGTCAGCAGCTATTCAGTTATAACACTTGGCCAACAGTGGTATTTCTCAAGCTCCCTTGAAAGCTCACACAGTGGCACAACTGGGTTCCAGCTGTTAAAGCTTCTTTTCTGTGTCACAGTTTCAGACAGCTGGACAAGGGCACAGCTGTGGATCAGCAGCTGATAAAGCCTGGGAGCAAGGCTTGAGGTTCTCTTGGATGGGCACTTTGCACTCAGAAAAGGAAAGGACAGATACTGATATCGTACTGATATCACCACTAACGAAACCCACTGTTCTGTCAGCTCTCTTTTGTGTCTTATCATGGTTTCTGCTAGATTTCTCTCTAGCAGAGTCTGAGTTTCAGAGTGTTTATTCAGCGCGGACTAAGCAAAAATATGTGAATGCTCTGTGACTTTCCAACTTTGCCACTGTTGAACTGAAGCCAGTTTGAATTTCAGAGTAGTAGTAGAGCACTCTTTCATAATCTGGTAGTTAACACTGTTGTCATCCACTGGAACAATTAAAAGTACCCAAATGGCTCATAGATTTTTAGTAAGAGTAGAGCCAGTAACTTCTCAGTCTCCCTTGTGTGACTTGAAGCAATCTTACGGAGATGGTTTTTAAGTGCCTTTTATGCTGATAAAATTGCAGAGGGGGCTCACGTATACAGGCTGAATTGTGTTAAGCCCTATTAAGAGGATGTGTTGTGTGTCAAGACACACTTTCAGATAAGGATGCAGGAGGTGTAGATAGGCAGTATCTCAGTTGTGTCAGGTTCTTGTTCAGGTGGGGTCAGGCTTTTCTCCCTTTGTGCACAGATTGGTTATACAGTAGCAGGTTCGTTCCACAGAGTCCTTGGTGGTGGGATGAATAAGTGGAGGGGTACAGAGGAGGAAAGGATGACAGTATGACTCTTCCCAACACAGTTGCAGTCAGCACAAGTGTAGTCCACACATCATAGGAGACAGAACACAACAGACAAAGCATAAACTGGATTGGTTTTTGACTTAAACAGATAATATACAGTGTGCCGTTAGAGCACAACTCCTCTCTTGCTGCAGTGTGAAAACATGTGGAAGTATTTTACCAAGCCTTAGGGGCAGTGCTGTTTTATCCTTCCTGTAGTACAAATGCTTTACCATTCAGAATGTACACATTACCAAGAGGCTTAGTGGAAGTCCCCAAGGATGACCAAACCTAGTGAACCGTGCAGCATTCTAAGTTTCTGACTTCCATCTTGCAGCTATTTATTGGTGGAGATAGGGACAACAGAAGTTTGCTGCAGTGTAATGTTGATTTCAATGGAATAAGCAGACAGCAGAGTCACGTTAGCATGATTGTGGCTGTGTAGCTGTGAGCCTGTTAAGCTGCTTTCAGCGTCAAGCATGGGAAGCTCAAGCCACATGTTACCGTGCTTCCTTATGCTTAGGGCTGAGTTGAACATGGCTGAAGAATATGAAGGCTCTGAGCATCTAATTCTGCTTCTAACAAGTGTAGCTTCTACAGCAGAGCACGAATTGATGTCATTGCATGAAGGTCAAGCCCATATTTTCCATACTACAGACGTCAGCAAATCTGACTTCCATTCCAGAGCCTAAGAGACGCTGAGCTCCCTTATCATTAGGTACTCAAACAGGTTGACTGCCACTGTATGGTTTCCTAGGGCCACTGCTGCCTGAGATTGCTGTCTGTGCAGTAATGACTGCCTGTAACGCTTTCCTGTGAGCGTGCCAATGAGATACACCCAAGTTATGTTCCACTTTGGCAAACCCCATGTATAGCCAGTTAGCCCCAAATAAGCTGCAACTGCGTTTTGCTTTCACCTCATGTCAGACAGTGCTCCTCATGCTGAGTGGGATCTTGCAGTTGGTGTGGGGACTTAGCATAGGCGTCTTTGCATACCCAGTGATGCTGTTACTTAATGTTGCAATGTGTTGTTTCTTTTCTGTCCCTCTTTTCCTGAAGCCCTCCTTTACCTCACAGCCGTGCTGACCTGTTTGACCTGAGCAAAGACCAAGAGCTGAACCTTGCCTACGTTTCTTCTGTTCCACATGGTGGCATTGAACAGGTTCGAATTCACTGGTTACTGGAATTAGTTGCTCTTAGGTAAGCAAACACCTCAAGTCAAAGTCTAGGAAAACTTAAATTAAAAGATCCAACAGGTGCTCACTTTGATATTTATCTTTGTCTACTTGCAAGCTGGGCATGTCTTTGCTTCCTTGGAAGTCAGTTATGTTCCAACAGATGAGAATTATTTTGAGGTTTTATGAGGTTGAGAAAGAGGGAGCTTCTGTTGAGAAGCTGAGGGACTAGAAAGATGGCTTACTTTTTAGTCCTTTAATTTAGGAGACATGATACAGCAAAAAAAGTCCCACGAAGATTGATACAAGCCTGATTTACTGAGAGATCCAAATGAAAACTGCCACTATTTTACTACTATTTCTATCTTCCTTCTACCTAACTTGGAAGTTACTTTTTGCATCCTGAACCCACCTGTGCACTGCGTCAGTTGACAGGTAGTGACAACTAAAATGGTGAATTCGGGTAATACCAGTTAATACCCTCTTCCAGAAGGATTCATATACAGATAGCATTTCTAGTTCTAGGGAAATACATGTCAGACTTTGAGAGGACAACGTTGGAATTCGTTGCCTTTCAAGTCCCATTTTAACTCAGTTTAAATGCACTCATACCAATATGCCCAGTGGAAATAACCAAATACAGATGCCTAGAGCAGGGGCTATGAGGGAAGACAAAACGTAAAAACCCCATCAAAAGTTGTAATAGCTCTTAAAGTTTTGCCTGGCTCAGACTGTTGCTGAGCATATTTACAATCCACATTACTGTGGCATGTGCTATCCCGATGCAGAACAATGGGAATTTATCATTTTTGAGAAGCAACAAGGGGAAGGAGAGGAAACAAGAGGAAGCAACTGTGGAAAAGGGATGTGAGCAAAAGAGTTGCATGTTTCGAAGTGTGCATTAGGAACAGAAGTTTTCTTCCTTGTTATTAGGGTGTGCTTGTGTATGTAGATTTTTTGGGAAGGTGATGAGAAGCCCTGCACAGAGATAAGTGTTGTATCTGTAGCCCAGAGTGGCCTCTATGTTAGTCCATCTGTGAGTATAGCAGGTAACAGAGCTCCTCGCGCTCATCTTTCCCTGTGGAAGTTTCCAGTGAACACCCTTTCCTCTACTGTGTCTCCCTCTCTTACTGGACTGTGGGATTTGTACGCTTGCAGTGATCCAGGGGCAAGGGCAACTACCAGTGCTCACCATTGCTGAGGTCCCTGTCTTGGATCTCAGAAGTTTCTCCTGAGATGGCTTGGGTCTTTCAGGTTTCTGTAGCCATCTGACTTAGGAAGAATCTGTGAGTACCTTCGAAAAGAAAGTAGCCACATCTACAGTCGGAGCCCAGAATCCCTCCTGGCAGCCTGTCTTAGCTGTGCCATGTGTTGAATTGGGCTTTCCAAATGAGGGAAAGGAATGCATCTGTCATGGATTCTGCTCAGCCTTTTTGGGAAGTGAGGCACTGAGTCTTTCAAAGTGGGGTACAATCCTTCACACAATTAGAATTCTAGGAGCATGGAAACTTATCAGTCAATCAGGAAGTCCCCAGCAAAGCTGGGTACTTCCTCAAGGGTAGGATTCTAACCCACTATCCTTGATATTTAGCCCAGCCTTGACATGTGGTGATTAGAAACTTTGCTACTGTTTAGAACCAGGCTTAAAACTCTTCATTTTGCAAAAAAAAATGTGCATTTGTCAAAGGCAAGGAGACATTTGAGTTGTGGAAGGACAACCAGTGGTCTGAGTGTCAGCAGTGATTTGGAAAGGGAGAGAGCATGGAGCGTGCAGACAAACATTGGAATTGAAAAAAGCAACGGGCAGGAATGCAAGTAGGAGAAGGAGAGGTCCAGTCCTGACGCCGAATTTTGCGCGTGTGCAGTTTTCTTCCTGAACCAGCGGTTTCCAGAAGGATGTAGAGGTTTTGAGTGAGAAACCTCCAGCAGCGGAACTGTGTTATGTCATGGGGTCAGTGAGTAGAGAAGAGTTCATGGAATGTGAAAATGGGCGCTTGACTGAAGAGGAACACTTAGAGAAAACAGAGGACTCGGAGGTACCACCTCTGTGGAGTCCTGACAGATAGAGGCTTTGCTTTTGCTCACAGTTGTGCCATCATCAAAAAGGGGTCATAAATGTTTCTCCCGAGAAGCAGATGTGCTCAAATAAAAGACTGCCACCTTCCCCTTCTCACTTCTGTAGTGGTCTTTCTTATTATGTCTTCTAATCCCCCAATGCCAAGTGCATCCCTTCATTTTAACCATTTTCTAGTACAGGAAGCCCACCTCTTTATCTTTTTCTTTATTCTGAGTTAGCCCATTATTTCACCACCTGTGAAAGGATACCACAAGATGAACTGTTTTCAAAGAACTGCTAGTTTTATTTTCCAGCCAAAAGCACACATTTGTCTCTTGGTCTTGTGGTGTAGAAGTATTCATGATTATTGGGAAACCCAAGATGTTTTTCAGGGACTGAACAGTTCCCAGGTTGTTAGTTACCAGTGCCAATAAACAGAGCTGTTTTGACACCTAAACCACACATTCTTGCCATGCTGCACTAGTCAACAGGACAGTTTGAGCTGAAGATTCCCAACTCTTTGCCCAGCTCTGAGGGACACACACAGTCCACAAGTTAAGAACCCTTTTTCGTTCTTATGTAGCAGTACTAAAATCTGTTTGATACATGATACATGATAAATCACAAGGCATCACAGTGAACAAAAATACAGTCATTCTATATGAAGCATATAAGATTTCCTAAAAGGCATATAACAATCTTTATTTCAACAATATTAATATTAACATAGTCGGAATTACAAGACCATCCCCAGCTCCTCTCCAAGTCAACATACTTAATCTCTGGTAGATTGGGAGAGAAGAGAATCAGCAGTTTTTGTTAATTTTCAGTCTTCATGTCCTTCATCTTGGTATAACACAGTATAGCAAACATAAATGTGCTAGAAAAAGGTTTGCTTTTTAAATTAACTTTTACATACTCCTTAGAAATAATTCAGAGTCTCCCAACATCCCTTCAGCATAGCACTGAAGTTGTTTCCCTGCTGTGTTTGACATTGTCCAACACAGCTTGATTGTGAGCCAGTTCTGCTAGTAAACCCAAACCAGAAAATTGTTTCTATGGTTTCTTCTGATCAATAGTTTCTTTCTTTGTAGTAAAAGTCCTAAAGCTTACTCTCTCTTATGTGTAGCCAAGTTTCTTAGCTTAGATATCCTTTTGTACCATTCCTACAATAAATATGATGAAAAAGAGACTTATGACTCTTAATTTCTCAGCCTCTCTTCATTTTTCTCTGGAGACTGTTGCAAGAATAACCTTCCATTAGAACCTCTTTTTTTTTCTCTTCTAAAATGAGATTAATCTAGAGTTAAGGGTATCTTTTGCAATTTTTTTTTTTTATGTTCTGGATTGGTGGATTGATCCATAAAGCTAAAAAATGTCTGGATTGCTAGGATGTTTTATTTGACTTCGAACTACAGCTTGTTTTGGCACAGCAGCCTAAGAGTGTCTGTATTGATACTGTGTGGTATTAACTCCTCATGCTTGCCGCAAGCAGGACCTTAAAAGAGGTATTTCCTGATCAAAGAATGGTTACACAAAGCAATATTTTTTCCTTGGGCTCTGCTCATTTCTTTTTAGAACAGAAAATC
Source organism: Lepidothrix coronata (assembly GCF_001604755.1). Taxonomy (NCBI): domain Eukaryota; kingdom Metazoa; phylum Chordata; class Aves; order Passeriformes; family Pipridae; genus Lepidothrix; species Lepidothrix coronata. Next base: position 1,178,155 of record NW_016690278.1, on the reverse strand, counting down.
TAGGCATACCAAGTCAGCAGTTTAAATAATAATGTAAGTGAATTGTTTGATGACATGAAAATGCTGCTAATGATCAATCCTTTAATCTTGTGACATTTCTGGCAGGTTTTACTGCTCTGGCCTTCTTAACAGTAATGAGTTCATGAAAATGTCAGTATTAAATCAGCTAATACTGTGCTATTGTCAATCCCTGTGAAGACATTTTTTATTTTTTTGAATTTATTTTTTTATCTTTTGGTAAAGCACTACTTTTCCTTTAACAAAATACTTGTTCTTGAGAGCCAGACAGTGGCTGGGGCACCTGGAGAGCCTCAGTTTGAGTGTTCTTTCTTTCAGAGATCTAAAAAGTTGAAACAAGCAAGTCACATATTGTGTTGACCTGACTTTTTTTTTTTTTTTAATGTCACAGCAAAGAAATAGCTTCTGCATACTTGGAAGCTCTGTTTCTACAGCTTCTACATGGACTCTGTTTCTAGAGTCTGCTAATTGTAAGAGGCACAGCTGTGATAGAATTTCCTTCTGTGCTTGGTGCTGTATGAACCAGCCATGATTATTGAGGGAGACAGGGCAGCTTTCCTACCTTTTGTGCAGGTAATTATAAACTTGAGTGGAGGACATTCTGCCTGTACCATGAACCAGAACACTGTGTACTAACTGTGTTAAAATCAAAATCCAAAGCTATGCTTATTTGTAATAAAAAGAATATGCATATATAACAAAACAACTGACACTGGCAGTATCATACGACATAAAGCACAATGAACAGCAGTTAAGGTAAATTATTATAGAAGGTGACTAGACCTGGAAAACACGGTCTAGTGGACCTCAAATCAAAGACTAATATGATAGGAGGAAAAAAACCAAAGCAAAACAAACAAAACCCCACAACATCTGTAGTATGTACAAACAGTGGTGGAATTTTTCCAACATACAAGGATCACAAGTTACAAAGCGTTGCTCCCTTTACTTGGCCCAGGTATGTTACTTGTAATACTTCATTAGCATTGCATCAGAGAAGACCAGCCAGGCAGTTCTGACTGACCTGTCAATCCCCTTGTAGGCAACTCACAGATTTACCTTCCCACTCTACCCTATTTGCTCCTATTTTTCTTTGAACCCAGGCAGGCATTTGTAGGAAGAAGGTGACGTACTGCGTCATGGTTCTGAGGTTTTATGTTTGGTGATCCTTATGTATCCCTGAATTAGAGTTGCATCTGCCCACCAGAGGCAATTTATTTTTACAGGATGGTGGTACAGCTACCTGGGTAGTTTGTGTGACTGTAAGTTAAAGCCATTCGTTTTCCCTAATCCTGTTTATCTTCTTACTAGTTACGAAATCTTGCGTCAAGCATGTTTCTTCTGGCATCATTAGGGGTATCACAGCCTTCAGCAACTAATTACCACAGATTTAAGCTAATAAAACAGCCAACTCCAGCAGCAATTTTTGGAAATGGTCGTTTTGAGAGGAACCTGTCATGAATCACAATTTCTTCTCCTGTGGCAGGTTATGTTATTAAGCCTGTGTAATCGAGGAGGAGAGACATGCTACATTCCACAATATTTTATACATTTTATTTGTGTGCAAACAGTGGGAGTTGTTTAGGAGCACATCTGGAATGATGGAAGGGGCAGGGCCTTGCAAGCCAGAATTTAAACCATTACATGTCCAGGATGCTGGATTGATTGCATTTTCATGGGAATGGCTTAACCCTCTTAACACAAACCGGTCATTAAAAACCCCTGGGAGAGCCAGGTGACACTGGGCTGACCATGAGCACAACAGTCTCATGACATACATGTTGGATCATAAACGATCATGGTACAAGGGACAAGCCAATCCCAAAATTCCTTACTGCACGTCACCTGCATTTTAAAGTGAAGGTGCAGGTGATAATCTGACCTGTTCCATGCTTGTCCTGGACTGCATCCTCAGTTCTACATGGCATCTGACAAACAGTGGAGCATTTCAGGGGAGAATGGCTTGTACAAAGCCAATAGTGTGTCTGATAATTTACCTATTGCAAATTGCCCCACTGCATCTGTTGCTTTTGTGGTGAATTGTCAAGGAAGCCATAGGGTTAAACTGAGCAATCTGCTGGAAGCTTTTGGTCTTTTGCAAACAGCACAGCATTATGTATACTGTAGAACAGCATTTCCTGCATGCTTCCAAAATCTCTTCCAAAGTAACCTCCTCTTTTCAGAGAGTCTATCACTGAGGGATTGCAGCAAGCCAGGAGAACAGAAATGTTTAAGTTCTTGTAGTCTTTCAGGATTTCCTTTAGGGTATTAACTCCAGTGGTGTCCAAAAATGAGATGGAAGAGCAATCTACAACAAGGGCTTGGAAATCAATTTGCTTAGGAACTAGTTGCAAAGTGGTTTCTCCGATGCCCAGTCCATTAGCAGTTCTGTGATCTCCCTTTTGCAGTTGCTGCTTTTCCTTCTTCTCATATTTCTTCCTTCTAGCAGCTTCTAGATTAGGATCTAAGTTGGTCAATCTGTACAGAGACTTTAGGAAATAGTTTTTATTTGCATAGTAAAGTGGACCCTCAAAACGAAATATTTTGACCTTTGGAACAGTAGTGAGATTTTCATATTCTAAGTCATCCTCATAAAAGCCTGTGTCTTGGATCTGACCAAGCAGGGCTGTCCGTGGCCGCTGTGTCCGAACAACAATGCATAACATGGAGAAAACCATGCCAACCAACAACCCTATTTCTGTGCTGACCAAGGCAGAGGCAGACACAGTAATGACCCAAACAAGCGTGTCCACCTTATTCACGTGGTACCGTGCTGGCACATCTCTGAACTTCCTCAGGGCTCCTCGGAGGCTGACAATAATGATACAAGCCAGGACACACTTCTGCAAGGAGTAGAAGAGAGGTGCCAGGAAGAGCAGCACCAGCAAAACCACCATTGCACTAATTACTCCAGAGACTTGAGTCTGGCAGCCTGTAGATGTTTTGACGAGGGTTTTTGCCAGAGCTGCACTGGTTGCAAAAGAGTGGAAAAAAGAAGGAATGATGTTGCAGAACCCCACAGCAAACATCTCCTGATTGGCTCGGATGGTGTAAGCATATTTCTTTGCACACATTTCGGAAAGGGACACAGTGAAGGCAAAACTGACTAGGGCAAGAGGCAAAGCATCTACGGCGACTCGGAGCATTAAGTTGAACTGTGGTACCTCTGGAGGAATAAATCCTGTTGGAATAGCTCCAGAAACACTGGATGCATAGACTTCATTTAACTTCCCGTAGTGTGACACCAGTGTTGCCACAACAATAACTACCAGCTCTGTGGGAAGAGGAAATTTCAGTTTGTGCTTATACCGATCTCCCAGTTCCTTCGCAGTGACCAGCACCACGATACAAATGGCACTTGTGATGACATCACAAAGGTTGGCCTGAGAAATGTTCCGGAAAATGTTAATCCAGGTAATAACAAGCATCCCGTGCCCTTGGCTACGTGGAATTTTTATTCCAATCAGATATTTCACTTGAGCTGTTAAAATGGTTAAGGAAGCACCGGTTGCAAAGCCGTCTAGTACCGACTCAGATAGGTACATAGATACAAAACCCAGACGGAAAATCCCCATTAGAACCTGAGGAAACACAGAAAAAGAAAAGAAAAAAATACATGAGCTGTAACTGTTGCTGCAAATAATTAAGCACAGATGGGAGAGAACTAGCTGGAGGCCGATAGCATTTGGCTATTTCAGTCTTAAAACAGGAATTATCCCTTATTGTTTCCAGTCTGCTTTTAAAACATGTGATTCCCTTTACTGTTGTGGGACCCTACAAACCCAAGAGGTGAATGAAGAGTTTGAGACAGGGTCAGTCAAACACTGGTCTGAGGTCACTCCACTGAAATGGCTTGTCTGAATTTTGTTTCTTATGCAAAAGAGTAGTGGATCCAAAATGCTTCTGTTATACCAAAGCAAATTTTCTCTTTTTCTGTCTTAAAGTGAATAAAGTTAAAATGTACAGCCTTTGTGCTGTAAACAGAACTTGAATGACAACAAGTAAGATCCCTACTTTAGGTGTTGTATTAAACAGCTTTTAATTTTAGCCTGGTGAACAGAAGGGAAAGTGGAGCACAGACAGCCTTTGTGGCATACCTAAGGTCAGAAGTGGCAGAAGTGCTCGCAGACTCTCCCATATCTCAGGATACTGTCCCTAACTAATTCCTTCTCCTTTCTTAGATGGCTTTGAAAATATAGCTTCACAAGGGCATTTTTTTTTCTCATAAATGTGATCTGAAATTTCTTAGTAAACAGGGAGATAACTAGTTCTTTCTTAATTCATATATATATATATACATATATATATATACAGTTAATAGGTTAAGTATGTTCCTGATGCTTCCTTCTGTGTTCTCTTGATATCCTTGTGATGGGCAGCATGTTGGCAAGTCTCAAAGAGTCCAGCACAGCCATTATCTGAAAAGTAGGCTAGTCAATCTATTTCTCCTCTTGTCCTTTCTGCTTTTGAATTATCTTTGCACAGCAGTTTGGTAGAACATAGCAAAACATAGCAAAACACCCCCTAGCAAAACACTGAGTCACACATTGTGAACCTGTAGAATGAGTATGTCTGCACCTTTGTTAAAATATCGAGGGAAACAGAATTACTTCTTCATTGTTGAAGTACACAGTTACCTGGAAATTTCCCTCGTGATAAGACCTGTAGTGGGTGTCATGGTCCTGTGAAAGCAACAAGGCCAAAAGGCAGTAGAGTATCAAAACAATGTTAGTGGTCTTGCAGAAGACTCTTGTTGTGTCTGTGCTTGCTAGTAGCTAAGAAAAACTGCCTGTCTCATGCTTTCTCTGAGTTGCATACAGTTAGTCTTCCTGGAGAAAACAGTCCAAGGTACACATACATTCAAGTGAACTGATACCGTATCTCTCACTGAAAGAGGGTCAAGCCAAAGCTTAGGTCATACAAAGAAGCTTTAGGAACTTCATACCTTGCCTCTGGATGGCAGCAACCACTTACCTGATAGACTCCAGCCATGAATGTCAAGGCTGTAGCAATGCCGATAGCGTAGCATTCTTTCCCGCACTCAGCATTTATCCCCGCAATTGTAAGGTTGAAGGCAGTTGTGTTGGACAGACTGTCATTCTGCAGAGAGCCATCACCCAAGGCTGGTGGGGCATCATCATTCAAGTCAAACCCAGCCAAGAGAAGTTCTCGGTCCACAACTTGTCCTACCATTAAGCTTATCAAGCTGAAAATGCCAACTGATACATGACGGGATGTGCCCATTAAGAAATAGATGATGTTGGCGAAGAATGACGTGTAAAGACTATAAATGGGCTTCAGACCTGCCAGCAGTGAGTATGCAATTGCTTGAGGCACCAAAATGATCCCAATCACTAACCCAGACATAATATCCCCCCAAATGTATTCTTTGCACTGGTACTTGGGAAGCCATCGTAAAACAGGAAAGAAATCCATAACAAAGTTCTTCAGCTTCTGTGGGGTGCAAGAGCAGCTCTTTCTTAGCTTAGCTAGCATGACTTGTTTCCTATTAATCTTCACATGTGTCTTTCTTTCCATGATAAAGAAGGAAGAGGTGCTGTTTTCCATTCTGGTAGCCTCGAGTTGTCTTTCCATTGTCCCAGTTTACTTCATATACGTGTTCCTGCAATGTGAAGAAATCATCTGTTAGGTTGCAATTCATCAAGTTTTTTTTTAGCACAGATGCTTTAATGCTAACAGTCTGTCACCTGATTTTGCTTTTAAGGAAGCATCATCCCAAGAAGCACACTATCATAGGGCTACAGTGGCATATAACACTAAGAAATAAATCTGCAGATTGAGCCCTTTCTTGCAGACATTAAAGAGTACATTCAATTTAATCCAGTTTGTTTTACCAAGGAAAAATGGGTTTAAATTAGTAATGTCTTTGTTCAACAAAGATTTCCATCATCTCTCCCAAGTGTTCCATCACGAAGATCTCTGTGAGCAGAAGCAGCAATTTATGGTGTGAAATAAATGTGCTAGTGAGGTAGGTTATAGTCTTTCTGATAGTGAGTGCATCTTGTCACCAATTTGTAACTCACATGTGGTATAATGATCTGCCACTGCAGCTGTCGTCAATGCACAGGAGAAAAATGTTGCTAGTAGAACCTGTAAAGCAGAGTTTTCTGAAGAGCAACAGTTTAGTCTTGTGCAAAAATTTGTACACAAGCCATTGATGGACTCTTTGTAGTTGCTGCTTAACACCAGCTTGTCGAATTGTAGATTGGTTTTGATGTGCAGTTTCTATTACTCAGCATCTCCTCACAAATATCACGTCGGCAACATATGACCATGTACCATGATGGAATCTGTTACATTGCAGAAGAGCACTGCATGTTAGTGTTTTTCAGGTTTAAACACATAGTTACCCTAGTTTTGCTCTCTGGAAATAAGGTGTAACAAATAATTCTGTGTACAGCAGAACAAAACAGGCAGTGTTTTCTATAATTCTGCGTGTTAGTTTTCTAATACACAATGAATAGGAATATCTACATTCCCTAGATGGTGGTATTTCTGGTGTCTCTTGCCTCAATGGACAGAATCTTTTCTCCAGACTCAACCTCTGCATGTTTACTCAATTGTCAAATTAGGTTGAAATTAGCTTAGTGCATTCATAAATCATTTTGGGGGTAGGTTCGGGACACGACTGAGAGGCAAAAGATGCAAGTGCCCTAACTTACATAGCTAAAAAGGTAAAAATAGGAGCAGACAGGAGGAAAATATCAAACAGACTATGCCAGGTGGCAGATCTTATGTTCTGGTTTGCGGTGGAAAGAAAGAACCAACTTCCAAGAGTGGATGACTGTACATGAGTAGCGAGATAAGGAATGACTCATTGACCTAGATGCAGATAGTATGTGTTAGTACAGTAGTATGCGGAATGTCTGGGAAAGCAGACCTTCTCCAAGCCCAGCCTCTCCCAGGGTCATAAACAGACAGGATCCCTGCAGCAGAGCTTTTTGGTGCCAGGAGTGACATTGCAATAATGTCAAAGCTTGTCTTCACTTACAACGAAAACCTGTTTCTTTCCTCTTTCAATATCCAGAGACAGAAGCCGTACCCATCGGTTTCCTAAAATCTGAAGTACACTCACTGGCACAGTATACTCTGTTGGTATATTTTAATGATTTTAACAGTTAATAGTAAGTTTAGACTCTAGTGACAGAAGACATCGTTGTCTGTGTAAATTTCATATATTTTTGTCGTTGTTGTTAAGAAGAGTATTTTGATTTGTTAATGTTTGGTATCACCCAGTTAAAGCGTAGAATTCAAAGCTGAGAAAAAGCAAAGGGTTTGTGAGTCCAACTGGAAGGGTAATTGGTAAGCAAAAGAATAGATTGTCAACAGCCTGTAAGCTTTCTATCTTGAGCAGTCCAAATAGAGAGTGGCGTATTAGAAAGCCTTTTGTCTATCCTGCTTAGAAATGTTTTTCAATATTTTAATAATTATGTTTTGCCAGCAAATTGAGAATAATAGGAAGATAATTATCTGTAAGTAGTGCAGAAATCTGAAACAAGTTCCCAGGTATTATTGTAAATGATACAGTGTGATTTATAAGGCCATGCAAAATTTCATCACAACTTGAAGCAGGATGTTTTGGTGTTATAGATAGATAGCTGATTTATGATTTGATAAAAGGCAGAAAAGAGGTTCTTGTTAGAGACTTGTGGACTGAGTGTCCGAGTTGAAAAGTAGTTTAGATGTGTTTTAAAAAATCAGTAGATTTCTGTCCATCCCTATTACATAAAACCATTTTTAGCTCCCATTGTATAAATTCCTTTGTGTTTGTAAGTAAGGTTTATTTCTATCATAAGGGAACATTAATTACAATTTAGTGTAATTATTTAGAAAGATCAAAATCTATTTTTTATCAATGCCAAGTTTACTTTAGACCCTAATGTACTGCATGATTATGCTAGGACATATCCTAGCATATTCTTGTCCTGCTTGTACAGGAAATGGGTTGGATCTAGTCTTTATTAGAATGCAAATGTGAGAGAAAAGATAGAATAAGTTACAACAGCAAGAGAAGAACTTAAAAGCATATGAATAAAGTTTACCAAACACAGAATGCTAGCAAGTGTAATAACGACGCTCATTTTTAAGATGCAAAAACCCAATACTTCCTGTCTTACCTAAATTAGTTTGGAGAATGAGAGGCTTGTGTGTGAGGACAGCAAGTCCTTATTCAAATGCCATTCACTTCTTACAGCCAAATGAAGTCAGAGAGCCAAGAAATAAGTACTGTGCCCTTCCTCGCTTTACGAACTTAAAAGCTAGTGGGCAGTTCAATATCCAATGAGTGAATTTTATAGGCCACATAAAGAAGATTACATCAGCTTCTGTACACAAGGCTCACATATTTAATTGCACACTTCCTGTCTGCCTCTCTCTAAACTCATACAATTTACCTGGGAGTAATTTGGTGTTTACAAAAAAACCCCATTGAAATTCACACATGTGTATTGTTTCTGCAGCTTCCCGAGGGATGGTAGTGATTTTTAATACATAACATTATTGGAATATAACTTCTATGGATATCTATTAAGAGGTCTTGTTTATGAATGATAATTTAGTAATATATCTTAGCTATACTGCCTTACTTATACTGCTACTTACAGTAGCTTTTGACAAAACACCACTAACCAAAAGAAAAAACCCAAACCCGAAACCTAGTGCAATAAAACATCTATCTTTTGCGTTCAGGCTGACAGGAGGTCATTTTCTTCAATTCTTTTTTCTCCCGAAAGGAAGGGTTTCCTTCCTGTAAATAGTTGTTTATTGTGCTATATATGCTTTAAGACTCCATGCCAAATGAATATGGTAGCTGTAAAACACTCAGCTCTAAACCTAGATTGGCTTCCAGAAACTGTTAATATTTAAAGTTTCTTTGTTGCTTTTAGAACATAGTAAAGTCACACCAAATAATGGGAGGGACATTGTTATCAGCAACCCATTTTTCAGCTGTGTAACCCAAGGCTGTGATGTCTGTAGCTCAGTAATAACTTAGTTGCTTCACCTAAAGGAAATGAGATTCCACCTTAGCTGCGTGCTATCCGCTGTGCATTTGTGCAATTTAGCAGAGCTAAATTATTGCTGCCGTCTCCAAAGACAGAGTGATGGAGAGGAAATCTGTCTGCTCCTGTGCACGTGAGTAAACTTCAGCTTTCTGATTTCAGCACTGAGGTACAACACCAGCCTTCCAAAGTGGTAATACTTGAGCGATATGCAGGAGCCCTAGGGGGTGTCAGTAAATGGATTCCTTTACTGGATCACCAAACTGCCCCATTTTCAGCTTAGGCTGTACTAGGTGGTTCATAAGAAAGAGGCAACCTCTATTTCAGTCTCACTTTCCCCCTCCAGAGCTTCACAGAACGTAATGTTTGCATTTTATGCAAGCAAAGTCTTCCCGTTGCTTGCTGAAAGAGCTGTTCTTAGCAGGGATGTGGAGGTGAAGCAGCATATGGCATAGAACATCTCAGTTCATGGCGTCTGACTTTGGTGTTGGAACATCGTGAACTGCTCAAAGCAAGTGAAAGTTTACTTGTGTGCTCATTCATGTACAGGTACAATATCCACACAGTTACAATGAAAATAGTATTGGTTATTTTTGTTTGTATTTCGACGTTTGGAGTCTTCGCAATTGAGCTTTTTTCAAGTTTCCCTTGACCATATGAGCAAAAACAATTGTGCAGAACCTCGGTCTGAACCACTCGTTCTTTCAGATTAAATGCACTGACTTTATCTTGTGAAAAAGAGAAACAAAGCCAAGAACCATCCAAGCCAGACAAACTGCCAGCTTTCCAGCTGGCCTTAGTCCCACCTTTCTGCCTGTCTTTTCACCAGTGACCTGACCAAATCTCTCTGCAGGGGAAGAAACATTCATCACAGTATGTTCTGTGGAATTTCTCTTTGCAAGCAGTTTCTGCTGGTACATAAAAACTGTTTTGACTGGATGAGTTGTTCTTTGTGAAACAGAACAACCCAAAAAAACTTTATTCTTTTGCATCCTTTTGTCTCCCCAACCTGTTTGTCCACCAGAAAATCCGAAGCTGTATCTCTAGAAAGTCCAAGAGGGAATAAACTGAGCCAGGATGAGCCTGACTCTTTATGCTAAGGAGATCTCTTAAATGCTGTATGTGGGACAGAAGTCAGACAGTATCACAACTCTATACTAGAATTGCTCACTCTTGCTAAAACAGTGATTCCAAGAGTAAGTGGAATAAAGTCCTTTAAAGAGTTTGAGCCAAGTGATGCTTACAGTTTCCTTCATGTTTGAACTATGAAAAGTCAGCTTCAAACTAATGTGGTTAGAGCAGGTTTTGTATTTATAAACTGAAGTTTAATTGTATTTTTGTTGCATAAATTACAGAAAAAACATAAGACACATGAGTTTAGTTAAATATTTGCTTGAAAACACTTGTAGATGTTGAGTTAAACTGTTCATGTTTCTTATCAGAAACATTTTCTGTCTGTAAGAAACCTTTCTTGGTCTCTAATGGCTGTTATTACCTTACTTTTCTGGTTTTGAGCATTGACAAAATTTAAAAAAAAATCCCTGGTTAGCCACACTTATGGTGCATAGATTCAATATACAGAGCTGTGTTATGCTTGCAAACCACATTTTTTTTCAGAGGAAGGTACCTGGAAACTCTACCCCAGTGCACTCTGACCCTTTATGGTGGCATAAAAACCTGAGCCAGCAATTGGTGCTTTGGACATATTTGAACAGATGTAGGGAGGACATTTAGCTTGTGGGACCTGACTAGTCTGAAATAAAATCCCCTGAGTTGCATATAATATAATACAATACTTCTTTAGCACCTACTACTTTGATTTATTAATCTGTTTTTGTTCTGCCTGACTCCTTAGAAATGTCAACATAACCTTTAAGTCTTAGAAGTGATCAAGTGCTAAAACAAAGCACTTTTAGACTAATCCAAAAGTGAAAGAGGAAAAAGCATTACAGCTTAGTGGTCTTGAGGAGTTAGGAAAGCCAGAACAACTCCTCTGCAAATTAAAACTGCTATACTAAGGGGAGATTTGTTCTGAGAGTCAAGCGGTCTTTTAGATTTGTGTATTCCTAATTAAAATCTCCAATTCCCAACTTTTAATTCCAATTAGAAATTGGTCTGGGATTTGCCAGACAGATTAGGCTTTTTTTTTAAAATGCTTGCATTCACTGTCAGCTGAGATTCAGTTCTTATTTTCCCAAGGATTCTCAGTTCATTATACCAGTGAGTAAGGTAGCAGCCACCAACATGTAATAACCCCACAGTTGATGAGCAGGCTACAGTGGAACTCACACAGTCAGCCAGCACCTGTTAAGGCTGGCCCATCAGACCATCTTTGGGAATGATCATACCTTGCCAAATAAATGATCAGGTAGTTTCATTGGTTCTCCAGAGACTTGTTTTGTTCAAGGATTCCAAAAACCTGCTGGTCAAAATATTGACATGCAGTTGAGGGCAAGACAACATTATTCTTCTGGAGAGTCCTAGGACATGACCACTAAAAGGGCACTTTCTGTGGAATCAAAAAACATTCCTAAAAATCGGACTTCTTGCTTTTGGAAAGGCAGCTGTTCCAAAGAGAAAGTCTGGGGTTTTTTTTTAAAAAAATCTTTCAAGACAGCTTTTCAAGACCTGGGTTGTCATTCACAAAGTTAAATACTAAGCTCTGTTTTGTGCCCTCTGGTTTTGCTGGACATTGTTTAGCCATATTAGGATGTTGCAGAGAACACCAAATTGATATACCATTCTCATGTTTATTCCTGTTGCCTCCCCTGGCATCTTAGGGTTACTACATGCAATAAGGACAATATTTTGGAAATCATCTTTCATACTTAATCACTAAGAAAATTCTCACTTTTAGTATTTTGAGAAGCAAATAAGCCTCATACATGCCATTTTCTTGAATATAAGTAAAAACCAGACAAGTGGCCGGTCTTGAACTCTTAGACCAGGGTTGCAGGAAAGATAACTGCCATACCATTTTCAGCTGACTGCATGTTTTACAAACTTATAAGCAATATTTATGAACAGCAATGTAATGACAAAAAACACAACACCAGTGCACAAAGAAAGTGAAAAGAGGCAGTTTCACACCTTTGAAAACAGGCAAAGAACAAATAAACCTGAGTTCAGAGGTGTGGGAAGGGAGACAAGTCTCTTACCTGGATAGCTTTTTGACAGGAGTGTATCACCTCTGTTTTTGCACATTGGAATGAATGAAAGTCTTCAGTCAGGCATTGCTCTATTTGCATAAAGGATAATTATTAGCTAAATAACTCCTCAAGGTAAGAACGGGTAGTTATGGAATCTTGAGCTTGCTGCTTGGTGGTGTGTTGTCACTTGTATCGCTCTGTAAACTTGTATATATATGTAGCACTAGCTGAGGATTTGAGTTTAAATAATGTGTAAGATTATTAATTAACTAACACTGATCCAAAAATTTTGCTGAGTTCAGGCTGACACATCTCTGACCTTTGAAGCTACTTCTCATCTGAGATTTGATTTGGTTTATGCATCTGCGTGTAGCATTAGCTTTTGATTTTACATATTCAAGGTGTATGAAGAGAACTGCAGTCTTGCTTGAGTGCATTTTGCAGGCTGGAATAAGTACTGTTCTGCTCAGTGCATAGAATGGGACTGCTGGAGGTCAGAGTTCCATTCCTGCATGTCAGCACATTCAGATCACAAGATCTGTTGCTTCTGTAAAATGTAGGCAGATCAGAGGACAAAGATTGACTTTCTGTTCATTCTTATGAGGTATATAAATGACCAAGTCCCCTCTCAGTTACCTTGGCTCTTTGGATAGGTGCAGACTATCCAAATGACAAATAAACATCCATCTCCTCCTCTCAACAAAGGTGATATGTAATGTTTAATGATTACTAAGCAGTGCAGATTAACAGGTTGGGCACAAGGCCACAGCTCACAGGAACTGTACTACAAGCTAAGATGTGAGAACACGTGCATGTCTTTCAGCCAAGGAAGAAAACAGGCATGCATGGTATAAGAATCTGAGATGGGAGTTGCAAGGCCTAAAAAACACTGTGTTATTGGCTTGCGGTGGGTTGCAGTGCACAAGCATAATTACGGAAGGCCAGATTCCAACACTGTCCTTTGTCCCAGTGCAGAAGGTTGTTTTCTGCTCTTTAAAAATAAAAAGGAAACATAAAAATAATGGAAATGAAAAGTCAAAACACATGTAAGAGAGGAACAGAAAGGGAAGCACATCTCAGCTCTGTGATGTTAAATTAGTCATGGCTTCTTAAAACTGCTGGCTGTTACCAGGAACTCAAACTTGGTGACAGTAGTTGTGACATTCTAATACCAAAATCTTAAGAAGGTAATTCCAATGTTAGTAAAACCTTGTTTCATGCCTTCTTATAGAAAGCCTTTCAAGCAGTCCTGTCCCTTTGCCATTGCTAAGGTAGCTCTTAATAAAAGGGGGAAGCAACGGTACACTTACTCTGCATAATGAATTTTGCACACTGGTCACCAAGATAGTGTGTTTCTTTGGTCTTGTGCACTACAGGATGGAAAATGTCTCCACTGACATTCTTCTGTTACTTTCATTTCAGCCTTGTGGTATTTCTTCTTAAAGAAGACTTAAACTCAAGTGTCTCATATTTGTCCTTTCATCCATTTTAGTGCCTAATTCCTAGAACCAAGAGTTATCTTCTCTAATAACCTCTTAAAATGTGCATGCCATTTGCTTCAGTACCAAAATAAGCTTGCCCACTCCATTCTCCTTTATGTTTCCAATATTTGGAAGGTCTGCAGTTTCTGGTATTTGCAATGCTGGAATTTGCAGAATAATTGGGTTTTCCCCCATGTAACAATTCTGAGACCTCTCTGCATTTCTCCAACAGCACTTTTCCCAATATCAGGCTCCTGAGAGAGAGGAGGATATTATGATATCATTATCACTTGACTCCTACCATATAGAGTTGGTTGTAACTGTTTTGCCTCAGGTTACCCTAAAAGTAACACTTTCTGAAAATCTAAAAGAAAGAAATTTCAAATTATAATTTTGAAATATGTGAACATTCTTTAGACACAGCACCATAAAAGTCAGGCTAAATATCTCTGGACAGGACAGTTCTGCATAGGGAAAAAAAAAATTACTATGTGAAACAATCTCTCATTCTACCCCTAGGAGTTGTGAAAATAATATAGTTTTGAAGAAATTACATTTTATGGTGAACAAGCTTTACTTAACATACAGAAGTACTGACAGTACATTCATCAGTGAATTATGGAGATGGGAGCTCACACTCCATTGCATAAAGTCATTCATCAGGGCTTCAATCCAGCACTAATTCTGAGTGGGCTAGTCCTGGCATCCTGGTTGAATTCCACTGACACTAACGAAAAAGGACTAAGTTCTAAAAGTACTGTCTTTCCATGTCTAATGCTCAAGTGTGCAACAATGGTAATTGGCCAAAATAACCAAAAGACATATTGCAATGAAACACCTATCTCTAAGAATAGGAACTGTGTTAGAAAAATGATAACCATTGGCTGGTAATTGTGAGTTTACAGATGATTTTCCTTTGTGTGACTTACTATTTATCCTTATGAACAGATGCACAATCTTAACTGGATTAAGAACTGCAAAAGATTAAAAGCAAAATCAAACAGAGGTATTTATGAAAGAAATATTAGAAAGAGATAAAATGTATTTGTTGACACACTTAACTGAGGATTTTAGATTATTTCAGAAAAATTTATGACGTTAGTACATACAATTCATATCAGGTAACCTGATTATGTACTTTAAAAAATAATGCTAAATTAGTCACACAGGGAAGGTTAATCTTAGAACAATAAAATTGTAGTTAAAATTGTTTGTTTATTGGGCCACAACCAATAACATCAAATCTTCAAAAGTGTATATTCTAAATGTAGTAGCCTTGTTTTTCCTTCTATGCACGTCTGAAGTTCATAAATTCTGTGAATTAAAAATCTTAAGCCTAATGCCTGCATTATTTAAAATGCCCTCAGGCCTCAATTAGTCTGTAATTTACCTTGATATCATAGTGACCAGGTGTGTGCTTAAAAAGCATTCATTTGATTGCTATTTAATAGGAAAGATGGGCACACTGAAAGTAATCATCCACTCTTTTTAAATCCTGTATGCACTACACCTAACATTCCTTCTGTACCCGTGGCAAGTGTCCAGTGCAGCTTGAAATGATGTATATGTGGGGAAAGACATATTACTGGTTTTTTTTAAATGAAAAAAATCTTATGTAGTCTCTGCTGCAGGAGAAACTCCGAGATTTGCAAAGTTCAGTGCACATTTATGTATTCAAAACTGAGTAAAATAAAATCTCCTTCACTGTGCATCCCTCTATCTGTTTCCCACTACAAGCACAGAACCAATGAAAAAGCACTTACCAAAGACACAGAATAGCTGCCGTAGTTCCACAACAGTTTTTCTATCAGCACTCAGTAGCACAGCACCTCAGGAGCACAGCTTTCTAGAAGAGTAGATTAGAAATTGTATCATGATCCAGTCTGGGTCTTTCCAATTCGTTATCAGTCCAAGGGTGTTTACAGTGAGATAACATAAATAAATAGTAGTACTGGAGAAATCTTTGTCCTGTAGTGGGTAATCACAGGTAAAAGATAAAGTTTTAATCATTATACATTACAGGCGCTACTGGTAGTCTCTGACTTCTTATTCACCCCTACTATTCAGCTTTAATAAAACCAGTTGTACTATGTAGACCTCGAACAGAAATGCAGTGCTGACTTATCTTTTAACAGTTTCATGAGTTTTGAATGCTTACTTCAGTTGGCTGAAAAATTACTCCAGTGTGTTAAACGAGATTAGGGCAGGTGGTGCTTAGAACTGTCCTTAGACTCAGTTGTCCATGATCGTGAATTAAGTCCTTTGAAAAAGGATTTTTTATTAAAATAAATCATGGAGGGGGCTTAGCTAATAAATCTTACATTTAGGAAGACTTTACGTGCCATCAACTGACATTGAGTGTAAAATGTCTGACTTTTTCTGCCTCATAAACAAAACTGCCAGTTGTTTCATCCCTAAACAGCCAGAACCGTGGAACTGAAGCCTGCATAATGATGAATATGAACATTGCTACTCATATTTGTAAATCTTAGAGGCAAATTTAATGTAGCAAGGATAGTCTCTCTTTACAGAAAATAAAGATGTGATCATGAAGGAGTCATAATAACAGAAGCATGAAATGAAAACAGTTAAGTGAAGTGTGTACCCCGGAGGCTCATTACTGAAGGTGCAGTAGGAGGCTGTGTGCTTGAATTAGAATGCTGCATGTGTACAGAGAACAGTTCTGCTGCTGCTTGGAAAGAAAAGTCCACTGCCTGCTTTCCCAGGCAATGACAAAAGGAGTTGTGTGCTTGAAGCAAGCTAGTTTTACTATTTGATCATAATTTCTCTTCCTTGTGTGTCTGAAAAGTCACCCTTCGCTATTAATTATGGATTTAGTTACCCTATCCCTTCCTTTCAAAACTTTTGCATATGGGTGACATTATTTGGAGTTCCATCATCAAGAACAACATAAAACCACAATGAATATTTTACTTGTAGCCAATTTATGCTGAAGGAAATAATTTTCATACATCAGATTTCATCAGAAAGGTGTCCTCTAGCAGCCCAGCTCATGTACCATGACAGAACCTTTCTTTCAGTCACTTGCAGAGCCTTTAAATTTGTAGTGAAGAAGCAGCCAAAAAGCATTTTCTGCTTCTGGATTCATCTTACCATTATTTATTAGTTCCCTTTACAAGAGAATGTGAACGTAACATCTCAACGAGGGATGACAGGGTGTCACAACACTGAATTGTCCATGCCTAGGTGATCTCATTGCCTATGCTCACATGTCTAGAGAGGCCAGATATTAAAATAGCTTACGCCTTTGCCTAAATTGCTTCTGTAGCCTGTTCCCTCTTTTACCTCTTGAATTTGTTTTAAAGGAGGAGGAGGATGGTATAGGGGGGAGAAGAGATGCAACAGTCTAACCACATTTTCCGAGGCTAACTCACCTCAGCACAGGAAGCTGTTGGTGCTTTGTCTGCCTCTCTCTCTCTCTCTTTTCCCCACACACAGCACGATCATTGCTGAAAGGAGGACTATGCTCACAAAAGCAGGCTGGGTAAGAAATGGAAAATGATAGGCCATGATTAGCATTGGCTTGAAAACATCCATTGTTTGCTCACACTGCTGTGCCTGTGAATTTTAGCCAGATCACAGCAAGGATTTTGTGAGTTGCTTTGAAAGGTGAAGCTCAAATAATGCTGATTTCAAAGAGGAAAGAAGCTTATTAAGATGCTGTATAAATCAAAGTCAATTCTATTTTTATGTTTTTAAAAAAATAAAAAGATTCAGCTGGATGCGCAGCCTCCTGGCTGGCCTGTAGAAGAGGCAGTGATTTCCAGTAAATAACAGACGATGCATTCTCCATTTTTGAAGCCAGTTCGTTCCTAAACCACAAAGATTCATGCCCGTCCTTCTTTTTGCGCACGCACCGCGCTGACTGGTCGTGTGGATGGATTAACTGTGACAAGCTGTGACATCAGCAAGGGCTGGGTGTTGCCTGGCTGTGTGGTTTTGTAATGCACCCTCCCCTTGCTGCTGGGCTGACTCATTCACGTTATAGGGTGAGTGAATTACGGGTAGTGTGAGCCAGCACAGACCGAAGTCTTCGGCGTTGCACTTCCGTGCAGAAGCTGTGCCGTAATCGTAAAGCAAGCAGATTTTTCAGTCCCTGCTTACACAAATGTTATAGCTGAGGAGCAAATGCAGAAAAATATTAAAGCTAGTAAATGAACACGGAAGTGTTAAAATATGCCCATTCTTTAGTGTGAGTGCAGTAACTAGTCTTTGGCCTTTGAGAAAGCCTCTGAATTAGGTTTTTGGTTGGCAAAGCGTGTGTAAAAAGCACAGGCTGTGTTTTGCCTGGGGACCACCGGGGAGGAAGAATCAGTCTTCATTGGCCTGCAAAAGATCAAGTGATCATGGTTATTTTGGGATGTGGGGATTTCACAGATAGGAGCAGATTTACTTTACCTGATCATAGGAAGCAAGAGCGAGTGGAGCAAGAATATGGTAGAAGCAGCTCTAGTGTGAATGTGTACTATATTGTTAGTTTCCACTCAATTCAGAAGGGGGAAGTGTTTTTTATTAATAACTCAGGAGCTTACTGATTTCTTAGTTATTTATTAATGATCTTGTACTTAAACCTGAAATACAAGACAAGTAGGGTTTTTGGTTGACATTGAGGAATCCTGGTGAGAACTGCCAAGAATTCAGCCTCTGGAAAGGTGAATGCTAGTAAGGGCTATTCTGCCCTCCATATACTCCATATTTCCATAGTGCTCACAGTCCCTTAGGAATCTTCTTTTAAGGTTCAGAGGTTTTTAAAGTACTCAGCAGAACAAGAAGCTTATGTAGACAATTGGTGGGTTTGGAGCAAACAAGGTCTTTTTAACAGCATGGACTTTAAACTGGCTTCATTTCATTACTCACAGCTGCAAAAAAACCCCAAGGAGGCAGGATCCTTTTGTGTTATAAGAGGTACTTGGAGGACAACAAGTTGCCGTCTTGGAAAAAATAAACTTGCTGACATTTTCTGTCCAGAGGTTTTGACCTTCATTTTGTAGATGCTTATGTGCGTCCCTGTCCATTCAACAGCCTATTCTCCGGGCTAAAAAATGAGATGGCTACTTCTGAAGATGGTTCCTTCTGGAGAACCTAGGAGCAGCAAGAATTTGAACTGACATAGATAATTATTGTTATGGGAATGTTTGGGAAGTTTACTGTTGTTTGTTTCCAGTGAGCATTTTGGCTTTGGAGCTTCTCTCCAGCTTAGGTGAGCACTTTTGCCTGTTCTGGATTCTGGAAAGGTGGTAAGCAAATCCTTGGGACAGTGTGTCCAAGGATGCTGCCAATAGTAGTCACTTACTGCAAGAACTTCATTTAGTCTTGAGAGGGGGAATTAAATTATCATGCATATTTACACTCAACAGAACAACAGTGACTGTGTTACCATTGGTCCACATCCTGGACCTGGACACCGTGGACAAGAGACTGTATGTTTGCAGGAACCCCCTTACAGGGGCGGACAAAAGTGGTCTAAGCATCTCTGTTGAATGAATAGTGGTATGTAATATGATCTCTGTCTCAGACACCATAGCAGGGTAGTACCTTAGGCTGGACTTTCACTACTCTAAGAAAACCTTCTGTGGAGCAGGGTCTTTTTTAAGCCACTTTTTTAGGTGGCTCCCTCATGGAGTCCACCTTCCAAGTCTGAGGTTTGGCCAATAGCCTGCTGAAAAATTTTACTTACTCTGCAGGTGCCAGTTGCACCTCTCCCCTGCCAGTGCCAGTTTTTCTGTCTCTATTTCTTGGCTACATTTGCAACTAGGCCATCAGTCTTTCCAAGCAGAAGCTCCCAAAAGAGGATGTAAGGAATCTCTGTTGCTGTGGGAGTGGTGTTAGCCAGCCACTATGGCCTGTCTACCAGAAGAGAGGCTGTTCTCAAACACTGTTGAAACCAAGCTAGATTATGTTAGCTTTTGATGTGCATGGTAACTGTGTTCAGCAGAAATACAAAAAGGAGACCACACCAGCTGAGTGAGATTGTCAGGATGAGAAAGGTACTGCAGCAATATATAGGTCTTTCCTGATCATTTCAATCCTAGGCTGTCTTCAACAGAACAGCTCTGTTGAGAGTAACCCTGCATGTTACCTTTGAGTTCCTAAACAGGCTGTGATCTACTGACAGGGGTCAGCCACAGGCTTCAATCCCAGGAAATTTTGTTCAGTACATTATAATAAAGGTATAGTATAAAGTTAGCCTGACGTCAGAGATTCAGTACTTGACTGAAGATCACCTGGAATGGAAACACTCCCTGCCTGTGTTTTTCTTGCTCTCTTCTCTGTAGATAAGATATTTGGTTCAATGTCTGTGTGTGCACTTGTTTTCCAGGGCATGCAACTCTACCTCTGGACAGGATGAATCCAGGGTAGAAGAGAAGCAGCAGATGCTGGGTACAGAGGGGGAATTATAGCTGTAGGCTAAGGAGTAATATCCACAGCTGTGCTAACTGGAGCAGATCTGGCTGCCATGAAAAGTGTTGACAGCTAAAGATAGCTTACCCCTGCCCTCCCAAGAAATTAAGTTTGTGAATTGGAATAGGCTGAAAGTGGCATACATAAGAAGCACAACGTGATTATCTTACAACAGTTCGGCGTAGCAAACTATGCCTCTGAAAAGAAAATACTGGAAAAACCATACTGCAGTAATAGGAGGCAGTGAAAAGCTGTTAACATGGGCCTGTAGCCTTTGATTCAGCAAGGACTGCCCACAAAGCAAGCCTTTCCAAGGAAGAGAGAAGAAGATTTTGTGACAACCAGTGGACAGCACTCTGTACTTATCACTGCTGTTCGTATTCACACCACCATTGTTGCTCCCGAGAGGTAGCACATACAAATGTGTCTGGAACTGAGACCATGCAAGGACTGGGAAGACACCTCACCAGCAGGCAGAAGTATCTGGAGTTTAGCAGCCTCAGACCTGGTGCTTGTGAGAGCATTGGTGCCAGGATGCCAATAAATGTGCTTTAGTGTCTTTTGTAATGACTGATGATGAAAAAGGTCCATCTAGCAAGTCTCACAGAAAAATCCCAAATGAGGAACAGTTGAAAACTGTTGAAAGTTGAAACACAGGACAGTGTTTGCTGCTTCACATCCAAAAAACCCAACAGCAAACAATGAACAATCCCAATCTGACAAGCACTCAAATGAAATTGCAGGTACATAGCCTTCTGTGTGTTTGTAGATGAAGACAGTGATGTCTAGAAACCATGACATAAGGACAGAGAGGCTGGAAGAAGAGCAGGCAAAAAAAAGACTCTAAAAATCTGTGAACTTGCAACCAAGGGCCCTTTGGTATTCAATGGTGCACCAGCAGGTTACAGAATCACAGAATATGCTGAGTTGGAAGGGACCCACAAGGATCATTGAGTCCAACCCTTAGCCCTGCACAGGACCATCCCTGACAGTCACATGGCATGGCAACGTCAAATGAATTTACCCTGGGTCAGGGATCTGCCTTGTCACATGCCTCTAACAGTTTTGATCTGGTCTTCAGTGTTCTAAAATTGTCTTTAGATCACTCCTGGTAGCAGCCTGACAGTTGAGCCAAGCTGTGCCCCAAGTGCAACAGTCAGCATGGCTTCCAGCCGCTGTGTGGCAGGGAAATTCTAGCAATACTATATATGTTACAAAAGACCCATCCATCTCACATCAGAAATGTAGTATGGGTAAGGATAAGATCAAAATTTGAGGAAGTGTCAATCCTATCAGTCCAGTTTTATTAATGGGAGCATACTGCCTTGTCCATTTGCAAGGCAAAAGAGATTCATACAAAATGACAGATCAGCCAAAGGACATAAGAAGTCCTACACTTACACACATAAAATCTCATGTACCATCACTTCAGTCATGGTTGGCAGTGGCATTCTGTTTTAAATGTTTTACTTAATTGATAGAGTAGGAAAAATGTAGATGTGCTGGGGTCTTAAGTGTACGTATATCAGATGGAAAGTTTTATTTATCCATAGATTTTCACACAGTACTGGAGTCAGGAAGACCCTAGTTCTTTTGCTATTATCTAAATGGCGTTATTAAGTTTTTACAAGACCACGTAGTTAATCATTGTTATGCACACTGACTGTAAGTGTGCATGTAAGCAAATATTTCAATAGAACACAGGGTACAACTGGAAATAGTTAATGGATCTGAGGGAGCTTAGCTAGCTTTTGCAAGAAAATATTTGTCTCTGAACTTTGGAATAGGACTGTCAAGACTTTTTTTAAAATATCTGTCTAAGCCAAAAAACCCCCTATTTTCAGATGGTCATTCTGTAGTTCAGCAGTGATTTCTAAAATACTTTTATGGATACTAAGGCAAATATCTTTCTGCTATTTGCTTCTTTTACAGCTGCACCATTTGGGCAGGGACTGTAAGCCCATCAGTGGCTGCATACATAACAATTTCTGTCATGACCATTTCTGTTATACTTTAAAAGAGAAAAGCCTGCTTTAGGTCTTCAGTAAAAGAGTGTGACCTGCTGGGGCTAGGACTGTGTGCTTTGATACAGGATATATGGAGCTGGTACAGTGGGTATGGCTTATGTTACATTTATTTTGCCTGTCCTGTTTTCCTCTTCTAGATCATGGCCGGAGATTTTTTCTCTTCAGATTGCACAGATACTTTATTTATTCTCTATGCAATTCTGTCAGCCTTTCTTAATTCTCTGGGCATTTGTGGTTGCTATTACAGTTTCTTTACTGAAACCTTTCCCTGGCAAGAAAGCGCAGAGGAAGAGCCTCAGTTAAAGAGGCTTAGAAACACGGGAAGGCACAGAAAGAAACAATTTATGAATCTCAGCACAGAGCCCAGCATTGCTTTAAGAGCTCTGTTGATGGCCCCATTCTCACATCTCATCCTGATCAGTTGCAAGAGCTGTAGGTGATTGTCTCTCCCCATTCCCCCATACCTAAAACATTGCGTCTGCAGTTCACTTGTACAGCTTTCCACCCAAGCAGAGGCAAGGTGCCTGGGAAAGAGCAGGCAAGACTGCAGGACAAATGGTCAGGCTGCACTATACCAGAAAAATTAGGTGTACTGCTTTGGCATGGCTGGAGAAATCAGCTTAGAGAGGTGTTGCCAAGACCCTGCTCAGTGCTGCTGTGTGACCAGGGCAGGACTGATGTCAAGGGTGCTTACAGCCTTTTGGGAATTTAAAGCAAATCTTCAAATGTATCAGATAAATTGCAAATGCCGGTTCTCATCTCCTGGGTAAAAGAATTCCAGTGTCCAAATTTTACTACCAGTGCTCCTGCAAGATTCCCTGACACAAAGGGTTTCATCATGGGGCTGCTCCCAAGTCTTTGAATGCACTTATTCAAAGCTGGATAAAAGGATTGCAGCCTGAGAATAACTAAGCAAATGGTTACAATGAAATAAAAATTACAGACATTGTGTGCATAAATTCAGCATTCTTTGAAAGATATAAAGTTATTTTTCAGCTGGACCTAAACCCATAAGAAGTGCCACTAAGAAAGTTATATTATATTTTGCAAATTAAGAGAACATTAAGAAAGACTCATATGGGACAGAAGGGGATCAAGGCCTATCAGTAGGTCATCTAATGGGAACTGAAAAAACAGCTTAGAAAAAAAAAACAACCTATGTAGATTTCATTTCAGCAAAGAATTAGAAATCTTAACATTTTGTTAAAAAAAACAAAATTCAGCAAGCAGGATCATCATATTGCTTCTGTTGCTGCTGCTGGAATAGGAAAAGAGCATGGATTGGTGAAAAAACAAGACTTGCTTATGGTGAACACCCATGACTTTAGAGGAAGGAAGTTTGTGTACAATTTCAAGAACCCTGGTTACATATCAGTTTTGAGAAGGAAGCCATCTGACCCATTATCTACTACTAGTTGCTACCTGTGCTGTAATTGACATTTGTAATTTTTATTACCTGTATTCTTCAGAATGATGAATGGCAGACTTTACTACAATTTTACTGCCTTGGACAACCTTATGGATCTCCTGTGGGAAAACAAACTAATTCCAGGTAAGGGCAGCTCCCTGCCTTCACACCTTGGTATATCTGTATATCTTTGCCTACATTGTACAATTATTACAAAATTATTAGAGAGTTTTTCCAAAGCTAGTTTTGATAAATATTCATTATTTGCCTACTTCCTTTACCTCTTGTCCATGCAAACGGAAGCAGTGTCAGCAAAACAATACTACAGCAATTAAAACAATACAAATGGTTTTACATTGCTTTCAAAGGGCAGTTTCAGATGTATGAATTCGGAAATGAGAGCTCTTGAAGAGGAGAAAACTTTGTACCTGTTGATGTGTACCTAAAAGGGCCAGAGAATCAGATACTCAAGGTATAACCTCCCGTGGATTTCTGCAAGCATCCACCGTTTAAAGTTTTCTCTGAGCCCTGCATTTATGCTGGCAATTATTAGTATTGATTACTATAGTCATTGACAAGTAACAAATGTGAACAACCTCAAATCTAAAATATTTCTGGTGGGAACATGGAAAAACAGGAAAGAAAGCCCATTTAATGATGCTTCATTAACGAGTTTGTTTCGGATAACGTGATAGCCCCTTCATTGACCAAAATGAGATACCATTCACAGAAGAAGGAGACTCAATTCCTTATGTCTTTTTTAGGATTTGAATTGATGGGGAATCCAACAAGATATTTTTTAGATTTTGAAGATAAAGAACAGGTAGTAAGATGGAGAAACTTAATTACAGTTCTGGCCAGCAGATACATAGGTAAGTTAAAAAAAAAAAAAAAAAAGCTCTGCTATTTATACTGTTGTAATCCTTTGTAGCTACTTCAAAAAGTTCTCTGTGTGTTGTGTTCAATTTCAAGACCCTGGATTTCAGCACGGAACTGGAAAAAAAAAAAAAAAGCCAGATCAGACTGTGTAATAGTAGTCCCTTTTTTTGCTGATCCATTCAGAATGAAGGGTGTGCTCTGGGTAGTATATTTGGCCCGCCTCTAAGAACTGACTTGTAACTTAGTTATATTGCTGTGCTTGTAAACCACACAGCTTGCACTAGGACAGAATAACCTGAATGCTTCTTGCATGTCAACTTCAAATATTTCTAATGAGACAGAAGCCTCAACCTGAATTAAAGGTAGATGAGTAACCTAGCCACAAGGCTGGAATTCAGCTCCTTCTCACCTTTCATCTTTTTTGAATATTGCTGCATTTAATCAAAAATGAGAGATCATTTTGAAACTACCAAATCACATTTCCCTCATTATTTTCAAAATTTTAAATATGAAAATATTGGTTTTAATATTATTAAATAATATTAAATAATATTATTTTTAATAATGAGGGAAATTATGTAGTTGTGGTTCTGGGTGCTGAACCTCACCTGCAGCCCTAATTGATAAGATTGTCTGGATCAATGTCTGGATCATATTGTCCGAATATGCCATTCACTGATACATGAGGCCTCTCCTACAGATAGGTATGGATTGGAGCATGTTGCTAAATGGAATTTTGAAACATGGAATGAACCAGACCACCATGACTTTGACAATGTGTCTATGACAGTGAAAGGTAAGCATGGTTTGGAGCACTTAGTAGTGTGGTAAAGTTAGACAGGTATGTGGGGTGAGTGGAGGGCAAACAGTGAGATAGGAGATATACTGGCAAAGAAGTAAGGTAAACAGGAGTGGTAAGGAATGTGACAGGTACCCCTAAACTTAGTCTGCTAAGGTCATGTTACTGACTACACTTTATTCCCTGCCTGCACATCAATATACATACGGGGATAGTGGGACAGGGAAAATGGAACAGGAGTTACACTAAGACACAGTTCATTGGTTGGATATAAGGTACTGTTATTGGGAATAAGGGTTGAAGGGTGGAGTGGAGGAAAACTCTCCATTGACAGCTGTGTGTTTTAGGACCCTGTCCATACAAGACCTTTGGAATAACCTCTGAATGCAGCTGGGGTTTTGATATCTTCTTGTGTTGTCAATGCATAGGAAAGGGTAGCCCCAGTTTTTGAGGTCTTGCCAATAAATCAAATAACAGAGTTGTAACATCTCTTTGTAGTTTTAGATCCAGTTTCTGTTTTAAGTTGTAATCTTTGATATATGCTTGTGCTTGGACCTTAGGGTTTCTCAACTACTACGATGCTTGCTCAGAAGGATTAAGAGCAGCCAATCCTCTTCTGAAATTTGGAGGGCCTGGGGATTCATTCCACCCCTTACCCAAGTCACCCATATGCTGGAGTCTTCTGTGTCATTGCTACAATGGGACCAACTTCTTCACAGGGGAGACTGGTGTAAGGCTGGACTACATCTCTCTCCATAAGAAGGTTAGTACAAGATTTCAGTTTAAAGCAAATTTTTCAATCAGTTAAGTAAAAGTTACATTTTATTCTGATTTATGAAGTTGATGATGGTGAACGTGAGTGTCCAGCCTATAGCAGGAAGCATGGCTACCTGTTCTTACAAAATTTTCGAGATGTTCAGCTACCAGACTTCACTCAAAACAAATTTGCCTTTGCCTAATTCCCATGGGGAAATGACTCCTCTATTTCTTTTTCATTTTGTATTCTAGGAGGAGCTCACGCAAACAGCACATACTGTAGTGGATGAGATAAAAATACTATTACTGTCTGGTCCACAGTTCCTCTTGAACTGGTTAACATGTTTTCAGAATATGTTTATGTCTGTAGGTTATGTCTGTTTACTACTGTTAGCTCCCTTTCACTAAGCAGATATGAAATATTGTTGCAGGGAGGTGGGAGTTCTCTCTACATCTTGCAACAAGAAGTAGAAGCAGTTCAACAAATTCAGAAGCTGTTTCCAAGTTTTTCTTCTGTTGCCATATACAATGATGAAGCAGATCCAATGGTTGGATGGTCCATTCCACAACTCTGGCGAGCTGATGTGACTTATGCAGCTATGGTTGTAAAGGTAACAGTTCATTGGCAGTGTTGTCACAGTAATGACTCCTGATGTGTTAATGCCATTGCAAAAGAAGACTTACAGTTAGTTTTTAAGCAGCTACTCAAACTATTAGATCCTAAAAAAGGAGAGCTTCCTACTGATACACTTTGGGTTTCCCCGAATAGTCTGTTTTTAGCAGCTTGATTTAATTTGTATTAGTTTTCTTCATCTTTCCTTAAAAAAAACAAAACCAACCCAAAACCAAACTGAGAAGCAGTCAGAGAAGTGCTAGAGACCTGAGCTGGAGAATGTGTGAGGTACTGTATGCAGTCACCCCGTTAGATCCACCTGGTAAGACCATACCCACACATGCTGTCTCCGTGATGTAATATTGCTGCTCTGATCTCACTACTGCTAGCTGTCACCTCACATGTGAGACATTATTTCCCAGCTCCTTCGTAAGTTTATCTCATCAAGAGACATCAGGAATAATTAAGAAGTCCCTTGAGCTCTCAGCATAAGCCCATTCTTTGGTTTTGGATAATGACTGTACATGTGGGTCTTATTAATTACTGATAGTAATTACTGATAATGCTCAGAAAAGCAGCAGAAGGAGAGAATTCTCAACATTCCTCCTTCTGCAGTAATTTTACGTTGGCCCCAGAACAAGCTCAGCTCTTCCCCTGTATAGCAATAGTTTCCAGTGCAGGCCTGGTGCTTTGTGAACCACGACCTTATACAGCGTAAAGAGTCCAAGTGCTCCTGTGCAAAGCAGTAATTCCCAAACACAGGAGCGTGTATGTCACCCAGAAAAAAGAAACATCAGCAGCTCCTGTGGAGGCAAAGGCTCCCAGTTCCTTTAGAATGCATACACACTTAGCAATCTTCTGTAAGGCAACAAGTTATTGACTACATTGCAGAGAGTTTGTGAGGACGAAAGTGTTTAGAATGACATGGTGATTTGAAGGGGGAAAAAAAGGCACATCCAGTGGAAAGTTAACACTTGGGTGTGTAGAAGCTGAAGCCCCGTGTACCTTCAGGGACACAATTGTGAGACTGTTCAGTTGTCAGCCTTCTGAAGTTCTGTTTGATTCTGATACTTGGGCACAATTTGGTTAAACAGAGAGGTTGGGAATTCTGACATTTTGCAGGAAAGCAGCACAGCAACCAGTGAAATACTGTAAGAACTAATTCCAAGTTAGCACCAAGTGGGAAGAATGACTCACTGAGAAACAGAATCCAGAACCAGTACCTCAGCCACTGGTATAGTGGGTACAAAGTAATTCCAGATTTGGAGGACCATTTAGATTTAATCTAAAATCCAAATTCCTACTTAAGTATTCAAGACAGAGGAGCAGTAGACAAGGAAATGTATTAGTTATTGATGCAGAGTACCAGTAATAATTATTTCAGAGACTTATTACAGGCAAAACTATGTAGGCACTTCAGATAACTATATAGACACTTCAGATTTTGCAGTGATTAATATATCACCTAAAGTATAGTTTCTCCAAGAGTTGTGATGAGCAGTTTTGTTCTTCAAACTTTTCTAAAAGGCAGTTCTTTTCAGTACGCTGTAAAGACTAAAAAGAATACAGGCACTGTGTGTTGGATTTTTCCGGGGTGAAGGTCCGTTTTCTCTCTGACTTTGCAGGTCATCATCCAGCACCAAAACCTGCTCATTTCTAAAGCCAACAACACCATCAACTACACATTGCTGAGCAATGACAATGCCTTCTTGAGCTACTACCCCCATTACTTCACACAGCGGACTCTGACAGCACGTTTTCAGATGAACAACACAAACCCACCTCATGTCCAGATGGTGCGGAAACCGGTGCTGACTGTCATGGGCTTGCTGGCACTGCTAGGTATGGTAACCACTGATTAAAGAGCACATCCTACCTAGAAGCTTCCTGCCTAAGGGAGATCGTTCCAGCTATCTCACCATTCATAAAAGCAGGATTTCTCCCACCCTTTGTTTACCAGCTGCATTAAGAAAACGAAACTCCATTTCCTCAGAGAAATTAGTAGCTCAGAAAATATTCCTGACAGTCCATTATCCATTTGATTTAACTTACTGCTTTGTTTGTACTCTCTGTGTGCCAGCCACTCCTTTTTTGTTGACTAGTACTACCCTCTTGTAATGCAAGGGGTACTTCCCATCAGGCTGCAAATGACTTTAAGAAATCCCCACAGCTGGAAGACTCATTCAGCATACTAAAGGAAGAACCTATTCCCTGTCACATCTTTGCATGTTGCTTGCTGAACTGCTAAGCATAAGAACTTCTGTAGTATGTGCATGCTCTGCTGTTGAAAAATAAACCTGACTGAATCCTATAACTGGTAAAATAAGGTAGAACTTAGCTCAGCTTACAGATCTGTGTGCTTTGACCCTTCCTATATCAGAATCTGATACAGGACTTACTAACAGTGGTGCTTACAGAGTTGTCACATCTTTTAAAGGAGAAAAGCAGATTTTTGCAGAAGTGAAGAGCAATGGGGTTGAAAGCACTCAAAGCAGCACAATTGGTGTGCTGGTGTCTGTGCACACACCAAGTGAGACGCAACGCTCAGACAGCTGGCAAGCTACCCTACTGATGTATTTAAGTGAGGATAACAAGACTTCAACCAACATCAGCACCGTCACAGTGAATGCCACCCACTTCCCCAGTCTTAGAGGTAAGCAAATATCATGTAGGCTGCTCACATAATTGATCTTTAGGATATAATATCTGCTGAAACACTTCTGCTTAGTTGCCTTTTGTTGCAAGAGTGAGTTTCATTTGCTAGCTTTCTAATCTTTTGGGCACTCCTAGATTTTCTGAGGTATCATGATTTTCTTCTAGGAAAGGTTCTTTCCTAATGCTTTCCTAATGCTTTCCTAATGCCTACACTTTGACCCTGCCTTTAATGGCAGCTGCCAAGTGCTGCCTTTTTGGAAGGCTATTAATCTCAGTGTCCTTGTCTGGATAATGCCAGGCAACAATTTCCTTAATGAGATGACTCCAAGACAGCCAACATGACCACATTGATCAGCTGATGAAGTTGCCTAACGAATATGTGCCGCACCTGTGCCAAAAGAAGATTTCAATTCAGGTTATGGAAGGGATTGCTTGAAATTTAAACTTAGAAAATGTAAGATGTAGAGCCTTATAAGGGTGCTAGCCATGGGACTTCCAGTGAAAGCCAGGCTCCAATGTGCTGAAATCACTTTTGAGAAGGTAGACTTACACTTCTTCTGCTAAATTTATTCTTGTTAATCTTTAAATCCAAGTGAAGAGTTTACTTTCTTTCATTTGTGTTCCTAAAGAGCTGGTGTATGTGACATATTACCTGGATAACAACCAAACCAATCCTTACCTGAAGTGGAAAAATCTAGGAAGCCCTGACTTTCCTTCTCCAGAACAGTTCCAGCAAATAAGGGATGCTGAGGTATGACTATATGTGTTTGCTTGAAGTGTTGTACAGGTAAAGTGCTTGTGAAAAAGACAAGAAATCAGGCCAGGTTGTCAAAATTTCCTTAGGCCACAGTCATTTACTTCTCACATATGCACAAAAATGCGCTTGCAGTCATGCAGAGAAATGTAGCTGATACACAACTGATACCATTGTGTTTATGTTATACAAGAGATTAAATATAGATGACCAACTTCTCTGCTACTGGCCTACCCATAAACTCAAGAGACACAGTGGCTCCTGGGGAAGTTCCACTTTCTCTCTGCTTCAGTGAGCTTTGAGACCCTTTCTGTTCTGCCTCCCCAAGTAAGTCACATGGCCCTATGTATGTTACAGAAGGGCCAAACTGCTGCATTAGAGAGTTGAAATGAACCCCCTCAATAATAGAAAAGAAACAGCTCCCTGAGGTGCAAACTACCCTGTGCAAGTTCAGAAGACTCCAGGGGCTCACAGGGAGGGCTGCAGTTTCCCCTAAATCCTCAGTAGTGCTGAATGCACTGCAGAGGTAATTTAAGGAGTAAGTCCTCTATGAGAACTTCTCTCCTCCCTGTGGATAAAAGCCATGTGGAAATTACTTACTGTGTGTGAGAATATGTCACTTCAGCCCCCTCTCTGATAGTTTCTCTATGCATTCAAACACACAGGTTAAAATAAAGGAGGCCACCTTCATACCCTTCAGGGCCCACAGAGAGTAGTTGCCTTCTGACTTGGGTATGCAGTACTATGTGTTCTCTTCCCAGTCACCATAAATGACTAGCACTAAGGCCTGCTGGATGCTGTAGGAGCCATCAGCTCTTCCTTTAAAAGGGCAGCAGTGAGGTTTTAGATGCCCTTGTCCATCTGGTGAAGCCTCATCCTCAGAGTCCAGCTATGTGGCTGTTGTAGCTAGCAACAGTTTTCTCTGCACACTATGAAGAGACAGGGGCATGGTTCATAAAGACCTGTAGCCTAAAAGGCTACTAGAGGTGACAGAGTGTGACTTAAAGGGCATTTTCCGATCAACCCAGATTGTGAGATAGACAAACCCTCGTGTTTCCTGAAGAGCTGGAAAACAGGTGTGATAGAAAAGTGTCCCAGCTTGAAGAACTTTGATGGCTCTAAGGCACTTTGCAACACCAACTCTGTTGGAAATTTAGAATCCCAAAGTAAATACACAGGCACTTTACACTGATTTTACAGTTGGCCTTTGGGTGCTGTAATGAAATATTGTTCACAACACTACTTTTGGCTCCACAGGACCCACTGGCAGCAGGCCCATTCCCACTTCCTGAAGATGGCATCCTGACACTGAAACAAGACTTTCCCATTCCCTCAGTCTTTCTTGTCCACATCTGTGCAAGACCCAGATCTGCTCCAGGTCAAGTATGTATTCTACTGTCAGACTCACCAGAAGAGAAACTGCTTCCTGCTTTAAATCTTACTAAGGAGAGCCAGACTAACATTTGGATCAAGTATTCATTAAAAGACAGTTCTTTCCTTTGATGAGAAGGTTCTCCAAGATATAATTCAAGATAAAGCGTTACAGAGCAAGTGTTAGGAACCATCACTGAGATAAATGAAAGTGTATCCATTGCTGAAAAATAATAATGCAGTGCTAAAAACTGCAGTATCTTTTTTAAAATCTCATGATATGCCAGAAGGCTTGACAACAGCTCTCCAGTTAATAATTGATAACTAAAGATAAAATGGAATTGTGGCTGTCATATATTAGACATCTGTATCTGCTCATTCAGTTCATAGTGGTGCCCAGAGCCTCTGAAGGTCCTCTGCAAGGCTGATGGGTGGGAGACATAGGCTACAAAACCACAGAGCCAGGAATTTTGTTTTTTCACCTGATCTCAATGGAAAAAAGTCAAAGCAAATAGTTACTAAGGAAGGATAACACAGAAACCTGATGTGGCTGATTGGTTTGTACAGTTTTCTTACGTGTGTTTTGACAGGTGACTGGTGTTCGTTTGATCCCTCTCACAAAGGGGCAGGTCACTGTGCTGTGGGATGATGATCATGTAAATTCAAAGTAAGTATCTTTTAAAATAAAATGGTTACAACTGAGTTACCAATGCGTTACTGCCTAAGTTGTCACCAGTCTTACAGAGTGAAACAGGTTCAAAAATTAATGAATAATTGTTCCTTGAGAGATGTTGCAGTGCATTTATCTGACAAAATGAACTGTAGGACCTGGATGCACTAACTGTGGAGAGCAACCCTGACTGGTTTGCTGCCTGACCAAAGGAATCTGCTTGTTTCTCACCAGCATTCAGTGGCATTTCTGAGGGACTTGCCTTCAGCATAGCAGGCAGGAAGATTCATGGTGAAAGTTATATTATCACCAGATGCCTAGGTGGGATCTTGCACATCTCTGTAAGGGATGTGGACAGGAAGACAAACCCTGCAGTTCCTTGCTTCAGCAAGCTGTACTGGACTGGAAACTCTCTGTAGATGAACTGTCAGAGATGATCCAGTGTACAACTACACCTCACGAAGCACTGACTTAGCTCCTTTTCAAGCCGGTCTCCTGTGACTCTTCAGCCTTGATAACCCGAGTTTGAGAGTAAAAGATGCTTAATGTTTTGTGATGCTGCATATACACAATGTGGCGAGTCGGCCTGGCTGTTCTGTGGCTGTTGGAGCCCTGGTTATTTGTTATACTGACAATGCACGCCATCCTACATTTGGTAGGATTGAGTCAACTGACTATTTCCTGGTTTTGGCCTTCTTGTTGAAATGGCCCCAAGACTAGTATTTGATTGCTCGACACATTATCAGTTATATTTGCTGAGCTGTCTTTTTTTTTTTAGATGTATAAAGACGTTTGAAGTGGAATTCTCATCAGATGGAAAAGCATACCAGCGGGTTAATGCCAAAGACACAATATTCACTCTCTGGGTCTACAGTCCAGGTATGGCAAGAATATGCATATTAGGTAAACTGTCATGTTGATATTGCCACTCATGTGTGTGAAACATTGTTTAGTAACAATTGAAGGTACATAACTTTCCGGTAACATACACTCCCAACACAAATAAGAGCACATCCCTGCGTTTAGGACCACATTCTCAGTGAGAGCCTTATTCTCAAGGACAGACACTGATTGACAAATAGTCATGAGGACATTATTAGTAGTATTGCCCTGGATAAATTCCTTGTCACAGAAGCCAAAGACACCCAGCTGCAGGCCTGGGAAGGTCCCTGAGAAGCTAGGCAGCCCTTTTGTAGCTGTTGTAGAAAAATGCAAAAATGACCAAAAAAAAAAAAAATGGCTCAAATGACCAGAGCTTGATGTTGTGCTTTTGAGAGTAAGACTCACAGCAAGGCAAGTCTGAGGTTCAGTCCTGCATGTATTGACCATGCCTTTGCCAAAATCTGTACAGTGCTCTTGGAGTAGGGCAGTAGAGCAAACTGCCTTGATATCACTTGTTGTGCACTCCTGAGTCTGGAGGTGTTAAACTGCCTAAGGGGATAGCATCAGCACACAAATAAGTGAGAGGTCTTGCCCATCTTTCCATAGTTCTGATCCGCCCCGGGGGAAGGTCACACATTCCTTTTATGGCTTGGCAATCTTAAGCTATTGAGATGCTCCACTGTAAGGACAGAAGAGGTCATCTCGTAAGAAAGTTTGTCCTGGCTATCTGAACATGGAGACAAGGAGTGACACCTCTCTTTGCTGTTTCCTAGGGCTTTCTTCTTAGCCCTGACTAGCTGCTTAAGTTGTAAATATTTCACTTTAGAAGGCGGTGAGTTTCATCTTTGCCAACAAGGCAAAGCTTCTCCCAGAACATGTGGTCATTTCTCCTCAAGTACAGCCAGCATGCAATAGAAGCCTATCCAGATGAAACACCCAAGTGAAAGAAGATAGTGTTGTTTTATTTGGGTATTTTTTGGTTTTGGTTTTTTTTTTTTGTTTAACCAGATGTGATCTATTCTGCAGCATGACTGTCTAACAGGTATTGATAATAAACACTGATGAGAGCTCTGTGAAACACAAACAAACCTCGCCTCACAGTGATACTAATAAAGAGCAATTCAGAGATGGTTTTGGCAGAAACACTAGCTCATCTTAACCTGAGAAAATCTTAACATGAGCAGGGGGTGCATAATAAAGTTCATGGCTATTATTGCAATATAAAGGTTACGTAGGTAAACAAAAACTAAATCAGGGCTAAGGCAGATCTCTGAAATTAGTATTCATTATTATATTATATTACAATATTAAATACCAGTTTTATTTGTTTGTTTCAAAAACAACAAATACAAAAAAAAGACTACTCAAAAAAATCTCACGTCTCAGCAGCCTTTATTGCTAGGTACTTCCTCCTCGCCCATTATTTCTAGCATCCTTTTTCTTAAAGAAAAAAATACTAAAGCACACATAAAAATCATGTAAAGAGATAAAAAACCACCAAATTTATATTGCTTGTGGGGTCAAAGAGTCTGCTACGGAAAGCTGTGTTCTTTGAACTGGGTCAAGGATGAAAATCAGCAGAACCACAGAACATCAACTTACCTGCCTTTAAAGTAAGTGGTGCTGCTTCCTGAGTTGAGCACAGGGTTTTCAGTCAGCCTGCGTGCTTCTTGCTCTGCTTCTTTGTTGATCCTGTCCCCACATAACTGTTTGAAAGGCACAATTCAGGCAGAAAAGTTAAGTCAGAAAAAAGAAGGAAATTACTAGTTGTTTGTTGCAGAAGATGTCATAGTCTTCTTCCAGAGGGACTGCTGGTGAAGCAGTCCTGTAGCTGTACTTGCAAATCCTAATGAGGAGGGAGGAGGTCCTTGGTGCAAGAAGGAAAAAACGCTAGTACTTGGCCATGGGGAATTTGTAATTGTTTTTAGTTAGGCACGCACAGACACATTTACATACGGCGGCGCAGAACTGATTTCCCCAGCCCATTCCACAAACCTGCATTTTACAGGAGTAGTGCCTGCTTCACATCCTCCGGGTACCACAGGTGTCAGCGTTTCACAGTGACATTTCTAACCTTTTCATTTGCAGGAAGCTCAGTCTCCGGCTTTTACAGAGTGCGTGCCATTGACTACTGGGGGAAGGCAGGCCCGTCCTCTCTTCCCGTGGAGTATGTTGAAGCTTTCAAGTGACCCTGAAGAGTGGTGCCTGGCTTGGTGTCAGACTGGTGTATGTTCCCTGCAAATGACAAGCCCCCAGAAAAATAAACTCCTCCCAGGCTGAGGAGGGAGTATGGAAAGGACCTGATGAAGCAAGTTAGGAATGGAAGTTAGAAGCAACTGCCCCTATTAACTCTTCATAGCACTAAAGACAGCATTATCAAACAGCCACAACTGACAACCCAACTGGTCAGAGGCTGCCATAGGACTGGGATTCAGTTTGTTAACTAGGAATTATGGGAATAAATATTTATTATTCCCTATTTTATGCTGAGCTAATGGCCAGGACAAGCAAAGATTTATAGAGGTCACAAACTGCAGCAGGAACAGGTCCATTGCTTCACTGTGTGAGTGAGGATGGCAGCAGAGACCTGATTGAGAGTAAACTGCCTGCCTTAGCTGGTAGGCTGTCTTGACATAATGGTTTGATGGAAAAGTGCCCAGCAACCAAACACATCCAAAGCATGAGGTAAAGGATCCCTTCTTCCCTGCTGGTTAGTCACAGCAGGTTATTTCAGATCAGTTGTCATGTCTTCAGGTGTATGAGGTTTTTCACTCTCTCACAGAGGGGTTTCCACCCAGCTCTCTCAGCATTTGTGACTGTTCCTGGCATGCCACAGGCAGAGGAAGGGATAGCAGCTCATCCTCAGAGGGAATATTTGCCATAGGCAGAGGAAGGGATAGCAGCTCATCCTCAGAGGGGAAGGTGGCACAGAGAGCCCTAGGCTCCAAACTTCCTGCCTTTTCTGTTTTCTGGTTTTGCCCAAGTCGCCTGTTTGCACGATGGCCATGAGCCACTGCCTCTTTGTGGTAGAGGCTCTAACCCTGAAAGTCCCTCTTCCTCTCCACTGCTGTCACCATTACTGTCACCTAGCTTGGCATCCTACAGCCCTTACAGGTGAGGTCTTCCCCCAGCACGCCTTGCCTCTCAGACTGTAAGTCACCACTTGGTTTTGGATAATCAGGAGAAAGCTAAAACACCAGTTAGAGCCTTTTGTGTTTTCGTATTGCAGGAGAGCACACTCTTGAATGCAGCAGGGCTGCTACTCACAACGCTTAGGAAATTAACCAAGAACAGTTTGAGCTTCTGTGCTTTGCAAGGCATGTGCACAAGTGTGAGATAGCCCTAGATGTGGGCTACAGAACACTGCTGGCTGTGCTTGCAGCTGCCAAACACTTTATGTAAACAGCAAAGTTCCCTGAAATTGCAGGGGTGTTTTTTTACTCTCCCCTTTTCACAATTGGCACAGTTTGAGCTATGCCTCTAAAACACTTGTAGAAAGAAGGATAATGCCAGTGAAAACAGCTGGAGTGTTTTCCATAAGGGGACTGACTTTGTCACAACAACAAATCCCCTACTGCTTTCTTTGCTGACATCAGCCACCTCACCAACATAACAACAAAGACTGTGTATTTGATGAAACATTGAGGTCTCAGAGAAAAAAAACAAGAACAAAAACAAAACCAACAAGTTTGCACAGTAGGAGAGAGCTGAATTACCTCAAATGCCCTCACTTTTACAGCACAGAAAAGAAGCATATACAAAAAGCCAGTACACTCTGAGGTGTGGCCTTGTATCTCCTTACCTTCTGATTACTTGTTCATATGCTTATACCGAAAATTAGCCTTAAAAGATTAATTTTGTCACAGAATTGAGGTGAAATATTTCTTGCCTCACTAAAGCTTGAATAGGGGTCACGTGTCACATTCTAATCTTCCAATTCCTTGTCCATAAGGCAGAACAGAAAAGGGCCATGGAGCCTACTGAAGCGATAACCTTCTCAGTTTTGGAAAAGTTACTGGTAAGTTCTACTTGGATGGAGATAGTAAAAATGCATTTTCAAGTTGTTATAGCTGTCCCTAAGTGAAGAATCAGAATACACATTTAAATAAAATCTAGCAGTTAAGACATATTGTTTTGCTAGTATGAGGTGGAACAACAAAAAAAAATGATTTAGAGAAATATTAAGTATAGGGATTTGAGAGATTTTAGTGTGTCTGAAGCAGGAGCTTGAGAGGACAGTTGACCCTGTTAAATGTCCTACCTGAGTAGCCTTCTGGTTTAAAATTTTCCCACACCGGCAATCAGAATATAGCAATCTTTATCAAACTAAGGACAGTGCACCAGCTACAGCTGTTTGGAAAAAAAAAAGAAACATAGGTGTTGTGAAGAGTATTGATTTTATTATTCAGGGATATAGAAGAAAATATAAGTGCAAACCATGAAAAATAGAAGATTTCTTCTAAAAATCTTCTTTGCTGCTATGGTATAAACTTACTCCTTTAAGGAATAAGTGTGTATAAACAATTACAGAGAGAAGATAATTTGATATTTACAGGCTTGAATGTATTTCAAACGAAGTATAGAAGTTTCGGAATGCCCTTGTCTTTTCTCTAATTTAACGTCTACAGAAGAACATTATTTAATACTTGAAACTTGAGATTTCTGTAACGCTCTGTTGCTGACTCTGTCTGATATTGCTTTCAAAATTGCATGTTTAACTAATCTCCCCTGTTGCCAGGCAGTGATCAGCCCCCCATCACAGTCTGAGTAGCAGGTGCTTAGTAGCTCTGTAGTATCAGAACCAAAGCGAGATTGCAGAGCAGTCAGGTGTATCTCTTGCTGGCCATAAATCCAAGTAAGAAAATCTAACTGCATCTGCAAGATAGGATTGTTTGCCTGCACTTCAAACAAAACCTTCTGAGGGGATATAACAATTTTGCAACCATATAACAATTTTGCAACTGAAAGAATCTTTCAGCTGAGTATTTTATTTTGTCTGATTGTGTATATGCTGCATTTGTTACCATGTTTTATGCTACCCAATAAAACCAGTTTTTAATCTTTCACATGAACCCTGTAAAAATAGGATCTGATCGTTGTGTTGTAGAAACTGCTTAAAACTCTTGTGTCAAAAACTAAATCTTGGGAATTAAAGACTGTTCTCAAGGATTGTCATGATTTAACTGCAGCCAGCAACCAAGTACCACACAACAGCTCGCTGCCTCTACCAGCACAAGGTATAAAGGATACCTTGACTGGTGCATGTTCCAACATGACATAAAAATGAAGCGTGAAAAGTACCTTACCATAAAGAATTTCAAGGCTTAAGTGCATGTAATTGCCTCAGATACCACAGCCCAGGGGAAACTGGTCAAACTCAACAGGGTATCGTAGTGTCATATCTCAGGACTTGCAGTGTCCTTGCTGGGAGGAGGCCCACTGGTGTGTGAAGGACAATATCCTTGCAGGGTCCCTCCTGCTGTTGCGCAGTCATAGATTTTCTGCAGCACTGAAGGACCTTCTGAGGACAAAACAACAGTCTGTTTAATTCGTTAACAGTTTTTTTGTCTTCTCTTGTTATTGGAAAGTTTGTGCAGGACAAAGATTATGACTTGGGACCTATACACACACTTAAATAACAGAAATAGCAGGCTGCTTTTCATCAGCCAGCTCAAACAGCAGACAGAAGACTGCCTGCATCTAGATACACCCCAGATGTTTCATGTTGAACTTGATGGAATTTCAGGAGAAGTGTAAATCTTATCAGAATACACTTTTGGCTGCCTACCCTACCCTACCTCGTCTTTTCACATTTCCTGCAGTTGTTGGAGAGAAATGGATATGAGGTAATGCCCATCTGTGTTATTAACTCACCAGATCACACGATGAGGGCCTGCTTGTGGTCCTGATGGGAACATGTTTCCCCAAGTACAAGTCAGATTCCTGGGGTGTGTATAAGTCTATAGTGTATTCATCCAGAATCACCACTATGTTCCTATGAGCCTGGAGGCATAACCTTCTGTGCCTGAGGGGGGATTTCACTGCCTAACTCATTTGGACAGACTACACTAAGCACAATAAGCACTTGGTCCTGCATATAGATGATCTCTTGCTAGAACTCCTAGCTGCTCTGGTCATACAGTTACTATAACCATAGATATTAAAAATCCCACTTCTCTAAGACTGGTAGTATTTGTCTGAATGTTCTGTCCAAAGGCCAGGCTCCTTCAGCTAAGGGTTAGTGCTGTCTAATCAGTTGTGATACAAGTCCTAAGTTCATGCATTCCACCCCAATACTTCCTCATGGGAGAGGAGTGCAAGTGGTGAACATTCAGTCGATGCACTGACCTTGCACTTCGTCCAGCAGAAAAGGCTGATATTTTCTCAGCACTCTTAGTCTCTTTGTATGTGGGGTTTTAGTGTTGCCTGCTACTGCTCCTCTTTTTCTGTCCTTAGCTTTAGACAGTAGTTCACCATCTTGTTCCTTGTCAAGGTAGCTTTCCTGAGACCTGAAGAGCGAGGAACAAATAAAGATTTGAAGCTGGTTGAGAGCCTTATGAGTACTGCCTGGAAATCCTGGGAGAGACAAGCTTGAGAGACTTGCCTGCAGCCCTGGGATGATGTCTCTGGTTTTGGAGAAGAGTCTTTGGTTTCTATGTTCCTTCCAACAGATGCAGAAGATAATCATCAGCTACTGTAGACAAGATTGTTCAAGTATCTTGCAGAAACTGTTTGATAGTGTATGCTCTGAAGGTCTTCACTCAACATCAGCCTTCTGCCACACACCTTTTGAAAGCTTCAGGGGTAGGGGCTGTTCAGCTTAATCTTACCTCTATGCTTGGTAAACACAACTTATAAAAATTCCTGTTGTTGACAAACTGCAGGGATCACCAGGTTGCTGGGGACATTCTAGGCTGGTAGCTTTATTAATAGGAAATATTAGAAGTGAACGTGATTTTACTAGAAGCACTGGGAAGTACATGTTAGTTACAGTGACTCAGGTTACCCTTTTTCTACATGGGGTTTTCTAGACACTGCTCTTTTGATTTCCTCTGTCTGTTAAATTCTCAGCCAAAAAACCTGTCTGTTCTATGTCTTTCAGATCTGTACCTCTCAGATACTGAAAGCTTGATGATGAAGGCAGAGGGGAGTAAATTACTGTTTATGCCATTGGAAATGCAAATAACTGCTCATTTAAAGTAATGTCCAGTGTTATTGAAAAGAACATCTGCTTTATTGCATTTGTGGTCCAGGGTCTAGTTAGAAATATTCTGTGTGGATTTTTGAGTATTCAGATGTACCAGAAGTGACTGTAAGATACTACCAGGCAGCAAAGAACACACTGTCAGCCTCATCTCAGAGTTGTTGTTCCAGAGGGTTTCTTAGCTTCAGAATTTAAATGGAAGTGGTGGTGGAAGAGATATGTTGTATATGCCAGGGCCCTGCAGGCACCCACAAGCTTTTGCTGCTTTGTGCAGCCTCACCTGGGACCTCTACCCACAACCTCGCTCCATCTGGCCCCAACAGGACAGCAGGTAATAAAAAACAGTCCCAGAAGTGTTTTGTTTTGTTTTTTTTTAAAAACATTTATTGATTAATGCCACATTAGGTAATATTGTATTGCACACAGTTTACAGATCCCCCAATATTTTCATGTGTTTTTCAGGAAAAACACACTAGTCCTATGATTTTATTTTTTTATTAGCTGAGTGGCAACTTCAAGACCAAGAGGTCTGGTTTCTGAGCTTAAGGATAGGATCAGAAGTGTACTTTTAGCAGGCCCCTGGAAAGAAAGAAAAGTAAACTTTAGTCCTTTTAAGTAAGCAAAGTGCTTTAACAGCCTTTTAGTCTTCAGTGAAGCTGTAGCTACAGCCTTCCTAGAGTACTTCTGAATCACAGTACAAGGTTAGGATGGGGGGTGCAAAAGCTGCTGTTTGCACTGCTCTGTGTCTGTTGGCATAGCACTCGGCAGCCTTTCCCAGCTAGACATGGGTTTTCAGCTTTCGTGAGCACCTAGGCATGCAAACCAGCTACCTTCCCTCTGCTACAGAGAGCATTATGAGGGGGTGTGGGGCAGGGATGCCCATCCCACGCCCACAACCTTGGGTGATGCCAGCACCTGCTCTGCACTGGAGGACTGGCTGGCACAAGGACATGCCATTCAGAAGGTTTTAGCTGCTGTTCCTTGTCCCACAATGTGTCCCACACGTGTGCTACTGTGGCATCGGGCCTGGCCAACCTCCAGGCAAGGCAGTGAGTATGTGAGTGGTGGGCACTCTGCTGCCAACAAATAGGAGTTTCTGCTCCAGCACAGCCCTAAAAAATTATCTGCCTGTCTCATGGGCAGCATTTGAGCTAGATCAGCTCCCATACCTTCAGAAAAACGTTCTCGAAATGAGCTTTGGACACAGTCTGTTTGCATGTCTGTGTCACAACTGCTGACTCCCACTGCCAGCAGGCACAGTCAGAAACACCCAGAGCCCCTCATCGCTGCTGTTGAGACCACCCAGGACACAAATCGTGATGGAGCTAAGAAGAGTGAGGGTGCTCCTTCCTGGGGGCACCTTCTCCTCCTTTCCTAGAGGACATTGTTATCCAAGTGGTCAAGACCAGCATTTCCAAGTGCTGAAGCACAGGGTTGTTACATCCATCCCTGTGCTATCTAATAGAGTAACAAAGCTGATCTTTTGGTAGTGTGCCAGTTTCAGCACACAGGGTTCCTGTGAGGGCAATCTTAAGGCTGCAGAACCAGCGTGCAACAGGCTCTTGCCCTTGCACAGACTTCCCTTTGTAGCTGTTTCGTACCAGATCTAACATTTAAAAAGGGTTGCTTAACGAGTACACCTTAGTTTGCTATGGTTCTGTCACATTAACAGCAAATGCAATCACCTACTCTACAACTCGGTAAGTTTGCTAATTAGCCCACAGTACCTGACTGCAGCACGGGCTGGAACTGGCCAGACATGCAGATTTCTTCCTGCTTCTGGCGCACAATGCGCTGGATGGCCGGGGGGAGGCCGCGGGGGTTGCGTGAGAAGATCAGGGAGTAGCCATCGTCACAGGAGCCGTCCTCCTTCAGGCTGCGGCAGGCGTAGGTGATGGCATAGTTATCGTAGTCGGTGTCAATCACCCAGTAGTTGTCCCCTAAAACACCAGAACGTGCG
Source organism: Lepidothrix coronata (assembly GCF_001604755.1). Lineage (NCBI taxonomy): Eukaryota > Metazoa > Chordata > Aves > Passeriformes > Pipridae > Lepidothrix > Lepidothrix coronata. The sequence goes on along the minus strand of NW_016690278.1, from coordinate 1,136,086 downwards.
TGTTGGTCGCAGTGGGCAAGACAGAGGGAGGGGGGGGATGCTTCCACAGGGAGACACCTCACTTCAGCACGTGGCAGGGATAGCTTCCCAAAGGATCTAGTATTGCCTCCCATGTGCACCTTGAAGTGAAGAACTGGGACAAGCACAGGGAATCTTGAGGCTGTGTTGTTCCCCATGGCGCTCAGTGCGTTTTCACCTTTTGTTTCTTAGGTTAGAAGTATTACGAGGACTAGGACTTTCTAGGTTTGCAATGACAAAAAAATCTCTTTTTGTTCCTTGCTCAAGTATGGTGAAGGGAAGGGCATACAGAATAAATTTTGGCCATACAGATTACACTTCCTATACAGGAAGCCTCAGCAAAACATGCCTCCTGCTTTCCAGCCTTGCTCAACTGAGTTCATTTTGGTGTGGCTTATCTTCCAGTACTGAGTGTACTTCTTTCTTACTCATTAGCAGGCCAAGTCCTCCACAAGTTCCATAGCTGGATTCCCACAGCTATGGGACACTGAGGCACACAGGATGGGGTTTGCACACAGAGTGCATAACTGAGGTTCAGAATGAGCAGTTGCTGCAACGGGAACTTCAGTTAACAGCTCCATTTCTTTGAGTCCAGCTATGTCTGTCTGAGGGAAACTGTGCCTGGCTGCTGAAGGAGAACTGTGCCTGGCTGTTGGAGGGCAAATATGGGTCCACGTGTCTCCTCCAATTAGCTATGAAGACCTCAAGGATGACTGACCTCAGCATTTTTATATGCCCACAGTGGGGCCCAGGAACTATGCTTCACTAGGTTCAACACCTCACCTGGCTGGACAAAACCTGTGTGTGTGGCCCAATGCCTCTAAGCTGCACCCTCCCTGTGTATGGTGTATCAGAGGGGTCTCTGTGGAGTCTCTGGATCCTGCCTCTGCTGTGGAGATAAAATACACTGCTTGCATAAAGCATCCCCCCCAAAAAAAAAAAAAATGGATGTTTGTCTGCACTTGGAGCAATTTGAGCTGAACTGTTTTTCCTGCTCATATGTTGAAATGCACACCTGGGGAGCCGTAAGCAATTGGCCAGCATCAGAGGGCTGGAGAAGTTCGCTTACCACCACTGGAGAGGTAGCTGGCCAGTCCCTGGTAGGTCATGTACATTTTTGCTGGAGTGGTTGGGTCAGGTACAGTGTACTGAGCAGCCATGTCAGCACAGATCACCCAGAAACTGCAACGACATCCATGAGATTCAGGGTAAAACCTGGCAGCATGTGAGCTCTAAATGGGTGTCCCTCACTCAGGACTTGGGCACAACTGCCTCAGAAATGGGCATGGCCTCTCTTATTGCCAAGTCAGTGTTTGTCGTTAAGTGATGCAAACCTCACACACACTCACACAAACACACACACACAAACATATACAGAGTGCATTGCTGCTGCCTGGTTCCCAACTCTGCTGTATGATTATGCTGTGGCTGGGGCAGCACCTCCTGACCCTATGGCTTTTTGCTACCCATATCTGTACAAGCAGACAGCCACCAAGCAAAAATGATGAATGTCATTTCTTGGCTCGCTGCTAGCAGACTGCAGAGTGAGGTGACCTGCATTTGGGCTCATTTGGAGTCATTCACTGTGTCCCCAGGCAGAGGCAGGGAGTCCACTCTCTCTAACCCTTCCTAGCACTATTGGCACAGGGATGTCTGTCACAAGCACTGTAATAATTATAGCCCGCCCTTCCAAGCTAGTTAAAAGCCATCACACAGCCTTTGAGACCCTTTTAGGTGCCCATTTCTTCCAATGCCCTTTTCTGGTTGGGATCTGTTTGCTTTGAATAGCACCCACGTTTTAGCACAGTTTGTCAAGCATTGCCTGGATTTGTGAAACAGTGGAAAGATCTTCATTCCCTTCCTTGCTCTGGCTGCACTTCCCCTTTATCCTGCCTTTGCAGAAATAAAATTCTCAGCAGCTCTGAGGCCCTGCTTGATTTCTGAAGAGTCCTTTCAGGAATCTTCCCACTTGCACTGTGTGGCCTGTCTGCAAAGCTTCATTTGCCCCTTCCAAAAATCTCCTGGAGTGCTGTGCTGTTAAGACTTACAAGGTTCATAGCCACCTGCTAGTGCTAGCCTACCAGGAGCCCCAGATTTTCTTTTCTGCTCTCAGAAAGCTATTTAATCCCTTTACATGCCGTAATTCCTTGTAGTAATCATGACCAACGGGCAAAACTCTAAGCTTCTCACCATCTGTCTATTCAGGCATTGCAATGGCATCTCAGAGTTAACCACATATTTTCCTCAGAAATCTGTCTAACACTTGAGAGATCTGTGAAAGCAATGCTCACTTACACCCCTCTCCTTCCCCTGAACCTCTCAGTGAAATGAGAGCTGTCCTGCCCTTGCAGCACCCAAGCCTTCGCTAGCTCCTTCACTTGTTGCAATTCATTTACTTAACCACTCCATCATTCAAGATTTGTCTTAATAACTGATTTTATGCAGTAGCTTTGTGATGGACCCAAACCTGAGCCAGGATGAAAAGTAACCCAGGAATCAAAAGTGTCTAAATTCTAGCTTCTAATATCATGCCTTGGCTGGGCTTCCCTTTTCCATGAGGAAAACCCAGTCATGTTCTGTGCTCAGAATAGATCACCATCCATATCCCCCTCATCTAGTACCCCTTGGCAGCAGCTAGAGCTGAAAGTCAAAAGAGCTCACCCAAAAAGCTTCACTCGGCCTTTGGAAGACGCTGTCATTGTGCCATCTTCCTCCACGGTGTATTCAGCAGAGATGTTGTCCTGAAGGAAAAGGCCTTCTGGATCCTTCTTGGCCAGGGCATACCATTTCCCTGCGTACTAACATGAAAGTGTATTAATATCTGAATTAATCACAATGGCCAGATAAGCACAAAAACAATTTTGTGATCATGGTGCCTCTCTGACTCCCCGTTGTCTGGCCTATGGATAAAGTCTGAGTTTGGGTGGGTATGCAGCACACAGGTCCTGCAGTGCTGCCTGGTGAGCCCTTGCCTCCGAGCCAAGAGGAGCAGGTCTATCAGATCTGCACTGCTGTCTGCATGTACTCGTTGTCAAGTGAGACATTCCTGTCATAGTGACCCCCCACTGAAAGCTTCTCCCATCCTGAGATGCCTGCTGGGAGTCAGGCAGGTTCTTCCCTGTTCCTGTTCAGGTGCCTGCTCTTCCATGGAAGATGCCATCAACAATACCAAACTGCAGCCACAAAGACCTCAGCAAGCTAGCTGGAGACATACTTTGGGGCTGCCAGGGGCCACAGTTGATCTCTGACAGTGAAAAGGGTCTACCCAGCAAAGCAGAAAGCAATGACTGTGTGCTCAATGAAAAGGAGAGGGTGTGCTGGGGAGAGTAGCAACAGTGAGAAAAGAAATCAAATCAAGGGGAAGAAAATGTCTATGAAAAAAATGGTTCCCTGGAAAGGTACAAGCAGTATCTAGTGAAATGAAAACAAGATCTGAACAGATGACTGACAGATAGAAGACCCTTAAAAGTTAACATTATTAGTAGAAATACTGAAAAAAAGCAGAAGCTAGCTGTGTTAAATTTGATTCTCCAGTGAACCTAATGAGATCTGTTTGGCAAGTTATGTGCTTAAGCCTGAAACAAGTCTGTAATTCCCAAATACAAGAACCTGAGCAAAAAACTTTGACCTTTTAAAACTGAGATGTTCCCAAAGCTCTCCCCAGAAATGAGTCCAGCAAAGCCAATCTTGTATAGAGGGAGTGCTTACCATATCCCAGCTGCATATGAGAGTGGGATGTTTGCTGAGCATTAGTTAAAACAGGTACTGGCACACTAGTCTGGACCTTTCCAACAGCAAGTAAGCCCTCATTTCCTTCTCAGAGGCACAAATGATGTATTTGAACAAGAGTCAATGTTCAGGATACCAAACTAGTTAAGATTTCAGTTTGCTGTGACTTCCAAAACTGGCTGATGTTGGATGCAAGTACCCCAGATCATGTGTTTGAGCTTTGTCTCTGATGTGGATCTAAATTGTTTCATTCATGGGCCTGCTCAAATCTGAAATCAGTATTGAGTGTCGAGCTAACAGAAAACAACATCTAATAGAGTAACATTCCTTATTTTCAAGGCCCATTTTACCATAATGTTCAGAGGGTTAAACAGTACTGAAGAAAAGCAAACTACAGGAACAGCATCTGCGAGACAGCATGCAAAAGAGGTTAACTTTCTGGTGAAGAACGCCTTTAGACTAACACAACTCATAACCTTAAAAAAAAAAAAGAGTTCTTCACATGTACTGTTGAAGTAACCATAGTTACCCTTTTTGGATCAAAATTGTCTTTCACGGAGAAAGACTCCACTGCGCAGGTCTGAGCTAGGCTATATCCAACAGTGGAGAAGACCGAGGCCAGGAAAACGTACTGCGCGTATTTCATTCTGCAAGACAAAAGCAAATACAGAGTTTTACTTCATGCAGTAGGTGGGCGTTGCAAGTGCTGTGCCTGCAGGTGCACTTCCCTCATTTTAAAACTAGTTTCTTTCCAAACTGAGTGCACTACCAACTCCTCCACTGAGAAACTATGGAGTCGTTGTGGTGCCTGAATTCAGCCAAAACTGAACAGCAATGGCAATTACTTTGCAAGAGTATTTTGCATGCCAGTAGTAGTATTGCAGTTCATGATATTCTTACATTACAAATCTAGCCAGACTATGGATAGGGTTGGTAAGACTTGGTAAAAAATTCAAATGTTTTGAATTTCGTTTTCATGGGAAGGAAAATGCTCTGATGAGCTCTGGTAAAGCACTGTAGGTTGTAAAATACACCTTGGTGTTGCCTGCCCTCTGGCCATTCCTTCTCCAAACACAATGAATAATATTAGTTTGCTAAAAGCCTGATCTGTCATTGCAGAACAACCACTAAAGCCTGTGGCTTTATTTGTCTCCACGGGTATCCCAGTTCATCCATATCCCAGCATAATTCTCAGTCTTTGGAAAGAGAGCATCTTCATGATACATTGTTGTGAAGTATTTGACCCTGAATACCTGTCCTGATGCCAAGATGCCTGTCCTGTTGCCTGAAACTTGTTAGCAGCATCCAGGCTGAGCTACCAACCCAAGACCCAAACACCCATGCAGCTACTCTGTTCCTAGCTGCTGCTGTGCAAGCTGCACTTCCCTGCTGCAATAGATGCTAATCTGGTCCACCTCTGCTGAAGAGAGACCTACCTGGATGGGATGGAGATGTTGGAGACCCTTGAGACCACTCTGCTTCAGTCTTTGGGCTGCAGGTAGCGGGAGAGTTTTGTGTCAATTGCCCTCCAGCTGCCTTTAAATAAGGAATCTGCAAAGTCACTAATTGGTTATTTTTGCTCTTGTGCCTGAATAAAACACTTAATCTTGGATAATCCATTATGTAAAAACCAACTTTAATCCTCACACTGGTGGGTCTGACTGCTACAGTGATACAAACACAGCTTTTACATAATGGAAAAGCTGCCCAGAAAGCTAATAAATCTGCTGATTTAATTGTACTACACCTTTGTCTCATTGAAGTCTTTCTGCTTCAAACACGTTAGGAGAATAAGCACAGAGCATTAATCAGAGAAACACTTGGACTATACATACTCATCTGCAGAGGCATGTGTTTGAGTTCGACAAGATTCATGGTGTAGATACATAATTAGCTCTTCTGATGCCTGCATAATCAGATTGAGGTGATCCTTGCAAAAGTAGAAAGATGTTATGCACTACCTACAGTGGTGAGGGGACAAAAAAGTGCCAAAATACAAACTTTTGCCTTCATGTATTCACATCAAAATCTGAGAGTCCCCAGTTCTCCTGTGCACTGCAACACTTTTATGCACATTCTTCCCAGCTGATTTTGTAAGCATTTCCAGTTACATAAATACTATAGCTCTCTCCTTCCCTAAATGTTCTTCCTAGGAGCCTTTCATGGGGATACAGTAAAACACAAAAGGATAAGAAAGCAGAAATTACTAGAGAAATACTTTCGGCAGCAAACCGTGCCTGTCATTCTCAAGTGCCCAAAGAATTTCCCCAACTGCAAAGGCTTCTCCTGCACTCTTTCTCCCAGGCTTACCTGGGAGATCTAAGACTTCAGACACTCAACTAGGAGTTGCCATTAACTAACAGTTACTTTTCCCACTGGGCTGCTAGGTGCTGGGGAGCCTTGGACGTCACCACTAGGGAAAACTCTGAAGTTCCCAAGTAAGTTCCTGGGAGTCCTGACACTTTTGGTTCCAATCCAATGATCTGGACATTCAGAGTAAGGCTAAAGCCTTCTGTACGTTTTGGACTTGCTGCAGAGATCCCTTACTGCCGCTTGCCCAGGAATTCCTGAACAGAAGCACTCAACCTTGCCCCGTAGCTGGTGTGAACTGTGTTGCTTTCCAGGCAGTTTGCACAGGGTTGCCCATTGTCTGGGAAAGGCGGTCCTTGCTTGATACTGGAGGAAACTTTTATTTGGCCTCTATGCAGCTTCCACTTCCACTTTAGAGGAAGGCAATTGTACTTGGTATGCACTATTGTGACTGAACCTTCCCTGTTCTTGCCATCTACGTATCTTCAAAGGTAACCTGGGCAAGTTCATCAGGGAATGAACTCCTGGTAACTGGGACTGCTTGGCTGCTTAAAGAGTCACATAAAAAGCAACTTCTTAAACTGCATTTCAGGGCTAGATGCAGAAGTGTGCTTTTCCACCCTAACATGGGAATATGACAGAGAACAAACTGGCGTGTTTTCTGTAAATTAGAAGGCTTCCAAATACTTATCACCTCATCTGTTTCCAGCAAAACAGATTGGTTTATGTCCATGTGAGACACAGGTGACACCCGAAGCCATGCTTAGATGACCATTTAATCCCCCTGGGGATTAGAGGCATGCTAATAATAGCTAATCACAGCACAAGATTTTGGTTGGTGAGCATAACATCTGTCACTGCATTATTTGCTGTTTGGAACAAGAAGAAAACAAAATAAAAGTAACCTTCATTTTTTGCAATATTATGGCCATTTGTACTGGGCACAGAAAAAAAAAAAAACAAAAGGAAGAATCAAAGCATTGAAATATGTTCTTAGGCTTGTTGAACTTGACAAACATGAAGTGGATTTTATAAACTAAAAAAGGTGCCCTGAAGGCTTTTGTCGTCAAAGAACACATCCAAGAGCCTATTCCAGACCTGCTCATCAAAACTGGCTGTTCTTAAATAGAAGAAGTGGCCTGACCATTCAGTGTACTGAACTCAGCACACTAGTAACTGGTAGTTTTAATGGCCTGCAGTAAATCAGGTATGCAGATGAGGTGATTAATCTTATCTTCTTCCCTATCCTGTGAAATACAGCAGCAGTTTTGGATTTCTGACCCGTACCAGGGTCCCCCTCCTTCTGCTTTATTATTGGAAAAAGCATTGGGAATTACTGCAATTGCACTGCCATCTCAGATTTAGCAACATATGTTGCTAGCTCAGCAGCCAATGGCACAGTATGAGCTCTCTAAATAGCCTCCTGCATCAGGCATGAAGTTCACTGCTCTCCAGCAGGCGATCAAGTTGTGTGCTTCTTTGCCATGGAACTGGAGAACAACTACATGCACATGCATTCTGAGTCTCCCTTGACAGCTATTGCAGTGGCCATCACACCATGAGTCATGAGGGTTTCATGCTCTAGCTTTAGACCTAATTCATGCTTGCAACAAGTTGGAGCCTATAGACTTATTCCTGCATTTGTGGTGTTAAGCTGCTTCTGTTGCATGAACAGAAAAGGAAACAGAATATTACATGCATGATTTATACATCCAGGGATATTCGCATACTCTCCGTGCCTCTTGTTTCTGGAAGGCATCCTGGGAATAACGCCAGGGATTAAATTAACTCTGGTCTGTTACCTCACTGCTGTCTGAAGAGAACAACTTCCTTCCTCCTGCCTTACCCCAGGGAAAGAACCAGATCAGGCCATAGAGATACCCCACAGTGTACCTTCAAGTGTAGAGACCTTGCCTTCAGAGAGCAGAACTCCTTTCATGTTTGCAGATGTCACCCCCCCTGTCCACTTTGAAATGGCAGAATCTCTAGGCTTCTTGTGCTGAAAGGGCTGATCTCTACCCTCCAGGAACTGGCAGCTTGGCATGAAAAAGGCAAATATGGTATCTTTAAACAAATGTTGCAACTAAAATGAATAAACCTGCCAATGTCTGCAAATGGATCAGTTCAGTAGTCATAAATACCAGATATGTATAGAGATAAGTCAACAGTATGCCAATAGTAAACACTAGAAAACAACAACCAAAATGTTCACCTTCTTATCTGATGGCCAAAAAAAGGTCTCTTTCTGATGAGACTGCCTCAGGCCTGAATGGTCTTTTGGTAGAGGTTAGCAACAGGCCATTTGGGGAAACTGTCATGCACTGGAGAGTGAAATCCAGCAGCTCACTGATCAAGCTGCAACCATCATCTATACAGTTGTGCAGAAACCAGTTGATGACAAAAAACCTGATATGCCTCTTTGGTCAGTAGATCATTGTGTGTTAAAATCCCACTGCAGGAGAGATTTTAGCCAGCTTTGCCTTCACTCTGTTCTACCAAGGCAGCAAGATGCTGAAGGGTATGGGAGAGTGGGTGCTACTTAATTTTTCTGTTAAGGCCTTGCCAGTGGCTCTGAGAAAGCCATTCACTCCAGCCTGACTGCCCACTGTGACAGAGGAGCTGAGGTTCTTTGACTCCTCTGTGCCTTGAGCAGCCCCTTGTTTTTGCTTGAGAACAGGGGACATGTGTGTGTCTTTGTCTGGGATGTGTCACGTGCACGGGAGTACATGAGCCCTGCTCTGCCAGTTGTCAGTCAACACATTTACTGGGAATTACTCTATCATACTTCAGGAAAGAGAGGTGCCTGTCAGTTCCTGGCATTTAAAACTGTGGGGTATTTGAATGTTGCCTTGAAAGTCATATAGCAGTGATTTACAGTTCCTTTTTAATCTAATGATGTAACACACCCAAGAACATTACCCTTGAATGACAGAGGAACAAACCTCAAACAGTTTCCTCGTCATCTGTGTTGCATTACTCTCTTCATTGGAAAAGATCAGCACTTCCCAGCAGAAGTCACAGAAAATGAAAACCTCTACACCCACAGCCTTCATGTGGTGTCCCACTGTGGGGAAGCCCTATTTCTGCTGCCTCCCACCCTGATGAAGGAGTGGAGCGGACTATCACTGTCCTCTCAGTCCTCAGCAGATCTGGGAGTGGGATGTCTGTTCTCCAGCAATGCACACACAAGCGTGTGACACTGCAATGAAGCAGCCCATATGCTGCTGTAAAAAGAGACCATATGTCAGTATGCTGCAGAACAGTAAATGCTGCCTCCAGATTATTGCACCAGATTACTCCAATGGGATATATACAGCTTCTTACATAGCACGCATCTCAAAGTGCTTTACAAAAGTGATACTGCTGGCACAGAGCTTGAGTAGCTATGGATAAGCCAGGATGTCCATGCCAGCCCCGATGATGGATTTAAAAGCTAAAACCAGAAGCACAAATTACAAAAGCCAAGGAAATCTGTATGTGCACGCAGTCAAAAGCCATTAGCTGGGCACATGGCCCTGGTAGGCATTAGAGGACACAGCTTCCACCTGCAACAGAAGGTGCAAGGGGGGAAGCTTTAGGTCAGAGCACCTCTCTGCATTCCAAGAGGAGGGAAGGTGTGAACACCAGGCTGATCAGTGAGTGACAGAGCTAGATAATAAACAAAGGCTTTCACATACAACTGCATTTCAGCTTTCAATCTCTGCACCTTCTGCAGGAGAAATGGATGGAACTATGTAGCTTCAGAAAAGAGAAACAAACTGTGAGGGGTTTTTTCAGCTGTCAAAGATGATAAAATTATTTTCCAGTAATGGAGGATTTTCTTGTTTGTTTTATGCTTTAAACAGCTGATCTTTGAAGCTGCAAGATCTTAAATAGTGTAAATCTTCTCTAGGTAGGAAACTTCACTGTTTTCACCATGTCATGCTTCTCATACATAGAAAAATTATTTATTTTACTGAAGATCCCAGAGGTCCCAGTCAACTCTGAGAGTCCCACAGTGTTACTACCTCTGTAAACTTACAACCAGAAAACACTTGACCTGAAGACTAAATTTACATCTGCTTCAGATTGAGCAACAAGCTGGAAACACTGAAAATTGCAATGTTGCCTCAAAGAGATAGTTACTAATGCCCATTAAAAATATCACCTGCAGCAACCTCTACTGCAGGAAATGAACGGTAAACATCCCTCTGCCCACACGGAGAGAAGGAAGAGGAGACAGGCCACACCGTGCCCAGTCATCATCAAAACCTCTGCAGGACTCACTGCAGTTCAGTTCCTGCAGCCCCAGCACAGGGAGCTGTGGCCACTCCTGTAAAACACCTGTATGACCAACCCTCCTGCTGGTCTCTGGAATACGAGCACTTGTTTCTTTTTTGCTGCAGCCTTGTACCTGCCAGTGTTGCACCCCCCTTCATACTGTGCTGCGATGTGCACTGAGACTACACAGGCACTCCCAGATTATTCTTGTGATTTTTTGGCTTGACTTGTTGCTACCCGTGGTGGCTAAGCTTGTTTGCACTCCTCTGGTTCCACAGCTTTTTACAGACTCAGTAGCCCTTTTTTTCTTCCCCATTACTTTATCATCTCCCTGCTCTTTCATTATTCTTGAAGCTAGAGTCAGTTTCTCCGCTCCTCTTCTTTTCTACTAAACAATCCTGCTCTCTGTATTATTTTTCCCTCCACATTGCAGCCATGTTTCCCAAAAATCACTTCATTCATCTGGGATGCTCTCCTCTGCAAATCTTTCCTTAGAGCCTCTTCTGTCCTCTTCATTGCTTCTTCCTGACACTGCATGAGCAAATCCACTTTTGAGTACACCTCTATTTTGTTAATAGTATTCTTTCTAAAAGTTTCTTGTGTCCTACAATTGTGTTTTCCTTAATTCCATGCCCAAATTCCATTTTGGGAAGATGGTTGTGCAAGGAGTGCACACAGTTTAGTCTGGGAAGGGTTTAATGATCTTTTTTGTTCTTGAGCTTCACAAGACATTTGATGAACGAGGTAATCTTCTTATTCAAGGTTCAGTGATTCGTGCTAAGATCTTTGGATACAGTCTGCCAACTGAAACATAATAAACTCTCATAGACTTATTGCAGAAATTGCCACTGCTACTGTATTGTAATATTTTTTAACTGTGCCATCTCACCATAAAATTAAGGGAATCTGTGCATATGTACCATGTATACAAGGAGGATAAGGTCAAAAAGCCACATCAGGTCTGTGGTGTCTTAATGAAGGCTTAGGCATATTTCCAGTCTTCTGGCAAGACAAAGATAAGTTTCCTCATAAGTGTCTCTCAAAAAAGTACCAGTCAGACTTGCCAAATCCCAAACTGACCTTGTGAGCTAGAGTGCAAGAGAAGGGCTGCCACTTTCAGAAATCCACATCCTTTCTGTGAGGACCACTCATGTAAATCTCTGACTGATTCCTGCAATTCACTAATGCAACACATAAATTAGTATGCTAATTTTGGGGTAATTTTCCGAAAGAATTGATAAGATGAGGGCTGATATTCCTTTGTCATGACAAAATGGAGTCAACATTCTGGCCAAAATGCAAGCACATTGCTCACCCCTTGCAACTGAACTGGCAGCAGCACATTTTCCCCTCTACACAGTAGTGCATGGGATTTATACTTTATTACAAATATTTATCGATCCTGCTACAATTCAGATATCAGCTGTCCCTCCAGCAAGGAAACACAGCTCTAGCATAACCAGCTGCTACTCAAGCTGCATTTTCTGCAGACCTGGAGTCGTCACTAATCCATGCTCCTGTGCTCTGCTGCTGCATTTCTGTGTGGCAGCCAGATTGCATTAAAACAAGTATGTGTTTCCAGCTGTGCTCATGCACACACCCTGGCTGACACACGTCCCCACTGCTGCCGTCCTGTACCTCTGTCGGCTCCTGCCAGCTCCAGGGGCAGGACTCGGTGCTTGCCCAGTCTGGGCTGGAGGAGGTTCTCCAGCCCCTGAGGTCCTGATGAAGGGTAGCACTGCCCCTTGCTCCCCCAATTTGGTGCCATCCCCAGACTTGCCAAGGTGCCCTCTGCCCCAGTCCAGCTCCAGACAGACTGACCATGTGTGTTGACAGTGGGTGGCAGTCTCTCACCCACTGGTGGCTGCACTACCTGGCACTGCAGGCAGGAGTGTGGCACAGCAGTGTCTGGGACAAGGGGCAAGATCCCAGGAGGCAGGGTCATGCTGTGGTGCCATCTAAAGGTCCTTGGACAGCCACAGAGGGGAAGGAAAGGGGGAGGATGCTGAGCAAAGACTGTAAGGCTTTGCACACTAGCCCTCCGTGGAGCAAGAGACAATCCACGTGCAGCTGGGGGAGCAGACCAGACCCTGGGGAGTAGAAGAAGACCCTGGCCCAGGAGAGGCAAGGGACATGACTGATCCTTGCTGGGCTCCCATAGCTCCAGGCAGGAAAGCTAACTCTTGTGTACAAGCAGGTGGCATGAGAATATTACATGGTAAATCAGATAAGCTGCAATCTCGTTATGCAGCAACGGATGAGGGGGTCAGAAAGGTTTGAGTATAGCTGTCAATACAGTATCCTGTAAGGATAGTGTCTAATCAAATTAGTCACTTGCAGCTCCCCTCCCCACAGCCTCTTGGTTAGGAGGAAAACAATGTTCCCAGGAAGGGAACTCTGACATCCTCAGCACTTGCCATCCCTCTTTCTGCTTTGCAAACACTGTGCTCTGTCTGCACCCACTGCTTTGGACACAGTCCCATAAGTGGTCCTAACAGTGCTGCTTTTCCTGGAAGGTACGTTTTGCACCGGATGATTCTACTCCACAGTTGGAGTCTCCAGTAGTGTCCCTCCTAGGAATGGGGAGAGACTGTCATATGAGTTGTTGGGAGGAGAGGAATTTTATTCCCAGGAACTTGAGCTCATTTTCCCAGCTGCCAGCCAAGCCTTCAGGGCAGCTTAAACACTTGAGGTTTTCATTTGAAACACTGTTTAAGTGACGTCCATCGACACCCCACAAAGTAGAGGTCCTATGCCAACTTTATGCAATTCAGGTTTAAAGCTATTAAAAACAAATTTGTGCAACCACACGTGTTCAGATATTATTATGCTGCGTGACAGTCTAGTGCAAGTTTCCTAAAATAGCATCCTCATCCTCCTCCAAAATCCTCCATTGTCTGCCTAAGTCCATTCAAAGAACATTATCCTATTGCAAGCTTAGATTGTATCCACTTCAGTTACCAATGTTATGCCAGCAACGGCTTTCATGGTGCCACTTGAGTATCCCTGAAGGCCTAGGGAAGGAATACCTGAAGCCTTTGCACCATGCTTTGAATTCTGGGTTCATCAGCCCACCACCCTTCTCCAAGGGGGTTTCTGTGGCACTGCTGCCTCCATTTCCAAAGGTGATTTAGATTTCCACCTGCCATTCCTACATGGTTTCAACTGCACTGCACTTACACAGCCCTGGCTTAGCCTAACAAATGTTGCATCAGTTTCTCCACCTCTGCAGCTGGAAAATTCAGTACTTTAGGACCTTCATTCCTTCCCCTTTTTTAGGAGGAAACCTTGTTAAATTTCAAACCCTGAGTGCAGAAGCAGGAACTGAGTTTGGATCTTTCACATTTTGGGCCTGGAGTATTGCTGTTGGACACTGCTTGTTTTTCTTATAAATGTTTTGAAACAAAACCATTTATCTTGAACGAAACATAACCTTTCATACCAAACAAAGTGTGAATATCTGGAGGATTTGGATCCAAAAGATACAAAAGTTCACCCATTTGCAATTTTTCAGCTCCCAAATGACAGCCAAAAAGCATATACAGCAGTTTGCATACCTCTTAGTGCATCCACAAAACCTTTTTATGTCAAGAAAACACCACATGCTGCAAAGCCAAAAGGACCTTCTGTTCAGATATAGGGCATCCTGAGCATGTCCTCTAACTGTATAGCTGTGTCCTGTGATAGCTATTTCATAGATGGTCTGATTCATGGACATTGAAACGTTTCTGAGAAGTGGCTATGAGCTCCCTGGAGACCTTCTCCCCTTACGCAAATATGACCTGGCACAAGGAGGTTCCAGTAGATCCTAAAAAGTGTCAAGCCACGATATGCTGAACTGTAAGAGGAGCTACACTTCACTTCAGACTTTTTTCAAAAACCCAGTGGCAGAAAAATTATTTTTCCTCCAGTTTCAAGAAGTTGTTCGTCTGCATGAGTTCCAGCTGGCTCTATCACTACATGTGCATCTCTTCTGACTAGAAGTGTTTGCTGAAGAAAAGGATGCATCTCTGTTTCTAGGGATACCTAAGATTGGGTAAGAGAAATCTCTTCCCACTGTTTTGGAAGCCTTTTCTGTGCAGGTCTAAAATCTACTGTACTGACACAATTATGGAGAACAGACTGATCCCTTTTTCTTAGCAGTAGCATTTAACAGAGTTGGAGACTGTTTTGTTTAGAAAAGAGACATGAGAAACCTCAGTCTTTCCTCAGAGGTCACATTTTCCCACTGTATTCCACGTGAGACATCTGTTCAGTACAACTTGGCATAATCTGTTATGCAATAGAGGGTTCATCCTAATGGATGTACACCTCCTTCTGCCTGGTAGTCTTGACACATGTGCGGTCTCTGTTAAGCCCAGACAGTGACTCATCCCCATGAATTCACCAGGTGACTGTTTTCCACCTGAATAGGACTTTCCATACACCCTTGGTGAGGTCTAGTGCTCTAGTCCTGAACACATCTGTCTGCAACTTAGTTTTAAGATGGTGCTAAAACACATTTACAGACACCTGACCGTGGCTTGCTCACCGACTTAATGTTTTTCCACCCATCAGTGGAAATAATGAGATGCCCTACATCTATGAGAGCCTCCACAGAGAAGCCTGCTCAAGAAGTTCTGAATGTCTTTAGTGAGCTACTCACAACAACTCTTCATCTCTCAAACATATTTGCTGCCGCCTTTTAACTACTTCATCTAAGCTTTCACCTGAAGAGAGTATCTTGTGTGTCATTTCCTCATCAGTCAAGAGCTGTGGCAGTCACTACTTTCTTTTTGTCTCAAGACTTATAGAGGAAATTATGATGTATGACACAGTTTGCTCTTGACAAAATCACACTGGATGTTACTTGTCTCCTCTATTTATGTACAGACACACGTTTGTTCCTGTATTTTCTTAGAAGCCAAATTTAAAATGGTCTGCTGTGAAATTCTCCAGTTCTTTCTTTTTCCTATTTTGCAGAAAGAATCATTGCATTTACCTTTTCCCAGCATTTCAAAACCTCAGAAGATCCTCCATTAATTGTCAGAAAAACTCATTAACAGTTTAGAGGTTATTTCATACAACATTCTAAAAACTCGTGCTCTTCAATGCTTTCCCTAATACTCCTGCTCTTCCCTATATGATAAACAGAAAGTGTTCATTGCCCTTCATGTTCCTAATGTAACCTTATATTCAATTTGACTTTTCTTACTTTCCATTTTTAGTTGTTCACCGTATTTTTTACACATCTTCAATAATTTCACTGTGCTTATACACTTTCTGTCTGGTTTTCTCTTCCTTAGGATTAACAAGAACACATAATTTACAAAATGGCCTCTTTTTTCCAGTTTGAAACTTTCATTTCATGGTCTCGCTCACCTAAACTGTCTCTCACCTTCATTTTTCAGGCAATTCTTTCCCCTGCTTTCAGAAAATTCCCTCTTGCTCTTTCTGCCAGCCTTTTTGCCCAGAAAACTGCTGTGACACATGAAAGCTTGCTTAACAACCTGCAACCTGAAACACTGCCATCCCTACAGATGTCTGAAAATTAAAATTCCACATTGCCACCAAGTTCTGTGCTTGGGACAGTCCTGCCTATTGCTCAGAAAAAGGTTTCACCCATCCCCGTTCCGGAGATCTGGAGCAGTCACGCACCATGCCAGCTCTGAGTAGGTCCTTGTCCCTCTTTTGGAACATGGTTTTTGGAGGCAGTGTATGTGGCCCTGGCACACATCACCTCCTTCAAGTCTTCTTGAGCAGTAGTTCTATTTTAGTATCCTGACTACGAGAATTACCAGAACAAGCCACCTTCCTCCCAGGTATCCACATTCACATTCGGGCTGGATTGAACCACTCCTGGTAGTAGTGACAACACTCTCAGAGAGGGCACAGCCTGGGCCCTTACTCCTTCAGCAGGTTACTCCTGTTCATTTTCCAGCAATGTGGTGGATGGGACTTACTCTTGTTTGCCAGTAATGAAAACTCCTGTGCATTAATTCCTCTGAAAGGTGATGGCCTCTGAGGCATTTTGCCTCCCAGCATCACATTTGTCCTCACCTGCTGTTTGCACAGCATGGTGGCTTCATTGATGTGAAACAACTTATGTCTCTCACAGCCATAATTCTCACCCTTTCTCTCCACTGATAGCGATGAGGGAAATTTTTCTACCTTCCTGGTTTGCTTGGGTTTTGTTTGGTGTTTGTTCTTTTGTTTGTTTGTGTTGTCTTCAAGGTTTCCCATGTTTCTTTAGAGTGTTTCAATCCAGTAATCCCAAATGGAAGTTCTCCTTCCTGAAAGGACCCACTAAGAGGCATATTTTCCTGTCTAGGTTTTTACTAGCAAGAAGAAAAGGCCATAGTCCTTGCAAATTCAATTCAAATCCTGGACTAAAGCACTCAGGAATGGTGCTTTTGTTAGACAACAGCCCTTAGACAAGCCATCCAAGAGTCATGAAATTGTAGAGAGAGTCCTGAAAGAGCAGCGTTACCTCACTATTTTTGTTCGGCCACTGTGTTCTTTTGCGAAGGATGCACTTCCTACTCCTGCTAGGAGAGCAGGAATAATAAGATGCTCACCTTGTTAGTCAAGGATTAGGCCCAAGCAGTATATATTTAATTAGACTTTAAAGAGCTTATTTCAATGTTAGGAGATGCAGTTCTTCCCTGTTGCTGCTGCCTCAATATAATTGTTTCAGTAAGTGTTCTGCTTATCAAGAGAAAGGAGAGTGTTTTCGGATATTGCAAGTACTCAATGTTTGTTTGCAGCTAGATTAAGAAGCGGAAAGTTGACTCAAAGCTCTTGTAGAGGTCATCTAATCTCTTTGTTTGAGAAGATCTGTCCTCTCACAGACTCACCTTCGGCACTATAAAGGAATACATCTTCCTGATGACAAGCTCTCTTTGCAGTGATACTTCACCCTTAGTCATTCTAAAAGCAGCATCTTCTGCTACAAAAGCTTAGGAACTACATGAGAAATTAGAGTGCTGCTTGCAACGACCACGTCTTCCGCAAGACCCAGGGCATTCACAATGAGCATTAGTCAAGACGACGTGGAGAAGTTTCTTGATGGCAACCCTGCTTTTGCCAAGCAGTACTTTGAGAAGAAACTGAAAACAGAGTCATGGGATAACAATGAGAGCGAAATACTTTTTGAGTTGATCCAAGACATGCAAGAAAGCATCAACATGGAGAAAGTTGTTTTCAAGACCTTGAGAAGAATCAGGTCCCTTATTCATGCTGACCGCTGTAGTCTTTTCATGTACAGGCAGAGAAATGGCACACCCGAACTGGCAACAAGGCTTTTCAACATCCAAGAGGGAAGTACTCTGGAGGAATGTCTGGTGTCCCCAGACTGCGAGATTGTCTATCCACTGGACATAGGCATTGTGGGTTATGTTGCGCAGACAAAGAAAACCATGAACATCAAGGATGTCCATGAGGTATGTTTGCCATTTATTCATTTACTGGGTAGAAGAGAGGCTCACATGCTTACTAGTGCAAAGGGGTCAAGAGGCACCAGTGCATCTCAGTGCTTGGCCAAAGGTCTTGTGGTGTAATAGCTGTGTACTGGAAACAAAAGCACCAGTAGCAAGTCTTCAAGTTGCTTTCAATTTCATTTATAGAATGAGGTGAAGCTAAGCACATTAATTACACTAGGTCTTAGTGCCTGGAAACAAGTGTGCTGCCACACCTGGCCTGTCAAATTAAAAAAAAAAATAAAAGTCACACGTAGTCCAGCAGAGGAGAGTGAGGAAGTCAGATCTGCACTGAACACACATGGAATTTTTCACAGAATTTTATGATCCATTAGTAAGTTGCAAAGAGAGAGAAATCCTTTACAGGAGTACAAAGTGGGTTTTTACGCTAGAGAAAACATTTGAAAATGGTTACTATCTGATGAAATTTCAGCCAAGGGCATTTAGAGACATTTTTATTAAACAGAGGGAGTGGACCTCAGAACAAGTGTGTTAACTGCAACCTGTATATGGTGGATCTTCATCAGAAGCAGAACGAGACAAGCTTTGACCAAAAAAACTCTTTCAGCAAACATTGTAAACTGGAGGGATCTCAGGAATTTTAATGTTTTATTTTTATGCCTTCGTGACAACATTTACTCCCCACACTTCTGGGTTGAATCACCTTAAACCAGAATGGCAGCAATAACAATCCGCTTGTTCTAATCATAGGTATAAAACTAAAATCCATGTGACCCAAATATGGCATTTGGGATTACTCCATCTATTGTTTGCTAGTTATAGAGAGACCATCTGTTGATCGATTCATTTGTTGCTCAATACAAGCATATCCAAACCCTTTGGCAAAACCTTCCTTGTCTTCCACAGAACATAGACACTGATTTGGTTCTGCAGCTTTATTTTTTGACGTTTGGGTTGTTTCTGATGTTGGGGGAAGCATCAGAATGTGACAAACTTTTTAAAGTTGTTTGCTTTCTGATTCTTCGGAAATATGGGAGCATTTCAGTGCTGTGAGCTAAGAGCTGAACTCCGAGTGCTTTCAGACATCACCATAAGACATTCCTTTGAAGGAGACCCAGAGATTCAATGCTTGGTCTATCCCATTTGGCAGAAGGCCCAGCAGTGGGGAAGGTATGGGGAGAAGTACATTAGGGAGAGATTATTCTTCTGGTTCAACCTTCTGAATATGATCAGAGCTGTGTGGCTTTTTCTAACCCAGGTGGAAGGGTTATTCACCTGACCAGAGAGAAGACCTTGGGTCAGCAGGACCATCCCTGCACTCCTTAATGGCAGGTGATGGAGGTGTCAATAGGACCCCGTGCAAGTGAAGTGATGGGCCATCTGCTTTCCCTGTACTATGCTTTCTCCGCTTTGTTTTCTTTTGTCATGGGGGGAAACGTAATATTGATACAAGGATGAACTGGACAAGTTCCATTTGAGCTGGCCCCACAGCATGACCTAGCATGCCCCCAGTGGTTTGAATGGAAGATCCCTCCTGGGTGACTTCCCGGGCAGCCCAGTCCATTGCAGAGCTGTCTGCACATGGCAACCACTACCAAAGTGCTCCTGGGGCAAAAGTGGGTGGATTGCTGCCAGATGCAGGGGAAGATTGCCAGGAAACACACACTAGTGGTGCCAACTGCATCCTCCCTTGGAGTACCTGCCCTACCATCTGCCATCTCGCGCACGAAGGCCCGGCAACATGTGAGGGAACGTCTGGGAGAACAAGGAGTAGGTGGCTTCATGGATGCTGCAAGCTGACAACAAGCCTCAGGGTCCAGGCAAAAGCAGAAATAAAATGAGAGTGAGTGAACTTCGCAGTGACTGCACTGGTTCATACACCGTGGCTACGCAGTGCTGCAAGGTATCTGTGTGTATTCACTCCACAGTGCTAACAAGAAGCCTGAGGAAAGGGTGAAGGAGGCACTATGAAGAATGTCATCTGTCTGAGAACGATCGGTGGAGAGCCTCCTTATTCTGACAGTTTGACATGTTAAAGCTTATGGTTAGCAGCATCTCCACAGAAAGTTAGAAGCACACGTTGCAATCTGAAGCCACAGCTTCAGATACTAGCTGCTTCCTCTTGATACTAGCTTTATCATCCTGTCCAATTTTCTGTTAATTCATTTCTCTTCCTCAATAATTTTTAAGTAAAACTTTCTTTAGGCAGCTCGCTTTGAGAGGCTGTGCTTTATCTTGGTTTTAAGTCTACGGATATTGTGGAAAATGCTTAATTTGTAAATTTTCTGTTAAACAGTGTGCCCAGTTCAGTCCATTTGTCGATGAGCTCACCAACTACACTACAAAAAACATCCTTGCGACACCCATCTTGAATGGCAAAGATTTGGTTGCTGTCATTGTGGCTATTAACAAACTGAACGGCCCACACTTCACCAGCTCCGATGAAACAGTAAGTGGTCAGTAGCTGAGTTTCTATCAGAAGGGTGTTACCTGTGTCATGCAAAACAGACTCTTTTATACTGGGGATGTCTGCTTTCTGTGAAGCTCCAGTGTTGTGAGTTTCCCTAAAGGGGACTCACCCTCTAGTAAAAGAGGTTTAAAATGAGGTTGCTTATCTCATAAATCTTTCATGGAAGACACAGTGGGATAAGCCTCATCTCATGCCAATGCACAGCAAAGCATTTATCCAGGGAAATTCCCATGATGCTTGTAAAGCAGTGTTATGAAATACAGGGTACATGAGGCTGCTACTGCATTCAACTCAATCTCGTAATTTGTCTTTGCAGCTTTTTCTGAAATACCTGAATTTTGCATCCTTGAACTTGAAAATTTATCACTTGAGCTATCTTCACAATTGTGAGACTCGAAGAGGCCAGGTAAGAGTGAAAATGCAAAACGGGTTATATCTCAAAACCAAATGAGTGCATTCTTCTGATTTCAAAGGTGCACCTGATCTGCTTCAGAGATTTGTGCCCTAAGAGCAGGAAAAAAAGACACCCTCAAGTGGTTTCAGTTGCTGTTCCTTCCCCAGAGTCCTTCATTACTCTTTCTGCTGCTACCAGCAAAAGTGCAGGACCTGACACAGTGGCACCAGTTTCAGCAGGACTGACTTCCAAATATTTTGTTGACTTGAGGCTGCAAAACACTCTTGGGTCATTTAACCACTTCAGCCAGCAGCACTAAAAGATTTCCTGAGACGTAGGAGAATGTGGTATTTTTTCCTCATCTGCTCATTAAAAAATGCTATTGAATTTCTTCTTAGAGACAGTAAAATGTTTGTTGTACACCTTTTGTACTGGTCTCTATCAGTAGAAATGACCATAGATTAGGATTTTAGGGTATTCTAAATTGAAATAATCAGCCAACATTCTTTTCCATGACTTGTATTACAATAGGATTCTCAAATTCATTGGGATGGATGTGAATCCTTGCAATCACTTTCTGTATAAGGCAACCAGTTATCACTGAAGAGGACATGCAGTGGCATCTGTGCTTCGTGGCAGCCACGATCTATTCTCCAGTGGGGGTTCCCATGGGGAATAAATGCCTGTCTCAGCAAAATTAATGCAGAATGCAAGTTTATTTTGAAGCTTTGGGACAGCAGTTACGTTTACTAATTCCTTATTGTATATGCTTTACCTAATTTTATTAATAAAAAACATGAATGATGGCCAGGTCAGATAGCCTTCAGCAATGATGAGTAGTTCAACTAAAGCAGAACTGGCAAAGGTTTGTTGCTGTTGAGGGCTTAGCAGCAGAGCTGGTAAGAAATGGGATAGAAGACAAAGTGGAGACTCAAAAAGTGGAAGGCCTAATGTCTCCCAGAGGGTGCTCTGGTCTGGTTCTGAACCCAGGAATCCTGTGTCCATATACTATGCTGCATCAGCAGGTCCCACAGAAAGGGAGAAAAGTGAGAACGAGATGCAGGACACACTGCTATAGTTCTACCAGCAGTTCAGTTATCAGACCTCTGGCTATCTAGGTCTTACAGTCTGTGTGAGAGTTAATGCAGTTCATTGTGTTATAACCAAAAGCACCGAAATACAGAATGAGCAAATCACATTCTCAAAGGTGGTCTAGGATTTTAATGCTGCAAATCCCATCCGCAAAGACTGTGCAGTTGTGTGCATAAAATGGTTTGTGCAAAGACAGCTCAGTCTGCTTTTGCTCAGACACTGTGTAAGAGTCTTATTAGAAGACCATATAATACATTTTGACCATCTTTTTTACATCATGCCATGAATTAGACATTTTTCAGATGTTTGTTTTGGTCCTCCTCACAGAGTTTGTGGCTTTCAGCATTACTTATTGCATGCTGTAAAGTGCCAAAAACTAAATTGTTGCTCATTTTCCTCCACTATCCTATCTGAGGGATGCTGACAATGAACATCTCAGATTTTATAGAGTTGTCCCAGTTTATGAATTAGAAACAGAAACAGATGCAGCTCATGATTGTCAAAATCATCCGCCAGTGTCCAGTGAAGAGGTGAGGCACCCTTTTTCTGGCAGTGGCCATGTAACAGCACTTCTTGTTCAAAGCACAGGTCCAGTCCACTTCAGGTTGCAGCTCTCAGTGCTTTCGAAGCACTGTTCCTCACACCTCCTGGGATCAGAAAGCAAAGCGCTCACATTTGGATACAAGCACACATGCATTAGCTAAGCTAAGGAATTGTGTAGATGCTTCCTTACCACTTCAGAGAATATTTCTCCTTTAGGCCCATGAAGGCTCTCCTTGCACCACCAGCAATACTTGTGCGACCTCCATTTTCACAAATGAAGGGGCCTAATAGCAACATCTTTCTTAAGGGTGCATCTGTGGGGCACAGAGCAGGTAAAAGGAGCAGACATCGATGTGCACACAAAGCAGCTGTGCAAAGGCTTTGAGGAAAGCGTTGGTTCACATATTTCAAACACCAGCCTCTGTAATTCGCAACGTTTTTGGTGTTAACTGGTTTTGGATGCAAGATTTTATTAATGGCTTTAAGACATAAGTGGGGACAACTCTCTCTACCTGATAGTACTACTTTTTTGTGGTGTATTTTTAAGTTGCACTTCTACATAATACTCCGAGATGACCTGAGTCTTCCTCCCTACTAATTCCCAGCGTGAATAAGCAATGCTTTTGCATTTTGCTGCGTAAGTTTCCTGCACTTTTCAGGAACTGCAGCATAAACCCCCAATTGTTTCCTTGTTGCTCCAAATACATTTGGGAAGCCCATCTCCCAAGGAAAGGCTGTGCTTACGTTTTGATCTTTCGCTGCAGGTGCTGTTGTGGTCTGCAAATAAGGTTTTTGAGGAACTGACTGACATTGAGAGGCAGTTCCACAAGGCTTTTTACACGGTGAGGGCATACCTGAACTGTGACCGGTACTCAGTAGGTCTCTTGGACATGACAAAGCAGAAGGTGAGCGTTCACATCTGTGTTGTGCATCTTTCTGATTGCTGCTGTCCCCTGAGGGGAGATACGGCTGAGATAAGTTTTCCTGAGGCGTCAAAGTGCAAATTAACTTCCAGTCGTAATTCCTACTTTGGTTGGCACTCTTTTGTTGTGCAAATGAAGAGACCGGGTTAATGAAAATAGAGGAAAAGGGGAGAGCTTGTCACTAGAATGGGACTGTCAAAGGCTGGGAAGAAAAATGAGGGGAAAATGTGTCTGGCTGTGGCAATCCTGGTCAAAGCCTGCAACACAAACACAACCTCAGAAAGCCTGTGGATATCAGAAGTATAGTGAGATAGCTGTGGAACCCCCCAGCAACAAAGCAGCAACTTTCCTGAAGGACTCATCCATGTGCACAATATCTAGGCTTTTAAATGGAATTTGTCTTCATGAAAACAAGCTGACAGAAGCTAAATTACATCTGATTTGGTCTGATTGGATGTGGGGGTCACGCAGCATCCTTGTCAATGGAGCCCTGCTTTATTCCATGATCAGGCTGACCATTGTGTTGCCAGAGCTCTGACAGCACACTGTCTTGTGAAGAGGTGTATTAAAAGATCATTAGTGTGCTAGAGACACTTTGATCAGCATTATAATGAAGCCTAAGAAGAACAAGCAAACAAAATATTTCAGCAATCTGGCAAGTAGTAGATTAGCCCTATAGTCACACTGGAAAATGAAGAACACAAGAGGTGTTGGCATGGCCATTTGCTCTGAGTGCAGCCAGCAGTGTTCACTGAATGAAGCAGCACCCTGTGTACAGGCAGTATATAATGCACCTCACTTCCCAATTGAGGTATTTGGGTATCATTCTGCTGCCTAGTATTGAACTAGTCTTATTATTTGATGCCTTATTTTACACACTACAAAAACCAGCACAGTAGAGCAATGGTTGCTTTGAGACCAGAGGCAGAATGCACTTTTCTACTCTAAAACTACTTCTTTAATTTTAAAACCAGGAATTTTTTGACCTATGGCCAGTCCTGCTGGGAGAAGTACCCCCGTACTCAGGGCCTCGCACTCCGGATGGCAGGGTACGTGTGAACAGGGCTTCTTTACCTCTCTCCTGCCTGGTTGGATTGCCTCACCACTAATTTCAACACCACTCTTCTCTTTATTTGTAGGAAATAGTCTTTTACAAGGTCATCGATTATATATTACATGGAAAAGAAGACATTAAAGTCATTCCGTAAGTGCCCAGTCCCTGTAAGTAAGGTACTGACACAGAGGGTAGGTAAAACCAAGGTTCCCCATGATTTAAAGACATCCATGAGGAGAAATGCAAAGGACTAATAGAAGACTGAGTAAGAGAGACAGAATGTAAGTTGGTTCTTCAGCTCACATCTCTGTGGGATAAAGATTTCCCCAAGGGCACTGGGATCCTGACTTGCAAGCCAGGCTCCAAAATTCACTACAACCAGTGATTCTTTTTAGATGCAGAAGTGAGCTGTCTTGACTGCCAGCAGTTTTGCCACTCTCCTTGCCAGGCTGAGGCATCTCTCCTCCTCCATACCTTCCCTATGGAAGTGGGTGAGCCCACCCAGGATGCCCTTTCATTGAGGCTACGCTTCCTTGCTTCTCTCTAATCCTTCAGTCACTGATCCCATCTTAGGGCTACCTCTGGCCTTTCCTCCTCTCCTCACAGCAGAAGACATCCTCTTTCTGAGAACTGCCCTCTCTTCTTGCCACTGGATGTTTCAGAGGAGCCTTGGGCACCTTAGACAAACCTGACATAACAGGAGTTTTGCTCAGTCCTGATCCCCAGTACAGCAGTGTTCAAAGTTCAGGCTGGCATACAACCTTGGCCAGAAACTTCCTTTTATCTTTCTCCGTGTTGAAGGTCTGAAGCATGGCCCCCACTCCCAGGAATTACTTTTTATTCAGCCTCTGCAGGCTGTGATATTTTATGTGTTATTTTGTATTGAATCCTTGAAGAAAAAAGTATTTACTTACATGAAAATTTTTTGCTTGTGCATGTAGATCCTTTGAAAGTAACAGGACTGTTTAGGAACTCAGAGTGAAATATGTAAATCTGGATTATGCAATCAGCTGGATACACTTCAGCTCCATGATCATCCTTCAGTAAACATATATCCTTAATTTCCTTTATATATTTTTCTTTCATTCAGAAATCCTACCCCGGATCACTGGGCACTAGTTACTGGACTGCCAACCTATGTGGCTGAAAGTGGATTTGTGAGTACTTAACCTAGGATTCATCAAATCTTTCTGAGATAAAGTCAGACTCATGCTGCTTTCTCATCAGTTCAGTTCTATGTTTTGGTAGTTAAACTTCTCATTGCCCACATCGTAAAACTTTTTCTTTTGTGTGATCCCCTAGATTTGCAACATTATGAATGCTGCTGCAGATGAGATGTTTAACTTTCAGGTATTGTGAAAACTTCCACTTCTGTGAAGGATTCTACTTTTTCTTTTTCCAGAAATGTAATATTGCGTCAATATTAGATATATAAATACTTCTTTTGTCTGAAGTCTTAATGTAAAATGGGAATGATGTGTTTAGAAAACACATTAAGTACATGATGTCTTTCTGCTTGCTGTTGCTTCAAGGAAGGTCCTCTAGATGAATCAGGATGGACTATCAAAAATGTTCTCTCCATGCCTATTGTGAACAAAAGGGAAGAAATTGTTGGTGTCGTCACATTTTATAACAGAAAAGATGGGAAACCATTTGATGAACAGGATGAAACCCTCATGGAGGTATAGTTCCTTTCTGTGGCTGGAAGTAATTCATATGGTTGAAGAGCTGGCTCACTGTTGCTTATTGTACACCCACAAAACATCTCCAGTGTTTTGAAGCTAAGTAGACTTCTTTGTTGCTTAGAGAGGTGTTACACATCAACTTGGAAGTTTTGAAAGCAGCTATCTGACACACTGGGGAGTTTGGTCTTGGAAACCCAGCTGTGTTAGCATCATTTTGTTTCAGCATTCTTGGGTTGGACACCTAGCCATGAGCAGCTTCTGTGCACCAACACAGTGACCTGCGTTCACATACCTGGCAGCTGGCTCTCACTGACTGGGCCAGTCCCCTCCAAAAAATTACACAGAAATTATCTATGTAGCTGAGATACAAAGGGAAGCCAGCTGTTGAATCTACCAGCAGCAGCTGTGAGCAAGGACCTTGCTGCTTAGAAATGCTCCTATGTTAGTTTCAATGCAATATAAGCATTCAGCTCTTGGCATCTGTTATCAATCAGAACATTTCCTGAAATAGACTTTTCTTATCAAACTAAAAGACTGTTGGGGAAAAAAAAAAACAGTTTGAATTGGCCACTGGGCAGCAAACGAGTAGAAAGCAAACACAGTGTGTGCGTAAATACACGTAAGAGGTGATGAGACCACCTTGATCTCAGCATTCCTGACCTGCTGTCACCATTGTAACAGCAGCCTTTCCACAGGCATGGAGGCACTTGCAGCAACACAGAAATAGTTTTCTGTACACTGAACTGGACAGAAGGTCCTTGAGCCTCCACAGCATGGATGCTCTGTAGGGCTGGGCAGATTCAACAGCTGGGGAGATGCTCTGCTGAGGAGTAAGTCACAGCTGGGAGCAAACACATGATTGCTTATTGCTAGAATTGTGGACAAAGTGGAGCTTGTGTTTCTCCAAAAATATATCATGCAGTGTTATATTCCTGTGCGTTTGAGGAACAGATGTTTCAGATATTTCACCGTTTCCTTCTTTTCCCCTCACCAAGTCCTTGACACAGTTCCTGGGTTGGTCTGTGCTCAACACAGACACATATGATAAGATGAACAAGCTGGAGAACCGGAAGGACATTGCTCAGGACATGGTGCTCTACCACGTGAAATGTGACAAGGATGAAATCCAGGAAATTCTGGTAATGCCTCACAATGTGCAGCACACATCCAGGTGTACTGGCCTGGCCCATGGCTTATGGCACAGACACAGGTCTCCCATTTCACAGAAATGCTTCCAGCCACCATAATGTGGAGGCAGCACCTGGGCCCCTAGTCATTGCACAGTGGCTAAAGAAGTTTCTTTTGGCTCTGTGGTCTGCCCTCCACCTTGGCACACTGCCCCAACACGTCCTTTCTAATTTCCTCAGCAAAGCCAACCTTGGAGGTGGGCTCACACAGGCAATACTCAGGGCAGAGCTGTAGGGGTGGAAGAAAAACTGGTTTATTTCCTAAAACCTTCTTAGTGCAGAGGATGTGAAGCTAGAGGACTCAGCTGGGACACTGGATCTAGGGGGACATTTACGAGTAGGGGAAACACAAATCCAAGGAGAGGGAGAACACTACCAGGAAGCATGTGTTGAAAGACCAGAAACTGAAGTAAGGTCCAGGAAGGAAAGGAAACACAATTTGCGTATGACAGCTACCCTAGATTGCCCCAAAGCTGCCAAGTGCAAAGTCCATTGGGGTTTGGTTGTCAGCTTAACACACTCATGCTCTTTGCAGCCAACACGAGAAAAGCTGGGGAAGGAGCCAAGTGAGTGTGAGGAAGAGGAGCTGGCAAGCATTCTGGTAAGAGCAATGTACTGCTGGAATAAAAAGCCTTGGTGAGCAAACATTGCCTGTGTGGATGCAGGAAAGAGTTATCAGCATTGGCATGCTGTTACCTGGTCAGGGGCAAAGGCAAAGCATATCCTGCCTTCCTCTGCTGCGTGAATTTGGGGTTACCATCATAATGTCACAGCACGTGACTTTCCTAGGTCCTGGGGAGTCCCTGCTCCCTGCCACTTCATCTCAAGGGGTTCAAAGTCCATCTGGAAACACGTCAGTCACCTCCGCTTGTCACGCGTATTGTTCTCCAGAGTAATTAAGGAGGGCTGTAAGTCTTCCCCCATTTTGAGTCTTCAAACTGCATCAAATCAAGTGCTTAACAGAAAACAAACAATATTTCATGCACTTGACCAAATCCCACCTTCTCCCCCCATTAATGGGGTTATTATGAAAAGCTGCATTTCAACCTGTTTATGTGTTATATGCTGAAAGAAAAAGTTCACAGCAGTGTCAGACTGATAAGTTTTTGATAAGCAAACCTAGGAATGACATCAGTAGCAGAGCAATAAGCCATCCCCACCTCTCTTACAGAAAGAAGAGCTCCCGGGGCCCACTAAGTTTGAAATCTATGAGTTCAGGTTCTCTGATTTTGACTGCACCGAGCTGGAGCTGGTGAAGTGTGGCATTCAGATGTACTACGAGCTCGGCGTGGTGAAAAAGTTCCAGATCCCACAGGAGGTAGGAGCTGTCAAAACCCAAGATGCCCTGTCTCGGATGGCCAACAGACCCACCCTGTGGCTGAGGTCCCCACGCAGGGCACTCTCTGTGCATGCCCAGCGCAGCTCACAGAGCAGCCACGAACCGGGTTCATGGGGGCTTGCAGAGAGGAGGGCGTGCGTCCTAAGCCCCCTCACACCTCTGAGGGCCAGGGGACCGCCTCTCACTGCCATTGATCACTACGTGAGTGTTTGCAGCGCAAAGCTGTCCCCCTCTGCTCTGCACTGCTTGCCACGGGTGGGGTTTGCTGCGAGGTCTATGGAGATGGGTAGTACAGCACGCAAAAGGTTGCTTGCACTTGCTGTGTCTAATGCCTCTCACGGCCGCCGAGTAAAAACAGTTTCCAGGCACGACATGGGGAGTGCCTGCCTGTGTGTGCTTGTTTCCTTTGCTATAGGATGTGCCATTCAGCTTTCAGCCAAGATATGCTGAAAGCCACACTGGCAGGTCCCTTTGTTTCTCATCCCCTTGCAAACACGGATGTGCTCTCATTTGGTGCAATCGGCACCAGCTTCCTGACTGTGGTCGGCGGGAATGGTGGGACCCTGTGGGAACAAGGACTCCATAGCCCCTGATGTGCAAATTCACGATTTCTGCCACCGTTCCCCCGTAGGAATCGTGAAACTGACATTTCAGCAGCTCTGGTGCTCCCCAAGGGATTTCTCAGCACATTATGTGAGGTTTATTTCCATCTAGTGGGATCTGGAGGTAACTGCAGGAAGAGTTTTCACCCTGGAAAGGCAGGCTGGGAATTAGAAGGGAAGCGAATGGGAATTATCTCTATGCCTCTTACTTGTACCAGGTCAGTGTCAAAAAGTACCCAAAATATCTACTCTGCAACAACTAACCCCTGATACACGCGTGAAAAAAAAAGTCATTCTTTGCTGCAACTCTGAATAGTTGAGATTTTTAAAAATGAATACTCATCCATAATTAATTTTCTCTCTAATGGCAAAACCTGCACAGCTACAAGATGTAGTACACATGGAGTAGTAGAATGCAGAGGGGAAAAGCTAGTTTGTTATTTAATGACCTATATTGTAGTTGCTTAGGTGATATAAATGCCACCCATCTCTACATCTATGGATTCCCATCTCTTGAAGAGAGATATCAGTATTAGTAAATCACAAGATACAGGACAGACAAATATTATGAGTGACAACTTAGATAAAAAAAAATTAGATAAAAAAGAAATTCAGTACAGTCAGTACTTACAGTCAGTAAGATGAAACCACAATAAATTCACAAGCACTACAATGAAATCTCTTTTCCTTTAGGTAGTGATTATTCTTGTTTACCCCACAAACATCTCTGTGATTTTATTTTTCTTACAAAAAAAAAATTAGAAAACAGAGAGCTACATTTTAGATCCCGTTTTGCTGTCCACTAATCTTTAGGCTTTACTCTAATAATGCTGTCAGGGAAGTCTGATGACATTACAGCTTCTGATCTCTTTCTGGGGTCACTTCTGTAGGACTGGAACCTCATCCATGACTTCTGTATATGATTCTCATTGTGAGAGCCAGAGCCAGCGGCTTCATCACCCAAACAAACATCCTCTTCCCCGTTTGCAGGTTCTGGTAAGGTTTGTGTACTCCGTCAGCAAAGGCTACCGGAAGATAACTTACCACAACTGGCGTCATGGCTTCAATGTTGCACAGACCATGTTCACGCTCCTGATGGTAAGGTAACACCACCCTGGTTAATTCTGTGGCACAGTTTATTTACAGCACCTAAGAAATATGCAGGTCTCCCTTTGAATCCTGGTGTAGGAGAAGGGTTTGTCGCTCCTAGCACAGGTCCTGATGAATGAGGTCTCCATTTGCCTTAGGTAACAGTCGTTGCATTACATTTAAATCTTTGGTCAGTGCTGGCCAATGAATGGAATGCTTTAATTCTCAGGTATGTGTGGTGTTGAATAGAATCCAGACTGAATCCGTCTGCAGAGTAGGGGAAAGAGACTACAGGACTTCCATTCTTCCAACAGATTCTGACAGTAAGAGCCAGACTGAAGTTAGCTGGTTGGGATGGAGGCAACTCCATGCTTTCAGTTTCCAGGTAGGACAGACACAGGTGTAAGCATATCGCTAGTGTGAACATGGCAAGTGCCGCTTCTCACAGGCTCTCAGGGCAACAAACACCTCAACAAGAAAAACAAGTGTCTGGCTGCTGCTCCACACCAAGGATTGACCAGCCAGGAACCACTGAGGATGGTTTCACACATCTGCCTACACATCTGGGAGCAGGCTTATGCCTACCACAATCCCTTGGGTGATTCAGCTGGGACATCACATTGCTCAGAAAGATGGGGAACTTCTTCACGTAGTACTTTCTGTCCAGTGACTGCAGGGGTGCTTACGACAACCTGGGTGAACCCTAGGGCACAAGACTTCTATAGCAGGATGCAGACAACACCATAGATGTGCATCAAGCACATATGCACCACACATATGCCTACCTGAGTCTGAAATGTTCTGTTTCCAGCTGATTCCCCATTTTAACCTAAGCCTACCATGTATGGTGTTTAGATTCACAAATGTTTTCAGTTCTCCTGGACTATTTCAGTAAGGAGATCCCTGGCACAGAGCAGTCACAGGTCAGTACCTGTTCCTGTATGAGATGCTAACATATGGCATGTACATTCTCTCCCTCCAGACCGGCAAACTGAAGCGTTACTACACAGACCTTGAAGCCCTTGCAATGGTAACTGCTGCTCTGTGCCACGATATTGACCACAGGGGAACCAACAACCTTTACCAAATGAAGTAAGCACTTTCTTACTGCTTCAAACCAGTTCTGTTGCTCTCAGGTTGAGTAGAATCAGGCTGTTGACCACACCAAACTCCAGTACAGCTCTGTTTAATATGCAGGGGTAACAAACTTCTTTTGCAAATTTCCTTGCTTTTCAGCTTACTACAGCACTTTGGCTTATGCTTTGGCCAGTGGTGACACTGAAAAATTGCTGTGCTCTCTGGGGCTTGCTTTACCTCCTAGCAAACCTCCTTTGGTTAAAGCAAAACTTACACTACCATTACAGTGTAGAAGGCACTTGGTAACCTGAGTGCCACAGGAGACCCATGATGCCACCAGGAGCACCCTGGGCATAAGACGACTAGTTTCTGATGGAAGGTACCTATGGAGAAAGCACCATGCACGGCACTGCCCTCACCACCTACAGAAACAAAGCACCTGTGAGAGTGCTGCTCTCAGTAGGTAGTTATTAGCTACAGAGAAAAAATTGCATGATTTCGTTGACTAGTCAAGACCCTGTTGTTCCCTTAAAGTAGTGTCAGATCACAGCTCTTTTGCAATGATTGCTGGCAATACTGTCTTACTGTTTTCTGGTGCTTTGGAAAAATGCTGAGTGAAGCTGGCTCATGTTTTTGATACAAGAGGGCCTTGCTTTTCAGCAAGGAAAGTGTCCAAGGATTTCAGGGTTTTATATTCCTATTACTAGATATCAACATGTATTTAACTCAGGAATTAAACAAGCTTACTAAGCTGAGTAATTACAATGCAGTCAGATACAACGTTTAAGGGGAAATTTTGTAGTTGAAAGACTGTCTTATACAGTGTCCAAATAGTTATAAGCAGTATCACAAAAGTCTTTAATTAGACTGAGGTCATTACTTACTGAAAAGTGCTACTCTTAACCCTTTTGAAAGGAGTTAAACTTATGTGTGTGACAAAAAATAAATAAAAAATGAGACACTTCTTTTTATTTTTAAATGC
Source organism: Lepidothrix coronata (assembly GCF_001604755.1). Classification (NCBI taxonomy): domain Eukaryota; kingdom Metazoa; phylum Chordata; class Aves; order Passeriformes; family Pipridae; genus Lepidothrix; species Lepidothrix coronata. Next base: position 1,103,914 of record NW_016690278.1, on the reverse strand, counting down.
TGCACTTACATTTTTAATCTTTCCTTTACACAACCAGATCTCAAAATCCCTTAGCTAAACTTCATGGATCCTCAATTTTAGAGAGACATCACTTGGAATTTGGAAAATTCTTGCTCTCTGAGGAGGTTGGTAATGTACTGTAATATAAGGGCATGAATAATTTAATTTTAGGGAAATTTTTCATTAACAACAGAGCTATCAGCACAAGACCTTTCTCTGGATTGGATACTGAGAAATTGCAGCTGCCTCTGTCCCCAGGTAATCTATCCTCACCCAGGACCAAAACACAGAGGTTTCCTTAGTGCATGACTTGGTTCCTTCAGAAGACACATCATTGTCCACATAGGAATATGTTAAATAAAGGATTGTTCTCCTGTAGCCCCTCTGTCAGGACTAAGGCTGACACATTCCCACAGCTAACTTTTAATTTCAGGCAAATTTGCACTGAGGTCAGGGGATGGGGTTTGGGTGCACGCTGCATAACAAGTTTCAAGATACAGACCCCGTTCAGTGAACAAAAGAGGAAACCAGCCACCCACATGTGAACAGGGCTCACAACCCTTGCAACTCAGGGGAGCAAGCTGAAGCTGTTAAAAGAAAATAAAATGAACACCTTTGGGAAAGGGAGGTGGCCAGGAACCCCAAAAAAACCCACAGTGCCTGAATTTTGCAACTCACTTTCCTTCTCTTTTCAGTCACTGAATATATGTCAGAACCTCAACCGCAGACAGCACGAGCACGTGATTCACCTGATGGAAATTGCCATTATAGCAACAGACCTGGCACTCTACTTCAAGTAAGTCAGTCACGTACACTGTGTGTGAAGGGCAGAAAGCAGCTGGCACTTTACAAAGGCCAAATGTGATGCTTTGCTCTGAAAGCCTCCCATCCGTGCAGCAGTTTCTTCACAGACACTGGCTCTGGGAGGCTGCCTTTAATATTGACTGCAGAGCTGGTGGGAGAACTCAAATCATTCAAAAGAATTCTGAACTTCTGTCAAACCGCGTATGTGACTTTTTAACCCTCTATTTCCAACAAGGCAGGGTTATATGATCCCCTAATGGAAAGAGATGTCAGGGTTTGGGTTTTTTTTAACCTAGCACTCCAACACTGAAAATACCCATAAATGGCAAATGGTCTGGCAAGGGCTGCACTAACTTCTCTGGGAGAGCAGCATGACACAGATAATAAGCGGTCTATTCTAAGTGAATATCCAGCTCACAGTCTATTTCACACCCAAAAGCCAAAATTGCCAAACATCTTGGAGCAGTGTGTGCTAACTTTCTGGGACATAAGGCTGAAATTCAATGACATATGACTTCCTAATTAACAAGGAGCTCTCAAAATGTGCTTTCAGAGTACTGTGTCAAGACCAGATTATTGTGTTTTGTACTGCAGTACAATTATGCAAAATATAAACAGTCCACAGAAGAGGAATTTCAGGGAGATTACAATACCCCAAAGTCTTACTCTGAAGATACAATGTCTGTGTGGGAGCATATACCACCACTTCCTCACCAGCTGGGAACAAACTGGTCCTTGACCTTCTTGGTCCATGAACTGCAAGCAAAGTCTTAGTTAAGACCCAGGAATATTGATGTAGATAGGTCCTCAAGGAAGCCCCAACAAACTCAAGCACCACCATCTGCTTCTCTTAAGTAGTGGAAACTATTGTAAATGCCTTAAAAATAAGTGTAGTTGTGAGACATGAGCAGGACCTTGAAAGTATGTACAACTGCAAGTTATGTCAGCTGAGAAATACTTTCACCTTTGCTGGCAAAATAAAGAGGCTTTTTCCTTGAATGTTAAGCAAACTGCAGAAACCTAGAGCTGGAGTATTTTTAAAGCTACTTGTCTTTGTATACTTAGTCAATCACTGTTAACCTTATTTATATACCTAAACATATGTAGGGAATTCTGAGGAATGGTTTATACACGATACATCCATGTTTTGAGTGGCATAAAATCTGGAGAAACCTGATGTTTCAATGCTAGCAGAGAAGACAGGCCGCATCACAAAACTACTTCATACATGCTCCAAGTGCCAGGAGAGCAACTACTGGAAATCCTTCTGGAAGGGTTAGCAATACCAGGAACAGCTATCTGTTTTTAACATGTTTGTTTCCTTGTTTCACAGATTTTTCCTTTTGTCCCCCCCCTTTTTTTTTTTTGTAAAACTTTTTTTTTCCCCTCAAAGAAAGAGAACAATGTTTCAAAAGATCGTTGACGAGTCTAAGACATATGATAGTGAGACTGCCTGGACTGAATACCTGTCTCTGGAGACAACAAAGAAAGAGGTTGTCATGTGAGTAATCAGCTCTGGAAAGGTTAGTGATGTGTACACCTGGTGAGAGCTCCAGTATACCCTTTGTGCTGCATTTGGTGCAAAATCAGCACATGATATATTACTGCATGCTTAATTTTGACCTTCTGGAGAAGCAGGGTTTAAAAAGGGGAAAAAAAAAAAGTAGTTCTTCCTCCAAATAAATCTGGGCACATACTTGTAGGGAAATAGAGGATCCCTTCTGGCTGTATATTCCTACCAGGCCACCCTGTGGCCTGTAGACCAGAAGCAGGGACATCCAATCCACTAGCTGTTCTTCCCAGTGGCAACCAGTCTGAGTCACAGGGCTGTTGTTGTGACTTGACAGATGGTTTGCAGGATGCTCTGCACTGGCAGTGAAGTGCACTCACAATCTCACTGCAGACTGCACTGCTACACATCCACGAGGGAGACAGAGATTCTACTCCAAAGCCAAGAAGTTCAGCCCAGCACTGACTAAAGCAGCAAACATACTAATGTCAGAAACAATGTTTCCCATCTCAATTCCATTTTAACCAAGAGAGCAATTCTTGATGAATGTCCCAGTCAGAATCAAGGCTGTTAAAGCAGCATGTCTTTCTTTATCACTTCAGCAGGAACAAGGGGATACCTGACACAGTATTGGGACATGAAGTTCCTGAGCCTGCAAGAAGTAAGGTGCAGGCTATAGACAATAAATTTATTTCTTTCCTGTTTTTAGGGCAATGATGATGACTGCCTGTGACTTGTCAGCAATCACAAAGCCTTGGGAAGTTCAGAGTAAGGTCAGGTGCTTGATATATCATTAGATTTCTGTAGTTTATACTTCAAAGTAATGCAATTTCCTAAGCTGCCTGGAAGGTCAATCAGTCTCCTACCAGAATTATCAAAAGGAATAGCTATAGTCTTGATGGATTAACCATTCTTTCAGATTGTAGTAGTGTTGGAAATGTTTCTTAATAGGTGAACAGTGGACTAATGAGATCAAGTGCAACAAGACTGTTGAGCTGTCACTACACAGAAGGGTTAGAAGTCAGATTTTCTTCATGGTGGAGACCTGAAGCGCATCAAGTTATGAGGCTGAAGTTGGTACTAACTTTTCTTTTTCCCTCCTTGTCAATGTAGGTAGCTCTACTGGTAGCAGCTGAGTTCTGGGAGCAAGGAGACTTAGAAATAAGCGTCCTTCAGCAACAGCCTATTGTAAGTACCATCCGAGAGCCAGGCAGCTCAGTTCAGACAGCAAGTCTCAGCAGAGACTTACTACAAGAAGTGCTGCTGTCACAGTGCTGTGACTCTGCCTAAAATCACCATGCCTGCCAAAATCCATTGGAAAAGTGTGTACTCAGTGAAGAATCTCTGACAACGTCCAGTGATTCTTGTCCAGCTCTCCATATAGTTAGATGGCTTCAGTGGCTGTGAACCATCAAGGAGTGGAGTCCCCCTGGAGACTTTGTGCTGGTCTCCTACAGAAAAAATGTAAATTAAATAGATAAGTCACAGAAGAAAGCATAGTTTCTGATAAAGAGAAAAACTGCAAACACAAACTCTGTAGAGTCAAGAAACTTTCTGGTAAATGGAAGGGTGTTTCTAACATTTTTTTTTAACACATAGTTAAATTTGGCATTGAAAGGGACAGGAACTACTCCTTGATGCAGCCTCCACCTGTGTGGCTTGGGTTTTATTTAAGAAGACTTTCATACACCCCATCTATCCACAGTGGCATTACAAATAATATATTAATTGGCAAGGTCTTATAAGAATATAATTTTGTGCTCAGTTATGTTTTATAGAATTCAAAACCTCTTCAGCCCTGTAATGAACCTTCCCTCAGGTATCTGAGACGTACATGGGGAAAGATTCTCTGTCCTCCTCCCCATCCACAGACACTCAAATAGCTGTCTAAAATTTCTACTAAAATGGCAAAGGAAGTCAGACCACTTCACTCCTCTGCAGTGGAGAAAGAGGGCTGTCATGGACAGCCTCTGTGTATGGCATGACACAACTGCTAGGCTGACACAACAAGGCAATTTTGGGGAGAAAACAGAAGTGTGTTTTTCAATTAAGTGCTCTCATAAATCATGGTCAACTTGTGTCCTCCCACAGCCCATGATGGACCGAAGGAAAGCTGCTGAGCTTCCAAAGCTTCAAGTGGGTTTCATTGACTTTGTGTGTACGTTTGTCTATAAGGTAAGCAAAGGGTACCCTTGCATACCCCATCCTTCTCAACAGGGGCTCAAATACCAGGTGAGTGAGTCCCAGTGCAGCAACACCACTCAAGGGGGGAGGGACAAGTAGAGGAGGCAACATCTGCCCCTCTGCAAGGCGCTGCAGCACGATGCTTGTTTGTGCCATTAATGCTTTCTCTGCATAAGCCAGCTTTGGAGGTGAGGTGTCAGGGTCTGCCCTGGGGTATGATGGACAAGCACTGCCCCTGCACTGCATTGTGCTGACAGGTGTGTTTTGGTTAGGAATTTTCACGTTTCCATGAGGAAATTCAGCCTATGCTTGATGGGCTCCTGAACAATCGAAATGAGTGGAAGACCCGTGCTGATGAGTATGATGCAAAAATGAAAGCTCTGGAGGAAGAGAAGAAAAAAGAGGAAGAGAGAATGGCTGCAAAGAAAGGTCAGAAACAGTAATTAGCTTTACATTCTGAACTCAGAAACATACATATGCAATACTCACAGATCCACAGCAAGCTTTGCTAAAATGGCAGAGTAAGATGTCCACAAAAAGTTTCTTAAATTTGGCTCCACTGGCAAGGCTGAAGGCACCATGACTGGCTGTCAAAAAGGCCACCCACTTAAATTCCCAAGAACTTGTTTCTGAGAAACTAGTGATAATCCATTCAGCACAAGTTCCCATGTAGCTAAGGATAGCCAAAAGTTGTTTGCTGTCCCTGGAAAACAGCAGGGAAACATCCCTTTATACTCAGGGACTGTGGCCTGTGTGCTGTCCTACAGGTCATAAAGCAGAAGCTAAGAAAAGTCAAGAGAGTCCTAGGGGGAACACTTGAGGAACAATGGTTCATCCCATTTCTAGTCCAGATTAAGTACTACCAAGAAGCCAGCAGTAGTGGTAGAACCTAGCAGCAATCTGTTTTGGTCAGACCTGTTTTTCTTTTTCTGTGGGCCCAGCCTGTGTAGTACTGAAATCCATTGGCTGTAGTGGGCATTGGGTGAAAGCTTGTTTGGCAGCCTGAGCACCTGTTTGACTCTCAGAAATGTGGAAGCAGAAGGTTGTCCTGGCCTCTCCCAAATGTCTGATCAAATATCTGCCAGAACTTGATGCCTCCACTCCACAGAGGCTGTATCTGAACTCTCCTTTTTTTCCAACAAAATTCCAGCAGCCCTCAAGTGACACAGTTCAGAAATTATTAGAGCTGTCTAGGTGTCTTATCTCAGTTTAATTCATACAAGTTAAATTAAAATATCTAAAGTGCTTTAACTATTATTTGGAAAATTTCTGAAGAATTACTTTATGAACAAGTAATTGATATTCAAGAGAGGAAGATTTCTACTAACTCTAAAATACTCTTTCCAAGCAGCCTTACATATACAATTACTTTGCACAGCAGGCAGCTCTAGACAGGGTACTATAGTTATGATCTACACTGGTCACTGGAAAACATAAAAGTCCTTAAAAAACTAAGAAGAAATTTTGTGACTGTGTCTCTAATTCTGTGTTTCTTTTTACATGGCAGACGGAATAACCTGCAACGGAGGAACAGCTCCAGCTTCCAAAACCTGTAGCATACTTTAGACATATTATCAATGCAATATATGCCACCTAAAATGAGAATGCCCACGCTTAAAAAAAAAAAAAAGACATAAAAATACATTCCTGATTGGACTGTTCTGATACTTTATTAGGCTTATGATCAACCAGGGAAGGGCTAGATCTTGTTTGCCTTAATTGCATCTCTTCCTGATGGTAAGGAGCCAGTTCTATCCTGTCTCTTGCTCCATGTAATGCACCTTATGTCAGATGGCACATGGGAAATCAGAACAACATTGGGCCCAATAAATCAGGTTGCAGGACTATGGAAGAGCATTTCTCCTGCACTGAAACACTTCTTACAGCAAAACTGATCGGGATAGTCCTACTCCATACAACCCCATATGATTGACAGTGTATACAACCATAGCCTGCAGAGTAGGAAAACAGAAGAAGAGCCAAATTTGTCATATCTAAGCCTATATCTGGATAGCAGAATATATCCTATATCTGGGTATCACGATATCAGAAAGAAATCTGAGGCTAAGGATAAAGCATGAAAACTGATCATAGTAAACCTCTGAACTGCTCTAAAATACTTTGATTCCATGTAAATCCAAGAAACACTTGGACAGATAAAAGTTCTGCACTCACTTCAAGAACTGGGATGCGTTGCTATCACAAAGCATGAAGCCATAACACCCAGTAGCTGCTTTCTTCAGGAGCAGGTTCCACAGTATGCTAATTGAGGTGTTGTTCTTTCACACATGATTTTAAGAAGACAGGGTTATCATTACCCATTACAGTTCCACTTACGGTTAACCAAGCAACCTGAATTGTGGCATCTCCTAAACTTGTTCTGTTTTGCCTCATAGTGCCAGTTATTTAATACACTTGATCAGAACCAACCCCTCCTTCTTTTCCTCCTCCTGTTCTGAGGTGTCTGTTTTCTAGATTCCCCTACAGACTTGTGACTGATGACCTGTACCCTTTTATTTTAGATAAAAGTTAGTTTTCATGTTTATTCATGTAAACATATTAGAGCATTTAATTACACTGTTGTAGTAGTAGACACACCTTCTCTGCTCCTTTCTCGTTCTCTCTCTCTCTCTCTTTTTTAAAACTGTTTGGATATCTATTTTGCTGGGGATTTTCTTCTTCTTCTATTGCTCTTGCTATCTTTCAGGGCTTTACCCTTCAGTATCTTGTTTTGCATTACAAAAATACTGCAAGTAAAAGGAAAACTAGAGCTATGGTGGTACATGGTCATCATTTATCTGTGTCTCACTGTAGTAAGCAAGATGTAATCCTCTATCACTACACAGCAATTCCATGAGAGGCAATTTGTCTTTCAGGAAAATACAGAAAGTCCACTTGCATGAGAGCTAAATATGCCATTAGTAATGACTTCATGCTGTTTGTCTCAGTTTCATTAAGAATCATAGAATTGTAGAATGTTAGGTGTTGGAATGGACTTTCAAAATTATCTAATCCCAACCCTCTCTGCCATGAGCAGGGACACCTCCCACTACACCAGGTTGCTCAAGGCCTTATCCAGCCTGGCCTTGAACACCCCCAGGGTTGGGGGGCATCCACAGCCTCCATGGGCAACCTGTTCCAGTGTCTCACCACCCTCACAGGAAAGAATTTCTTCCTGATATGTAACCTAAATTTCCTGTCTTTCAGTTTGTACCCCTTACCCCTTGTCCTATCACACAGTTCCCGATGAAGAGTCTCTCTGGCTTCCCTGTAGGCCCCTTCAGATACCAGAAGGTTGCCATGAGTCTCCACACAACCTTCTCTTTTCCAGGCTGAACAGCCCCAACTTTCTCAGCCTGTCTTCGTAGGGGAGATGCTCCAGTCCTCTTACCAACTTCGTGGTCTTCCTTTGGACTTGCTCCAACAGTTCCATATCCTTCTTATGTTGAGGGGATCAGATCTAGACACAGTACTTCAAGTGGGGTCTCACAAGAGCAGAGAACCATGTAGGAAGCTTTTATCATACAGCAGATGAAGTCAAACAAATTCTTTTTCTTTTGGTGGGAAAATGCCAGAAGGTTATCGTGTCAGAGAGTGGGAAGCAGTGAGATTTTGAGGATGACAAGACACTGTACACTTAAATGCTGAGAAAAGCTCCTTATGTTCTCAGATGTTTTCTGGGTAATGAAACCTGGAGACTAATATCCCTGCCCTCTGTGCCCAGTGTGAAGTGCCCAGAGCACTGTAGGCTACCCCAGCAGGGCTTCTCACACAAGCAGCAAGGGCTGCCTGCCCAGCATACCCAGCAGTGCTGTGGGTGGCAGTGCCTCATGTGCCCACAGCCACATGAGCGCACAACTTGTCCCACACAGCATTGGGGTGGGCATGCTGCTGTGTATTTCCAAAGGGGATCATGCACACTTGCAGAGGGGTGTCCATGGACACGCAGGGTGCGGTGCCAGTGGAGGAGGCTGTTTCCGAAGGGTGGACCATTTCCATGGGAGCAGTAGGGTCTCTGATGCTCCTTTCCAAAAAGGGCAGCCCTAGAATCACAGAACAGTGGAGATCTCGCAGCAGGAAGCTGCATTGGTGCAGACAGCACAAGCTCCCTGCTGTCTCCACAACAAGCTCCTCTGTCCCCTTCCTCCTGCTCTTCTACCTGCCTGTGGACCTTCAGCACCCCAGGCAGAGCACAGAGCTCTGCTGTCCATGGCCATTTTGTTGGACAATTTTTGTAGGTCAGTGGTCCCATGCCCTTGCTGCTCAGTAGCTGACTGCCTCTCATGTTGCTGTGGGAAGCCACACGCAGCAATTAGAGGGCAATAAAGGAAACAGTAAGGCAAGACATTTCATTCTCCTTTTTTTCCCACCGTATCAGTTTCTGACAGGGTACAATCTGTAGGGAAATTTTTTTCCCTGCAGCTTACTCTTGAGGGCTGCAGAGTTCTTGCCTGTCTCCAGCACAGAAGTTGCATCCCTGCTGGACAGCCATGGGTTACTTCCCCTTCAAGAGAAAGGACCTGTGACAGGAGGCAGAAATAGTCCTTGCAGATCCATAGGAAGCAGCACGTCTATAGCACTGGAGCTGAGAGAAGGGGCAGGATGTGGTGACAGGACCAGTGAGACAACAGTCAGCTACAGTCTTAGATTATCCAAGAGTTAAGTGCAGGGCAGCATCTGTGGTATCCTGGGACAGTCCCTGATGCCTTGATTCCCAGGCTGGCTCATCTACAGAAAAGCATTGATGGCAAAACACAGTGCTCCAGAAAGGAGCGGCTGGTGGTGGGAAAGTCTTTGCTCCTCAGACATGTTGATGAGATGCTTCATCAGTTGCTCCCACTGTCTTCTGTTCTGACACATAGGTCATGTTCAGCCACAGGATGTACAGCCCTGAGCTCTGGACAGCCTGCTCTGCCCTTCTGCCCCTTGCTGTGGCTATCACTCTCACTGCCTAATGCAGGCTGAGTGTCTGAAGAGAACACTGACTTTCTAATTGATACTACAGAGGGCAGGTGACAAAAGTAATTTTTGTCTTTTTCCCAAAATGGTACCATCTAATCATTAGCCAGAAGATTGGGACCACTGTCCTTTCAGGTCAACAATTCCTTAACTAATGTTTCTACATCTTTGAGGCTGGTGAGATACTGGAACCCAAGGAGGCTGTGGATTCCCCAACCCTATCAGTGTTCAAGGCCAGGCTGGACAAGGCCTTGAGCAACCTGGTCCAGTGGGAGATGTCCCTGCCCATGGCAGGAGGAGTTGGGACTAGATCATCTTTAAGATCCATCCCAACCCCTTAACATTCTATGATTTCTATAAAACTCCCCAGTCAAGCCATTCAAGTAACAGTTTCAGGCAGTCAGTGCCTCACCACTCCCCTCTCCTTCCACCTGCCCATGTGTATTAAATTGTATGTACTTTCTGATCAAAAACATTAGCTATGAGTAATGGGTGTAGTGACTGGCTATTGCTGGGGTAATAGGGGGGGGGTTCAGCTGCAACAATGGCCTGGTTGGGACAGATGCTTCCTGTCACATTCTGTAAGTATTTCTGCTGCTGTTCTGGGCAATTCACTCAAAAATACCAACTGAAGTGTAGTAAGTACTTTATTGACAGAATATCATGCAGAGTTCAGAAACCATTGGACAGTTCACAGCCTAGCCACGTGCGAAATTCAAATCACATCTTTTGTTCATTTCAATATGGAATCTTCACTTGCTAGAAGGGAAGAAAAAATAAACATGGTTAGGACTACTAGCCACTCCCATGCAGTACTAAAATACACAAAACATCAGCAGAATCTAAGGCTACTTTCATGTAGTTTCTTTCTAGTCAGTTTTTATGATTCCCACTTCTGTCTGTTCAACAGCAGTGCAATTCATACTTTGGAGTAAAGGCACTTTTAAATACTCACTGGTAAAAGACCATTTTCTGAATTGATGAGTCAAATAAGCCCAGAAAAAGCTATCATTACAGATATGTCCAGTCATCCAACTGTAAGGAAAAATCTCCAGCAACTACATTGCATTCAATGAAAGTTTAACAATTGCTTTTCTGAAAAAAACACACCAAAACCATTGCTGGGAACAAAGACCTGTCATCTTTATGCCATTTTTAAAGAGATTAAACATTCTAAAGAAATAATCAGAGAACTTCATTTTTAAGTAGGCTGGCAACACCACAGCATAGCCTCTACCTCCAAAACTACAAAAGTTTCACCTAGCTAGAGAACATCTAAAATGCTTATTTATTTAGTCCATGACCAATGGAGACTATGTATTTAAGATGGCAAAACAGCCATGCAAAATGGCTTCATCTCTAGTAGGTGATACAGATCACCCAACTGCATATTTGATTTTCTGTATGTGTAGTTCATTTAACTTTACAGTGTTTTGTTCAGTGCTAGTTTTGTTTAGGACAATGGAAATGTCCCTAGTTTCCATGGAACAAGTTACAGAGCGTGTAGCTGCACCAAGAACAGCCTCAGCTATTAGTCAGTTTTCTGACTCTTCTTAAGTCTAAGTCCACCCAAAAAAAACCCTTGCTGAAACCAAGCTAGAGAGCACACTCCTCTGTAAGGCAGCAGGGAAGGAATCCTCTGTTAGAAACACACAGGGGACCCAAGAAATAATCCTAAGGACCAGGGCAACAACACCGCAGCAGGAATATTACAGGGTGGAAGGGAATGAGAAAATAGCAGCAGTACTAATATGAACAGATCCCCTCCAGCATGTATCTCTTCACATGAGAGATACAACAAATGAAGCTGACCTCTAACACTACACCTGTGATACCGCTTAAAATTCTGGAATTGCAATTACATGCAGCTGCCTACAGCTTCTAGTTTAGATGATCATTCATACTTATGAGGTCCCTGCACTGCATGGAGAAGAGGGACTGTAAATTTGTTGCATACAGCTGAATAAGGGGCATCCCACTACAGTCATTAAACAGATCCAGTCATTCCTCACAGGACAAGCAGCAGTTTTTAGCATTTTGTTTTCTCACTGGAAATTCAGATAGCCATTTAACAAGTCCTGACTCGTTTCAAAAGCATTTTTAACGCTTCCCCTGATGACCTCTTCCAAATGCAAGCATCACTGAACAGCAGCACTATTTATTTACTCCTCACATCACCCTAAGCACTGGCTCCACGGATTAGCTGTAAGCCTCAACTTCTCCTAAAAGCACTGCTGTAAAACAGCAGTCCAGCAGCCAAGCGTGGGATACACAAACTAAACGGAGGAACTACCTTCTGCGATCTCTTTTGCAATCCGCTCCAGCTCCTCACGTTTCTTTTTCTCCTCCGCCTCTATTCTTCTCTCTTCTTCAGCAATCGGCTTCAGGTAGTCTGCCATCAACACACTCGCTTTAAAACACGCCTTCCCGAACTCACGGCGGAAAGCTGCGCGCCCGCAGGCTCGCTCAGAAAGGAGGATAAGCCAGCTTTTTGCCGGCCCAAAGGCACAAACCCGTAGGGATATGTGGCCTCACCCCGGCAGGGCCGCCCCGGCAGGGCCGCGGCAGGGGCGGGGGGAAATGGCGGCCGGGCCGCCTCAAGGTGCCCTTGCGGGGCCCGGCGCGGGGAGCGGCCCCCGGGACGCCGCACTCACCGTATCGCTTCTTGCCGTAGATCATCCCCACGAGCAGCGCCGAGTAGCGGGTGAACTGCGGGACGAGAGACAAGGACGCGCCCTTCGCTCAGCCCACACGCACCGCCGGCCCCGCCGTCGCCCCCCGCCCCGGCCCGCCGAGCCCCCCCGGCCCGGCCCGGCCGGTCCGTCCCGCGGCCCCGGCACACCCGGGACCCGCCAGGACCCGCCAGGACCCGCCGGGACCCGCCGGACACACCGCCCGCCGCCCTCACCTTGATGAGCGGCGAGACCTGCACCGGCGGCACCATCCTGGCGGCGGCGGCGGCCGGAATTGACGGCGGCGGGCGGAAGGGGAGGAGAGAAGCCGTGAGCGGGCAGCCGGGAATTGGGGTTGCTGTTCGCTCCAGGGTTTGCAATTGGGGCAGTCAAAGAATTCTCAAGGCGCAGGGAGTGGAGCATCTCTCCTACAAGGAAAGGCTGAGCGAGCTGGGACTACGCAGCCTGCGAGAGACGATCGGGGGGAATCTCATCGATGTTTTTCAGTGGCTGATAAATGGGCAACAGACTGAGATGTAAGAAATTCCTTTTTAAGTGGAAGAAAAAAAAAAAACAACAACAAACTTTTTTTTAGTCCCGAGGGCAACTGGACATTCAAGCGGGTTGACCCGTTTGAAAACAGATAGTAGAAAAAAAAAATTTCACTGTTAGGGTGATGAGGCACTGGGATGGGCTGCCCAGGGAGGCAGTGGAGTCACCATCCCCGGTGTTCAAAGAGGAGTCTGGATCTGGCACTGGGTGATGGGGTTTAGTGGTTTAGGGGTTACAGTCCAGATGTCTGGACCCTATAAGCTGTTGAGTGGTTGGTGTGTCTCTGTGCAGATGCGCAGTATGACTGGACACAGACCTTGGCAACCAGGTCTAGCTGCCCCTACTTTAAACTGGAGGGTTGGACTAGATGGTCTCAAGAGGTCCCTTCCAGTGTCATCCGTTCTATGGTTCTGGGATTGTAATAATCGTTGTGTTTCGCTTTAATTCTCCTAGAGACAAAAGCCTGTGATGTTTAGTAAATCTGTAAAGAACAGCTAGTTACAGTTAGATTTGGGAATGTTCTACTTGAGAATGACACAGTTCAAATTAGTGCAGTTTGTTTCTCGAGAACATACCAAAACTATCACAATGATCCTAAATCAGCTGTTTATATGAAGTCTCACATCAAGTTTGCCCTCAGGTTTATGTTTTTAGATACTACCAAATTTAGTTTGAATAATAGTGTCTTGACTATAAGAAAAAATAAAATTTTTCTTTTTGCAGAACAAATTACTTATTTGGAAGTGGGATAAAAAGAAGGAATGCATTAGCCAATACAGTTCCTTGTAGTATTTATACATTACAATTCACTTCACTTCAGCCTTGTAAACACTGCAGTGAAACTTCTCGGTCAGATTCAATTTGCAGTCTCATTTTCTTCAAGTACCAACAGAAATAGAATCAACATTTCTTCACATCACATTAAAAGCATTTGTGTGTTTTATACAAAATCACAAAACTGAAGTTTTTGATGGTTTTGAAGGAAAACCCACACCACCATCTAACATAACTGTAAACATTGGATCTAAGTTTCACCTGCAGAGCAGAAATAAAGAGCTACAAGCTTTGTTTTTTCACTGATTGAAATTTATTACAAATACACATATTCACTACCTATTATGTGACTGCTGCACATTAGAAACAAAACCATACAGAAACAAAAGTGCTTTTATTAAGTATCAGAAAAATCCTGCTACACACAACACTATGGAAGTTGTTTAACCTCAACTAGGTATAAATCCCCTTGAGTAGCTGAACATACTCTCTTCACACGAAGGATGTAATATTTACAATTACATATAGGTATCAAGGTGCTTCAAACCAAAAGCACAAGTGCTTTCAAGACTGATCTCAACTAAAACAAGATAACTGAATTTGTTTTCACCTCTAATTTCTTCAGGCATACTTTGCCACAGTATTTCTTTTTTTAAGATGAACAACAAAATTCCCCAAATGCCTTTAAATATGGCATTAAAGTTGTCAGGCACTAAGACAGTTCAAGATACAAACTAATGGCTCTGCCAAAAAGAAATGTAAAGGCTTCCAGGGCAGCCAGAGGCTAGATGACTTGATAAGCGTAAAGCTTATCAAACCACATAAAAGGGTAAAAAAAAAAATCCACCAAACCCTAGACTGGAACTTCTACAGGGTTAGTTTCTTCTGCTGTCTTCCTGAGACTCAGACGACTTAATAAGCCACTACTCAGGAAAAAACTCAACTCCCTTACCTGAGGGGGTACTCTCATATGTGGCAGTCTGATACTCTCTTTGAATATGACATCATGCCTTCAGAATAACAGAAGGATGTTCCATTCAACAGACAGGAAAACAGACACAAAAAGCCTGAGAAATGCAAACTTTTCAGATGAGCTGCTGCTGCAGGACATAAAACAAATTTACCTCTAGTCCCACAGCCCTTTTCCCTGGGAGGTTATCAAAGTTAGTTGAAACCTTGGATTGTGGCAAAGCCACATGAATCCTCATTTGTTACATATATCCTTTTTTAAAAAGAACAAACATGCCCAAAGAACTTGTGTTCAGGTAGCCTGGAAGACTGCTATCACAATTGCAACCCCCATCTAAACTCACACACAGAGCCACTCAAACGCAGCAGGTAGGTTTCCAAATGCTATCCCCAGTTTATGACTATGCAGAACAGACACATCTGGGGAAGGGGGGGAAGAGAAGACCAGCAACCTGTATGCACAAATGTTCCACCATGATGCACCTTCCAGAAATCCAGAGGTCTCCATTGTCGTTCATACCTCACTTCTTATCTTACAGTAGCACAACCAGCTTCTGTTCTGGTGTTTGGTTACCATTTTGCTGGGCACCTGTTTGTGCACTTCTTAATCGAGCATCACTGCAGTTACATGTCAAGCAGCATTTTTTCCTGTAGAGTAACTCTAAAGGAAACAGAACATGCTTTTCTTTGTATCCCCTATTTGCCCAACATTTTCAATAGCAGATTTTGGAAAAAGGGTCTCAGGCATGAGACCCAGCTAAAACTTAAATATGTCCTAGTTATGGTCAACGCAGGCTTTGGTTTAGGTCAATATAATCCACACATGAAGATAATGTGAGTTAGAAGAACTAAAGTTAATCTCGTAACTTCACATGCACTGTGTGGAAATTTAGGACAGTGTTTCAGTAGGAGACAAACATGCCTCTTCTTCTTCTAACAGTACAACCTTCCGTCTAGAGAGAGACATCATGGTCTTTACAACAGTTAAAGAAATTCTAACAAAAATGCGCAAGGCAAGAAAAGCAAATGGGATTACAATCTGCATAAGATGGAAAATTGCTGTGGAAAATTCACTTAACAAGCACGTTAGAAAGAAGGTCCCAAGGCTTACACAAGGATAGAGAGCCAGCTTGGCAAACATAAAGGCATGCTCCTTGCCACCATATCTAGCAAATGGATGCAAAGTTTCCCTTTCATTGAGGAGGGCTGTAGTCCATATTGCAAACTGAAATATGCTGGCAAAGAAGGTGATAACACAGCTGACCTGAATGGCTTCTATTTCATTATGGGACTTCTCTGCAAATTCACTGGTCAGCTGGTAAGCTAGTGGAAGCCCACCAATGAAAGCCAATGAAAGTATGTTAAGCAGTCCCATTAATCGGGTAGCTTTTGTTACGTAAAGGAAAAGTGAGTGATGGACAAACCACAGGAGACCGATTGTAACAAATGAGCCAAAGTAAGCAAGGTAGTTTGGCCCATATTCACTTAAAGCTTCAAGAAGACTGCCATGGAACTTCTCCTCAACTTCTCTGGGATCAGGGACATTGTCTTCGCTGTGGAGAGAAAATTTACTTTACATATTACTGTTATAAAACCACACCTATAGCAACACTGAACTGCGTTGCTTTACTCTGAGCAAGTAGGGAACAACAGGCATCCATTATAATTTTTAACTTAAGTGTTTCAAATAACAGCTCTGCAAAGAAATTAGATCTAAAAGGAAATCTGAATGCAAGCTGGCATTTCTTTGTGCTAATAAAGTTGCCACAGTGACTAAACAGCTTTTGTTGATAAAAGCCTTTCATCTGAAAACATAAATGAACAAAAAAGAAAGCTTTTTTCTTCAAGACTCAACATCCCAACATGTATTACATAAACTGGTGATCACTACTGCTAGAACATGGACGTTAGAAGTATTTTTCGTTTGCATTTTGTATCTTTTCAGAAAATCATACCTAAAGTAACCACTGCAGGCTTTAGAAGTCACAGACAACGTCTGATGGACTTTATTTCCTCAAATATTACATATAAAGTTAATATATTTAACAAAGTTAATTTAACAATATGAAGTGAAAGAAGCAGTACAAATGAAATACACGAAATATATGAAAGAAGCCTTACCATATATCCAAAATGAGCAGGGTTGCTACAATAGCATAGACTCCATCACTGAATGCTTCTACCCGTTCTTTACTCAGAGGCTCACTGAGGTAAAAAGTGAAGGTTTCTAGGCTATGGTGTTCCTCCTCTTCATCCCTCTGACCTGGAAAAAAATTCAGATGCTTAATAATGAAATAAGAATGAAGTATAAAATAAGGTAGTTCAACAACCTACTGTGACCTCCCTTTCTCTTTCTCCCCACCTGCCAAAATTTTTCTGTAGGAAGAAGGGTGCCAGTCATCCACACAGGTCAGTCACTCCACTTTTTTTTTTTTTGGCATCTGTGCCTCTCTCTTAAGTTCATGTTTCTTTCAAGACAAGCACTTGAGGGACAAAAAAAAGCCCTGTTCTTTAAATTGTATGGCAAACAATTTCCTCCAAGTGAATAGTGACTCAAAGTTGTAATTGTACAAACCAAATCAGATGCTGTGCCTCAGGAAGCCCTAACAGCTGTAGGTCCTCTATGACAGTGTGAAGAACTTATGGTAGAAAAAAACCCTCTCTGGAGTATGGTGGCTAAACTGGGATATCAAATTTAAAATAAATCAAGTCTGTGGTCAAAAGGTGGAGCTTTTATAGGAAAAGTCAAACCCATCTAAAGACTGGATGGGTCTTTATACCCATCTCTAAAGACTGGACTCTGAACTGCCTAGCTAGCCAAAATGCACTGCTGCAGGACTACAGGTTGGACAAAGAAAAAGCTTAAGCTTCCAGAGGAAGCAGGAAGAGGAACTGAATACAAAGCAAGTGTAATCACAAGAAATTCAGTAAAGCAGTAATTTATGTCAGCCATCTGACAGGGTGAGACGTACAGACATGACCTGACTGCAAACTAGTGTCCCCATTGCAGTAAGCACAGACAATATTTGTATGTGTTTATTCCGGGCTCTGACAGTCTGGCTTCATCCTTTCACAGCATTTCTGCCTCCCTATTATTGGTGCCACATGGGGGAGTCAGAAGAACGCTGCCATTTGCACTGTAAACAGATGGACTTGTACTAGGCTGAAGAACAGCAGTAGAAGCACAAAGGTGTTACTGTTCTGCCCTACCATGTGAGTGTCAATTCCAAAGACATGATCTGCTCAGTGTTTCTGTGGCCAGTTTATACTGCTCTCTCAGTGCACCTCTCAGCTGAGAGGTTGCATGACACCACATTCTCCTTTATGTTGGCACTGGCAACCTCCTTCTCAGCAGGGTTTAAGAGGAGCTCAGGCTATTGGCATGGCTGTGCAATTGTTAGTCTTGACACAAGGAGGGCAGAAAGAACATAAGCAAGGAGTATGAGGGAAGGAAGCATGGATTTAGGCTGACTCAAGCCATGTGGGAAGGCACCCCTCTAGACCATAGCACTTAATGAGATCTAACACCCTGAACAGTTAATTACCCTGAAAAAGTTTGATTTACAAGTGCAGCTCTTGCCAGTTTGAATATGTGTGATTATTCAGCATTGCAGGGAAGAAAGTGATAACAGCACAGTGCTTGCTTCGTATATTCTTCCGTCCCCATGCTCCTTTTTCAGGAGGAGAAAGGGATAGACGGCCTGCAGCCATCATTCATGTACTTGTCTCTGCATGCATGTGCATACTCAGGACAAATCAGAGAGGTTTTTCACTCAGAGAGGATCTTTATATGTGTTGTGTCTTACACAAATCTCTTCACAAATAAGGAAAACCAGGGAGCAGGGGAGAAATTCTTTGGAAGCACATCAATAAGCCCCAAAATGACTACATTCTAAGACTGAAAATGGAAGCAGAACTAAAGTAACTTCATTACAGGCTGTTTGGATAACATGTTGACAACCTAATCTGAACATACTCCTTTGAATTTTGTTAATTACTCACCAACAATTTTGGTTTTACACCATTTAATGAATCGAGTGAGATGTGGAAAAATGATTACGAGTCCAAGAAGTACATAAGACTATGGAAAAGAAAATGAACAGTTTATATATAGTTACAAAAATATAAATTAAGTTTAATATGAAACCATTGCTCTCAATCTTACATATAATCACATTGAGAAAACCAAATACTGACTTTTACAACCTGAAAAAAGCTCAGCTGAAATGAACGTGCACATCCTGAATATTGCATGTAGAACCAAATACTGCTTTTTGATAGCTAATTTAGTACCAGCAACGAAGCAAACTAAAAGAAGGGAAATAATTCTGCTGACAAAAAAGGTAGGAATGATTGCTTTGGAAGTTGAAGAACTATCCCACGTGATTCTTATGGGTCCCTTCTAAGTTGAGATATTCTATGACTCTACGATTTATGTCACTAAAACCCACTGGTGGGTCCTACGTGGTTCAAAGGCTTTGCACAGGTCTAAGCAACTAAGCAACTTGGAGACTAATTTCACTGTTGCAAATATTAAAAAAGCCAAACGACCCATTAGTGAACAGGGTGAAGGAGAAGAGGAAAACATTTTCAGATAAAATTATGCCTTTTCACCTTTGGACTCATAACTGCCCCTTTCATCAGTTGCAACCTGATTCCTCCCAAATGTGAGTATTATTTAAACACTGCCAATTCTGTGGAATCTTTCTCAAAATTCAGTTAAATCCATCTTTTCCTAAAGAACAAGAGGAAAAGAAGCTCAGGATACATTCAAAAACTAGATTTTAATTCCAAGTAGGGGTTCTGAAAAAATAATAACAGCTATTACTAAGTAGGAGCAATTCACTGCCATTAAATAAAGATGGAAGTGAAAAAAAGGCTGTGAAAAAGCAGGCCTTAGCCAAAATTATTTGGTCTTCAGTTTGTGCAATGTGGTGTTTATTTCATGTAACCTTCCACATTACCTCACCTACTTCTGATAAGTAAGATACTAAGCTAAAGTCTAGAAGAACTGCTTAAAAGAAAAAATCAGGTGTAGTAAGTAAGGTTAATTTTGTAGCAGAATGATCTATTTAAACTATATGAACTCATGGATCAAGTTACAGATTGATAGGTCTGAATTGAACATATTCAGTGCAAAATAGCAGCAACAATACCACAAAAAAGGCAACTGAGAAAGTCTGCATATTTAACATGGACATCATTATTTTCATACACAGTCCTAAAGACAACTAATATAAACTGCTGCATCAAGGTTTTTGGCTAACTAGGAGAACTTACCAAAGGAATAAAGAAAAAAGAAAAGATGGCTGCTAGAAAGCATAAAACTGGTCCTCTTAGGATAATCTTTAAGATATGACGTTTATAGAAATTCTGATTTTCAGACTCCTGTATCTGTTGATTCAGTAAGTGTGGGTGATAGAATCCATATGCTACTATCACAGCCTGCAAGGAGAAGAGAAGTGCTGAACTCATGCAGCATTTCAAATATAAAACATGAAGTTATAAATCGACAAATTCCAAAACACCATCAGACTTATTTTTCACTCCCATACGGAAGGTTGGTCTTAGAAACTCTGAGATTTCACAGTGCACTGTACATCAAGATTTTAGTCTCCTCTGCAGAGCCTGTCACGACCATGGGTCATCTTCTTACATGAAGAGGAATGAAGACCTCTGTAATAAGGAACAGAAGTGACAAAGCACTGCACCAGGAGAAAAACAGTGCCACTGGACTGAGGCTGAAAGCCTGTGTTCCCTCATCCACCACTGCACGGCTCAGAAAGAACCTCAGCAGGAAAAGTAAATTGCAATTTCCCCCAGGCATTTTTAGAAAGAGTAGGAAAGGAACTCTGTGGAGATCAGCTGATGTAGTTGGGTAAAACAGCTTCACAAGACAGTGGAAATGCAAACTTTCATCTTACATACAGATACTGTGTTATCACAACAGGCACAACCTTGAAAAAGAATGCTATACAAACAACACATTTAGCAATTTATACTCCTAGGTAAGAAACTTCATTTTAGTTCTACCCAAGAAAGTCTATTTAAGAGCAAAAATATAAATGGATAGATCCAATACCTGTATAAGGCCAATGACAACAGCACAGACACTGAACAGGAAGATGCCAAAAGGTACCTCTGGAAAGGAGGCCATTAAGGAAAACTGAAAAAAAAAAACCAACTGGATCAAATATGTAATTAAGAAACAATGTAAGAATAACAGCAGAGAAATGAAAGCACTCTTCATTCAATACCGAAACTCAGAAACCTAAACAATAATTTGAATTTCACTATAATTCCACTAAATGCAATTTCTAGCCACAAATACATGCAGGCATCCCAACCAAAGGCATCTGGAGAGATGGCTTTGCTCTGATGTTGATACTGCTCAACCTTAACCACTCTGACACTATGTCTCCATAATAACCACAGACTGGCCTGTAGCTGAGCATAAAGTTTAACTGGTTTTGGTGGGCATGACGTTCATAGCTGTGAAACTTTTTGGTATCAGACAAATTAAAAGATTCAAAAAAGTGCCCTCTCTCTGTGGCTCTCTGTTGTATCAATTTCTGCAGTTTCATTGGTGGGGAAGGGAAAGCAGGGCGTGGTATTAAAGTAACATTGGCAACTTTCCAAAAATTATTTCAGCTTCAAGGCAAAGTAAAAATTATGTGCTCTTGCAGATAAAGATTGCTTTATTGACCACAGCCTTATTTTTTGCAGACTAATATTTAACACAGATATGTCCACAGAGAAACAGGTGCCTGCCTTACACGTATAACAGACTAGATGCATTTTAAACAACTATTTTATTCTGTTATATAGTGTTCACTTGCAAATATTCTTTTTAGGTCATCTGACCAAAAATTGTGCAGATCTGAAAAATGAACATCAGCTGCCAGAATCGACCTTGCTGAGTAAGTCAAAAGCAATACCATAAACTCTGTCTAGATTACAAAAGGAAAATGTTCTATCACCTAAAGAGGAGTCTGAAATACAGTTTTATTTATCTTACCAAAGGCAAAATTCTCATCAGACAACTTTGACCTTTTTCAATACAGTTGCTCTTTTAAAAGAAATCATGGGAAATTTTTGACCACGAGGGTGGTGAAACACTGGCACAGGTTGCCCAGTCCCTGGAAACACACAAGGTCAGGTTGGAAGGGGCTCTGAGCAACCTTATTTAGCTGAAGATGCCCCTGACCATTGCAGGGGCTTGGATTAAGTGACCTTTAATGGTCCTTTCCAACCTACACTATTCTATGATTCTATGATACTGTGGCTTTCTTCTAGAATACCCATTTTCTGCCAAGTCTAAAACATGCAATAATTGAAGGTTATAACATACCCTCATGAATTTTAAAGAAGCAAGTCTTATTATTACAATGTATTCAGGGTTAATATTATAGTAACACTTTCCTGGGTTTCTAAATACTTTGGTAAAATTTTTCCAAACGAATAGAGAAAAAAAACCACTGTAATTTAAACATATATCACATTTTAGAAAAGTACTTACTGTATATGGCAAAAAGGTTATGATCATCATACAGGCCTAAAACAGAAAAACACATAGTGAAACACTAGGTAAAAATACAAAGCAAGCAATGCCCTCATTGAAGATGTGTCCAGAAAATACAAACAGATCAAATGCTTGTGCTGCATCATGAAAAACAGCCCCGTTTCTGAAGTTGCTGAGCTTTGACTACAACAAATGGACAGTTTTGTACACACCTTTCATGTTTGCTATCCAAACCGTACAGGCAGATTTTAGAAAACGCTACAGTTTTGTTACCTATACCACAGGTAAAAGTTTTGCTACGTTTTTTAACAGACTTCTTTCTAAAGTAGCAATGGTAAATGTACCATACCTTCTAAATAGGTGTTTCTGATTTGTCAAGAACATTAATCTCTGATCGCAAATATTTCATATACAAAAAAGCAAAACTAAAAAAAAAACACCCCAAACTAAAAACAACACCTCAAGCACAAAGAAATGCTCTGCTTTGAAAGCTACATTAGGTAAGAATTACAGGCCTTAAGCTAGTCCTCTAAAAGAATTTCCTGTAGTGTTATCTCATGGAGCTTAACCAGTGCTTTTATTAACAAAGTTAAATTAACTGTGTGTCAGAGAACAGAGTTTTAAACACAGAAAAATACTCAGTTCCTCAGATGAACTTCAGACCAACCTGGTGCAGAGCTTCTTTTGGCTTATAGTAAAACATTTGGAAGTTAAAAGCAAGTTACTTATCAATGAGTCACCTTGGCAAGGAGGAGTTACAGACCTTTGTATCTTCCTGACTTGGAAATTTGGCAGAGTGATGCTACTTAAATTAAAAACTTTCGGATATTCACAGACACACTTAAGAAAAAGTGATCCAGTGCTTGCCAGTTAAACATCCAGCGTGTCTGACAAGACTTACCAGATTCAGAAGAGCCAGGACATCATCTATAAGCTCTATGACCTGAAACAATCTGTCAAGGCAAGGCAAGATATCATGAACAAGCCAACTCTCAAAATATATTTTACAACACTATATACAAACTGTGCATTTATACTATAGGGGAACCTGACTTTCTTTGCTCCAGAATTAATACAAGTATTTCAGGTGTGACCAAAACTCATTTACCTCAAACATGGAAGTAATTTGTTAGAAAACTCTGAAGAGTGAGATACAGTCAAGGTCAGTCATGGAGCAGTTATTAAGAACCCAGTTTCCATTTGAATGACAGAGTATTATCAGAATGTTAAGGCTTAAAATTATTTATCTTGAGATACAGCATAGTTATTATCACACAAAATAAAGCTTTGCTTGCAAACTTCCCCACACCTTGTTAAAGAAATGAACTCATCCATGAAACTGTCACTTAGAATCAACAGAATCCGTCACCTTCCACAAAACCCTAAACTATTCAAAGACTATGCCTCAGCATTTACTTATGCAAGCAAAGAAAAGCAATGTGATAACAGCACCGATGTGAGGTATCAGCTTCAAATATTGAATCACAGGTGGCACACCTTGACTGCAAAGCAGTCAATCCACTTGCACAGTAACATTTGTAAATTTAAAAATTCCAACGAAAACTGCCATGGTTCCAGTATGATGCCTGCATGTCAATTCCTTTTTAACTACCAAGACAGGGCAGGTAAGGGTGCCCACAGTTCTATAAAATGCAGAACATTACAACAGATAAAATGAAACATTACAATTGATTTTGTGAGAAGCACTGCTGAGGACAGAGAGACAAGTTTTTGGGCAGCTGTACTGTATCAGTTCCTCTCTTGTGGAACATGCAAGTTACAAAGTAACGCCTTTTCAGCGTAATTAGAAGTTTAATTGCATCTAAAACATGAAGTAAAATGCAAAGCGAAAACATGCTTGTTCTTCTCTGTCTCACTATGTCAGTGGTGCAGGAGTAGTTATTCAATGCTAAGGGTAGCATTTCTTTACAATGATTTTTCAATATTATTTAACAACAGACAATTCAGAAGTATGTCAGCAAGACAGAAATGTATCAGACACCTGGTTATCTCCTGCACTTTCAAAAATCAGTTTTTCTTCAACTTTGGAGTTAGACATATTCTTCCTACCTGACATGAGCTGCCCATGCCACTGTGACTATTAAGAAGGTCATCAAGTAGACCGCAATTTTTGCTAGAAGAAGTTGCTGAACACTTTCACCTAATTTCTGCAACAGAGAAACAAAAGTTAAATGTTACATTTTTGAATTATTACCAATATCTGCAAATGAGAAATGACATGCCTCCCAAAAATGCAGTTCTCTTCCAACAATCTTTTCAGTACCTTGCAGAGGAACTGGTTTATCAGAAACTTATTAAGTAGGCTGAAACTTGGCATATGATGTATCAACACATCTCTTCGATCTGTAAAAGGGCTTCCCAATACTCTGTTCACCTTGTGATTCACTTACACACCCTCTCACCACTGTTACTGTGATAATGCATTTCAGAGCAGGACTGGTCACAACGTCCCTCTTTTATTTTCACAGCACTGACTTCTAGAGCAGAAGCAGCACACAGGTTTTCATGTGATGGTTGTTAGCAAGGTGGAAGGAGAGGGCTTAACCTCTGCAAATTTTGCACGTACCACTACAGTGGCTTAAACAGACCCATGCAGCATATTTGCTGTGTTACAGATCATACTTGAGCCTCCTGAACTAAGTGAGACAAAAGGTCTGTTTTTAAGAGTAGAAAAATACATTGTGATAAAAGAAAAAAAACTGTAAATTTTCTCAAATTGTTTTGTTTCCTAACTTTCCTGCTTTTTCCAGAATTAATTTATTTTCTGTAATCTTCTTTTCTCACCTTTGCTTATTCAGATTACATGTATTATTGATCTGATTTTATAGAAGCACAGAAGATGCTGAGTCGGAAGGAACCCATCAGTGTTATCCAGTCCAACTCCTGGCCTGCACAGGACACCTCAAGAATTCCACCATGTGCCTGAGAGGTTGTCCAAATGCTTCTTGAACTCTCTTAGGCTTGGTCCTGTGACCACTTCCATAGGGAGCCTGTTCCAGTGCTCAACCACCCTCTGGGTGAAGAACCTTTTCTTGATATCTAACCTAAACCTCCCCTGACACAACTTCAGGCCATTTCCTCAAGTCCTGTCATTGGTCACGAGAGGGAAGAGATCTGTACCTGGCCCTCCACTTCCCTTTGTGAGGATTTTGAAGACCCAATGAGCTCTCCCCTCAGTCTCCTCTTCTCAAGGCTGAACAGACCAAGTGCCCTCAGCTGCTCCCACACGGCTTCCCCTCCAGACCTTTCATCATCTTTGTTGCCTTCCTTTGGAAACTCTCTAACAGCTTCATATCTTTCTTATATTGCAGTGCCCAAAACTGCACACAGTATTCAAGGTGAGGCCGCCCCAGTGCAGAGCAGAGCAGGACAATCCCCTCCCTCACCCGGCTGGTGATGCTTTGCCTGATGTCCCCAGGACAGGGTTGGCCCTCCTGGCTGCCAGGGCACTGCTGACTCAGATTCAACTTGACATCGACCAGGACACCCAGGTCCCTTTCCGTGGTGCTGCTTTCCAGCATCTCATTCCCCAGTCTGTACAAACATCCAGGGTTGCCCCATCCCAGGTGCAGAATCCATCACTTTCCCTTGTTAATCTTCATACAGCGTCCAAGTCATTGATGAAGATGTTGAAGAGAAGTGGGCCAAGAATGGAGCCCTGCAGAACCCCACTAGTGACTGGACACCAGCCTGATGTTACCCACCAACATTCAGACTGCACTACATAAGTAGCTTCTCTAAGTGATGATTTATTACCAAGAAGAGCAGATGCTTTCTGAAAGATGTTTTGGTCCGATGGGCAATTTCTAGTTCATAGAAAAGTAACTATAAAATCTCTGGCCTACAATATACAGCTTATTCAGGCTTTATGTCTCAATGTATGCAGATAACATGAGTCTTTGGTATTTAATTTTTCACCCAGAGTTCACCAGGTCATCCCCTATGCAAAATTTCTACTGGGCTTAATGTTACTTAACAGTTTTCAGCTCTTTAAAGCCTGGAACTCAAAATGAAGCAGGACTGCTATATAAGGATGCTACATCTACTTGAGAGATCACGAGAAACAACAAAACACACGTGATACCTGATCAGGATGTATTTTTGTGTGAGCCACCGGCAAAATCTGAAATAACAAAATGCTTATTAGTACATGACATTCTTTTTCTTGTTAAGAGCCTCGCTAAAACGCAACAAACTTCAGGCGGCCGCCAGTATTGCCGGATGGCGCGGCCACGAGCAGCCTGGGAGGCACATCCGCTCTTGGGCCACGGCCGGCACCGCCGACACTGCGGGGCTCGGGGACCGCCCCCCAATGTCGCGACAGCGCCGCGGGCGGGGCCGGGCCCCGCGGGAGCGCCGGGCGGGCCGGACAGGCACGGGCGCGACCCGGAAACCCGGGAGCAGCCGCGGCCGCTCCAGCACTCGCCCTCCCTCCTTCCCTCCTTCCCTGCCTGCTTCCCTCCCTCCCTCCCTCCCTCTCCCGCCGCCGAGCGCTCACCATCACGGTGGCGATGATGGAGAGCAGCGCATCGCTGTAGGCCAGCAGCCGGTGCGATGTCTGGGTGCTACAGCTGCCCGGCTCCGGCTCCAGCCCCCGGCCGCGCTCCTCGGCCCGCGGAGCCGACATGGCCCCGCTGCGCCCCGCCCGCGGCGGCGGCGGGGGCGGCGCTTCCCCTCACGGCCCCGCGGAGGGGCGGGAGCCGCCGGCTCCTCCTCGGGTCCCGGGCCGGGGCAGCGCTGCTCCTGGTGGTTAGCGAACACGCGTGAGAGAACGGCGGTGATGCTGGGCGTTCGGCGCCTGAGGAAGCGATGATGGCTAGGCTTCGCGAACGAAGATTTGGGAAGGCTCTATCCACATTTGTTACAGGCACGCTGGTGGCTAATGAGGCCAATACGAGATAGACATATCCAATTGCAAAAGGCACAGCAGAAAGACTCCTTAGATGGTATATTCTGCAAGACACGGTTCTTTCTGCCTTGCCTTTTCTCCTCGAGAGTGATCCTGTGTGCGTTCTCAAAGGAGACAGCTGTGTTATAGATTATCCAGGCCTCCCGATTTGAGGCCAGAGCAGACCAGTTACGGTGATCAACATGGCCAAGGCTGAGATGTTGTTTCAGGGAGTCCTTGTATCTCCCCTTCGGGGCTCCTCTCTTGCAGCAGCCAGTGGCAAGTTCACCATAGAGCAGGATCTTAGGGAGGGGGTGGTTGGTCCTTCATCCTGGAGACGTACCCTGCCCAGCACAGCTGTGTTCTCAGCAACACGGCCTCAATACTTGTGACTGCTGCTTGCTCTAGAACAGATGTATTGGTCACATCATCTGACCAGTGGATGTTTAGGATTGTACAGAGGCGGTGTTGATGGAAGCGTTCTAGGAGACGCAGGTGGTGGCGGTAGATGACCCGTGATTCAGATCCGTATTGAAGAAGCGATACCCCACCTTTAAAAGGCNGGTGATCAACATGGCCAAGGCTGAGATGTTGTTTCAGGGAGTCCTTGTATCTCCCCTTCGGGGCTCCTCTCTTGCAGCAGCCAGTGGCAAGTTCACCATAGAGCAGGATCTTAGGGAGGGGGTGGTTGGTCCTTCATCCTGGAGACGTACCCTGCCCAGCACAGCTGTGTTCTCAGCAACACGGCCTCAATACTTGTGACTGCTGCTTGCTCTAGAACAGATGTATTGGTCACATCATCTGACCAGTGGATGTTTAGGATTGTACGGAGGCAGCGTTGATGGAAGCGTTCTAGGAGACGCAGGTGGTGGCGGTAGATGACCCGTGATTCAGATCCGTATTGAAGAAGCGATACCCCACCTTTAAAAGGCCTTCCAGTTGATCTCTCTGTTTTCCATTGCAGCATCCTGAATCCAGTGACACTGATGGTGTTTTCCATGCTCGGCCAAGGAAGCATCAACGGAAGAGGCAAAGGACCATTGATTCTCTCTTGGAGAACCAATTGATATTCCTCAAACAAGTTTCATTTTTAGAAAGGGAAGAGCATTGCCAGCAGGTCTAGGGACGTGATCCTGCAGCTCCACTCAGCCCTGGTGAGGCACATCTGGAGTGCTGTGTCCAGTTCTGGGCTGCTCAGGACAAGAGGGACATGGAGCTCCTGGAGTGGGTCCAGCGGAGGGCTGTGAAGGTGATGAGGGGACTGGAGCATCTCTCTTACGAGGAAAGGCTGAGGGAGCTGGACCTGTTCAGCCTCAAGAAGACATGGCTGAGAGGGGCCTCATCAATGTATGTAAGTGTCTAAAGGGGGGGGGACATACCAAGAGGATGGATACAGGCTCTTCTCAGTGGTGCTGAGCAATAGCACCAGAGGCAACAGTCAGAAACTGGAACACAGGAAATTTCCACACTATTTGTGCACCTGGGATCTCAGTGAACATAACCAGACTTATAGTGCCTAGTTGGTTATAATCAGAAATGAAGCCTAGTGGCAGCCAGCCCCTCTGATCTCCCAAGACCAGAGAGTTTATTTTCTGCCATATTTCTATACTTTTAATGCAGGACTCAGAAAATATTGACTGTTCTTTGTAATTTTTTTTTTCCTTTTACTTTCAGTCTTTTGGAGTATACGTGTACCCTACTGGGGAATATATGTTGAGTGAGAATATTGTATAAGACACAACCACAGAATAGGTAAGGTTGGAAGGGACCACCAGAGGTCATCTGGTCCAACTCTGCTCAAACAGGGTCCCTTACAGCTCGTTACTCAGGACTGTGTCCACAGGGCTTATCTCCAGAGCAGAAGACTCCATGATCTCTCTGGACAACCTGTTCCAGTGCTCAGTAACCTGCACAGTAAATGAGGTCTTCCTCATATTCAGGTGGGACTTCCTGTGCATCAGTTTCTGCCCATTGCCTCTCATCCTATTGCTCAGCACCACCGAGAAGAGTCTGAATTCAGCCTCTTGGCACCCACCCCCTTTAGATACTTATATACATTACATACATTATATACATTATATATATACATTCTATACATTCTATACATTATATATATACTTATATACCTCTTACATACTAAGAGCTTCCCTCTTAGTTGTCTCCTTTCCAGGCTGAACAGGCCTGGTTCCCCCAGCCTTTCCTCAAAAAAGAGATGCTCCAGTCCTCTCATCATCTTTCTTGCCCTCTGCTAGACCAGTTCCAGGAGCATCCTGTCTCTTGTACTGAGGAGCCCAGAACTGGACACAGCACTCCAGATGTGGCCTCACCAGGGCACAGCGGAGAGGGAAAATCAGCACACTCGACCTGCTGGCCATGCTCTTCCTAATGCACCTCAGGATCCCACTGGCCTTCTTGGCCACACAGGCACACTGCTGGCTCATGGACAGCTTGTTGTCTGCCAGGACCCCCAGGTCTTTCTCCACAGAGCTGCTTTCCAGCAGGTCAGCCCCCAGCCTTTACTCGTGCCTGGGGTGATCCCTCCCCAGGTGCAGGACCCTCGCCTTTGTTGAACTTCAGACATTTCTGCTCTGATGATCCCTCCAGCCTGTCGAGGTCCTTTGGAAAGGCTACGTGATACCTCTTGGGTATTGGCAACTCCTCCCGGCTTTGTGTCATCATTGAACTTGCTGAGGAGGCATCTGCCCCTTTATCCAAGTCACTGATGAACAAATTAAACAGTACTGGGCCCAGTATTGAACCTTGGGGAGCACCACTAGTAACAGGCCTCCAACTACACCCTGTACCACTGATGGTCCTCTGGGATCTGCTGTTCATCCACTTCTTGATTCATTTCTCTGTCCACTTGTCCATCTTGCAATTCCTGAGCTTACTTATCAGGATATTGTTAGAGAAACTGTTGAAAGCCTTGCTGAAGTCAAGGTAGACAATATCCGCTGCTGTCCCTTCATCCATTCAGGTGGTTGTCCTATTGTAGAGGGCTATCAGGTTGGTTAAGCATGATTTCCTTTTAGTCAGTCAGTGCTGACTACTTCTACTTGTCATCCATGTGGATAGCAATGGCCTTCAGAATGAGCTGTTCCATCACCTTACCAGGTGTAACAGTGTAAAGCACAAGTGTTTTAGAATGTATTGTAATAAGGATAAATGATTGGGTAGACTGAAATTATTCGTATGAATGTTTTTCACTGCTTTGTATGAAGTGTTTTATGGAACATGTAACTTGAGTTTGAAGTGCATTTATTACACGGAATTTAAATACTTCCAGGCACACAAATCTCTGTATGACTAGTTTAGTTTTTTATTGTATCGTAATAAATTCTGATATGAAAGAAAGGCAACGAAATAGATGAGTTAATGGATTTCATAGGGCATTTCTGATAATTCTTAACTGTGGTTTAAAGTCTTCTCTTTATTGCTCTCCTCCACAAACACTTTAACAACCGTTGTCCTCTGGAGAACCAGTGGTTTTTTTGCTGTTATGTACACAAAACTTTTGTTCCTAGGATTTAAAACAAAACAAAACAAAAAGACAAAACCAAAAGGGGTGCAGATGGTCTCTTTCCTTCAACTAAGTCACCTCTTCATGTATCCCTTTCCAGAGGGCTGGTTTTTCTCTGAGAGTGACAAACCTCTTGCAGCATACTAGCTACCACCTGAGTTACCATAGTTAGGATGTGCCTTCTCCAGGCATTGCAGCTGAGATACAATTTTGCTTTATTTTTTTGAGGGTTGGCTTTGTCTTATTTGTTTAAGTGCCTTGCCTTCATTACTGCTTTTATTACTTCATATACCTCACTTCTGGGAAGTGCCTTGAAATGCAGGCATGCTGCTTCCTAGCACTGAAGACTTCTTTGCAGAATGAACACACATCTCTTGTGAGACTGGTGGTCCAGTAAGGAATGTGGTTTGCTTGTGATGGCCAGTTGTAAAGCCTTCTGTTGTCACTGAAATTTGACCTGCATCTCAGTACCACTCTTGCCGATGTTTAACATGCCTAGGTTACGGAGCAACATTTTCAGAAATGACATGTGATTTGGAGAAGCTGAGCTCAACAAAATGTATTGCAGCAGCGTAGAGCTGCTCAGCAGCACAAGGGTTTTTAAGACTAGACACACCTGTTGTGTCTAGGCAGCCTTTTGATACTGTGCTGCACTCAGGTGCTCAGGTGTGTTGTTGCACTGTATTGCATATGTATATGTATGAAATAAGCCAAAGGGAAATAGTGCTTCCAAATGGGCAGCACTTCCTTGCTTAGTTTGGATACTTGAGTCTAGCTGTTCCCTACTAGTGTCCCTCCATCAAGGCAAACAGCAGGAGAAAAGGGGTTTGTAAAATGAATTGTGAGAGCCTGAGCACTAACAAGTTTAAGATTCATTGAGCTAGGGCATAGCTTTTAGTCTCAGAATTCAAGGTAGCTTATAATGAACCCACTGTCTTCACCCCTGTTTCTACAGAGCATGCTGTTTTGTTGCTCTAGAGCTCTTGACTTAGCCTCTGACATAAACAGTATTGTGGAAGAAGAGCACAGTTCTTACCACCTGGAACCGTTATGAACATTTGTTCTCAGGTAAAGAGAGACACATTTCTGCACAGTTCGCTACTGCAGATGAGTACGAACTATGGATACTGTGCCTAGTTGAAAACATCATTTGTCCCTACAAATTCAGATAACATCTCAGTGCTGAGATAACATCTCATCTTGAAGTGCTTTTTAGTCAGCAATTAAGAATGGAGGCTAGAGGAAGCGTGCAAAAGTAGGAGGTTAACCACACATGAGAGTCTTATGAAAGAAGTTTCTGTAGCAGTGCATAAAAAGCAGTAAAAGCCACACAGATCAGTCTTAACCTGTTGAACTTCCAAGGAGCAAACAGAGAGGAGCAATTACGTCAGCTGTTTGCGCAGGCACATTAACCTTTCCACTTCACCTTCTGCTTGTGCTTGTTCTGTAGTCCACTTGCTTCGGGTCTTTCTCATTTGCAAGCTTGTGAAAGATACAAAGACATGTCAATTCACACTGCAAAAAAAGAAAAACGATTTCTTTTTACCTCAGAATCTGTTGCTGAAGGACATTCTGGTAAGTAAAAATTCTGATTATATCTTTGTTTTTATTAATACTTCTCAGTGAAGAATGCTATCTGATGGAAGTTCAGTCATATCTCTTGCAATGGAGAAATTGATAGAAAAACCCAATTGATTATTTTTAATAGTTTCAGATTAGTGTCTTTACTTGACTAGAATGTGCCCTATTTGTTTAATATGCAATATAATCTGGTATAGATAACTTAAAAAATTTGCTTTAGAAAGCATGGATTGGTCCTGTACAGGTAGACTTGCAGCTGCCATGTATACTGGAATTACAATTTTACTTTTTATTCTGTAATGAAAAAAATAATACTTTATGCACATGTATATTATAGGTGGTCATTGAACTCCGAATCTCTGAAATGTTTGGAGTAATAAGCATTAATTTTCATCAGAGCTCTATTCCAGTGACTGCTATAATACTGCATGTGTCTATGTGTCACACTGCTCTCTCTAACACAAGTTTGCATATGGTGTAGGATGTACAAAACCATTGAATTTTCCAGGTCTGGAAGTGCAGACAATGCTTCAGCCCTAATTGCTGTTCACTAAAATCAGCTAATTTTCATACAGCTTTGTTTAAACCAACACCAATCTAGAGGCCATGTTAACTGAGGGACTGGAGGAAGTTTGGACCTCCAAGAGGCACAGTAGTGACTCAGATTTACAGTAAGGGTACTAACATTTCCTTCTATGTCAGTACCTTCATATGGAGCATTTTAATGTTTAGACTAAAAAAAGCATTACTTCTTACTTTTTCCATAGTAGAAGGAAAGACAAAAAAAAAATAGAAAAACAGTGTGGTGTCAAACATGGAACATTTGCAGACAAGTGTATCCATATTCTCAGGACTCTTACTCATTAGGTGGGAATGGTACAGCATGAAACAAGTTATACCAGCCTGTCTGCCCGACTCCTACTGAAAAGTCCAACTGCAAGACCACTGCAGCATGTGGCACCTGTATCTTGAACCACCATAACCACTTGTTTGCTTTAGAACAGTGCACTGGTTGTTGTAATTGTGTACGCAGCTGAAGGCAGTAAAACTTAACAGTTGCTGCTTGGGCATTGGACCCTTCGGTGTGGATCAATTTCACAGTCTTCAGAACTCAGTTTGTCAGGTGATAAACTTTGGAACCAGGATTTGTAATCTTTGAGTGAATGTGCTTGCAAGAAATTTCAGGAAGATAATGTTTAAGCTGCGAAATAATGCAGCTTTACAGCTATCGAGTTGGTGTGGTTTTTGTTCCTTTGTTCTGTTTTGCTTTTTCTTCGGGCCTCTAAATTGTTGGACTTACTTTGCAAATGATCAAGAAGTGCACAGTGAAATGTGTACTTTCAGCTTGTTTGGGGAAAATGCTAGAAACAGAACATAAAAGATACAGAAGTTGCTGATTCAGATTGTGAAAATTATGCCAGTGAAGAAGCAACCTCTGCCCTTCCATAAAAAATCTCATGCTGAAGTCACTGTAGCCTGTATGAATAGAAGGGGCACATGTATTTTTAGCATTCATGCTTTGCTTTTGGGTTTAGTTTGTATTTGAGTGTGGTGATATTGATAGCACAGTGGTTTATCTATTCAAAGCTACAGGCTAGCACATCTCACTTTTCCTTGCTTTTAGATTGTACTGTAAGATATTACCTTACGGTTCACACAAAATTCAGTTTACACTTAAACTTTGCATTGAATTACAGTTCTTTTGTGGTACAGAGTAACTCTAGTCTCGCCTTATAATTTCATTCTGATGTTTGTTTGCTTCCAAACTAGATTGTCTGTAAAAGTAAATAAGTAGTTTAAGGTGGTGTGGACATTCAGTTATGATTCTACATTAATTTTCTCTGTGGGCCCTTGAGAGAAGTTATTTTCAATTGGCAATTACATGTATAATTACACAGACTATTACAAACTATACAGGCACCTGACTTACTGATACAGACAGTGTTGTAGATCCAGCTGTGCTGAACATATTTTGGATAAATTTTTTCTGTTAATGATGGTGGGTGAAAATTAATTCTTATTCCTCATGTTAGTTCTGCAGATATGCAACCTTTCAAACACGTACTTTGGAAGTAATAACATGGATTGCTTTTACCTGGTTCCGTTTACATTAACGAGATATAATCAATTTGTCCACGAAATTGTTCATTAACTTTTAACAAGCCAAATGTGTTTGGCATACTGAGGTCTTATTTGGACAACGGGTCACAGGTGCTAAAGACAGAATAGGTAAAACTTTTTTTCTGCAGTGCTTTTTTCCTAAAACAGGAAGACCAGCTCTCAGAAATAACTGTGAAAATTTGTGAGGGGCCAATATTTGTCCCTGAGAGAAAATTTGCAGAAGCTTTTCTAAACTTGAATGAGCCAGGTAGCAGTGCATATTTGCAGGAGTGGACTTCAGTACCCTTTGTAGGGAGGGCAATGTCTCTTGTCATCTGAAAGCGTTCACATGTGAGATTTCAGAGGTCCACACTGCAGGTACAGAAGGGACAAACAGTACTGGAAATGCAAATCTCAGACAGTTATAAGATGTAGGTTAAAACAAGTAATTCATACAGAAAATGCAATACAAAGTTTGAAATAGAAGAGGAGAAGAGTGCACAACTGCTACAGAAAGGTCCTAGCTTAAACACTTCCAAAACTACTACATCTTCTATTCTCCTGAAATTATTATTTCAGGATGCCTTTGCAAGCCTTTTTCATTGTCCCCTCGCTGGGAGGCTGCTGGCCTGTGCAGATGACAGTAAAATGTCAGATAGAAGTGACTTGAGGAGAGAAGTGAAAACATACCTTTCAGAATATAAGCTGGTAAAATTGCTTCTTGGCAGATGCCCTATAAAAAGAAGTTTCTTGCCCTCTGGGAATTAAATTTTATGAAGAAATCAATTTTTTTAATTACAAAAAGAAATGCGATGTCTATCTTATTTTTATCTTCTAGATAAGATATGTGATCAGATAAGTGATGCTGTCGTAGATGCTCATCTCAGTATTGATCCAGATGCCAAGGTTGCCTGTGGTAAGTACAATCCAGACAGAAAAACAGATTAATGAAGTACAACAAGTAGTCAATGTTGATATAGTATCCTTTGATCCAAAATTCTTCCAACAGCTGGCTGTCAGTCAAGATTTCCACAGTCAGTCAAGAGGCTAGCTTTGGCTCACTTATTCAGAGGAGAAGAGAAGGCAGAAAAAACACTGCAAAAAATGAACAGAAATACACGTAGCTCAGTGCAAATTAAAAGTGATGACATATAAGAAGTAGAGCAGGAGAAGCCATTGGTATCAGGGGAAACTGTGGCTGTTGAAGATGATAATAAAGAGGAAACTAAGAAAATTAGAGGAAAAAAGAACTGAGGAAAGATATATGTCAAGGTGCATGTCTTTATAGGGTGAATACGGCGGTGCCTGTTGTTCACAGAAGGATAAGTTCATTTGAATGTGATTCTGATCAAAGTGGCTTGATTTTTTTGTGGGACTTTCCATTAGGACTATGCTGTATTCTGCATGCATTACCATATCACCCACAGAGGCTGTGAACATATTATCCAATTGGAAGAAGCTGGGTTGCCACAGTGGAGTACGCACAGAAAGGGAATGTGTCTAAAGAGCTTTCCAAATACCATAATTTTATTTTTAGAACGAGCCATCAAGGTCATAGTTACAGCACAGAGGACTAGCTGCATCCCATAAACACAGTGATCTAATCTGACACTTCATCTGAAAAATTTTATGTGAACCTTGATGCACAGATGTGAGCAGTGAGGAGATGTGGAGGGAGGGGTTAGCATAAGTGTTAGACTTGATGAAGGGTGTATTTCAGTATTGCAGGCAGTTATGGTTCCAAAACTGCTGAAAAGCTGAAGATGATAACATAGGAATGCTGCAAAAATAACAACGAAAAACGTGATAAGAGATGTGAGAAACACCATCAATTTGTCTTACCAAGACAGAAGACTGAGATGTGACGTAATTACATAGATAGTAGGTCATATTGTTGTAGTAAATTTTTTTGTGATTGTTTGCTATGTGTTTTTACATAAAATGGAAAAGTTTGGAAACCAAGTGGACTCTTGAAAGAAACGAAGAAATAAAATATGAAGTGATTGTGCACAAAATTTGCCATGAAATTGCATTGCTTCTTGCTGCAGGATCTTGTAGAAGCTAAAAGTTTTTGTGGTTGCCAAGGGCAACTGGAGGAATTACAGTAACAAAAATACATCAAAGACTGGTAAAACCATCTGTTAATAAATTATGTCCCTTTAGCTTCAGGAAAATTCTGACCTGAAACTGCTGAAGACCAGGCAATTACTTGGAGAAACAGCCTTATATACTTGATCTATTCTTATAAATATTTTCTGCTGGCCATTGTGGAGATAGGATAACTGGGTACAGGAGATCCCCACCACATGCAGGCATTTAAATGTTCATGTCAGATGAGGAGAAGAGTGATTGCACACAGACCTCTAGGTATAAGGTGTAAGGCTAAGGCTTTACACTGAGTTTCCCTTATGATTAGTCCTTTGCTTGTAGAACCATCTTCAGGATCTCTCTGTGTAACTGTAGAATAGTAGCAGTAAAATTCTGATGTTTCATATTTTCTCCAGAGTGTGTAGCAAAAACTGGAATGATTTTGCTCTGTGGAGAGATCACATCCCGAGCTATAGTAGATTACCAACAAATTGTGAGAGAGACCCTTAAGAGGATAGGATATGATGACTCTTCCAAAGGTGAGTGAGATCCTACATGTGTCCATTCTTAAGTCTGTTCTGTGTGTGGCCAAAGTCATGTTTTTAATGTTCTTCTGGAGAAAGAAGTGAAATGGGTATCCGGGCCTAGGAGAAAACTCACAGATATTGTTGATGTGTAATTTTCAGTGTGTAGTATTGAAGGAGCTATTTTAAGGTGGCATACTTATAAAAGACTTATTCTTGAAAGAGCCAGGTGTCTCTTGCTTCTCTGATGCAGAAGAGCTAGGTTTTGCACATATGTCAGAAGGTGGGTGCATCTGTAGGTTTGTGCTATGAAAGCTTTAACACTGATGTTACTTGTCCTTGGGGTGCATAAGCCTGTGACACTTGAAGTTCACACAAATGGGAATTCTTTATGTATTCTTAACATATATCCCAAAGTAGTTTCCTTTCAGCAGTTGAAACACGTTACTATTTCCCTTCAGTCTTCCCTTTTCATGCATGACATATACATTTTTTCTCTCATTCTATTGAACCCTAGAACACACTACAAGAAAAACTGAACATCGGTTTCTGGCAACATTTTCCACACTCCTCTCCCAGATTTGATAGCAAATGGTTTGAACCCCAATAATAATAAACAATGTAACAAGCTTGGGTGGGGCAGCTTGTAGGATTACACTTATGCTGTCAATTTAAAGAATTTAAGTTTGACCTAATAGAACTAATTTTCCCATATCGTGGAACTGTTATATAAATGTGCTCATTGTCTGCTTCTGTTGGCAATAAAAAAATGTAGTATAGGAAGTTTACGTGTTTAGAGTTTTGAAAGTTTTAGCCAAGATAAATAGATAATCCTTAAAAACTTCTCCAGCAGTTTGTGAACTCTTGGGAATATATGACCTGACTTCCCAAAACTCCCTTCACTAGGACTGGACTATAAGACTTGCACAGTTTTAGTGGCCTTGGAACAGCAGTGTAAAGAGATCAAGGATGCTATCTCCCATGGCAAGTGTGATGATGACATTGGAGCAGGGGATCAGGTAATTCCAGACACTTACTCAAATCTAGTAAATGTGCAAGCAATTGCAATTACATTGGACCAGAGACTTTCCTTAAAAACTATTGCTCAAACTGTAAGAATTAGAACTCTTTTAAATCACCGGAAGTGCAAAAAAAGTATTGCAGCCTTCACTAGTTTCAAGGAAAGTGGCTTTCCCTGTATCAAGTGTCCTTAACGGGATAGAGCTACAATTTCATTTTTATCAGTTGGTTAGTTTCTGGTCTTTCAAGTCCTTGGTTAGCCTAGTTTTACTTCTCAGGCAACAACTGCTGTGAGATTTCAGTTGTCATGTGTGGGGAGAAAACTAAGCAGTCTTAATGAGCTTTATGTTTATGAAGACTTTGAAGAGGGATCTTATGGATTTTTAAGGCAGAACCATTCTTGGGAACCAGCCCCTGCTGTGGTTCTGATTCTTGCACATAAATGTTATTTCAGGCTGGTTATGTGTCAAAGGGTGTTAACTCTGCATGTTGCTGCTGTCTCTTGCTAAGCTTGGGTGATTTTAAAGTACTATGTGGCAAAGACAAGTGCAGAAATGGAAAGCGAATATGGAAATGAGCAGCTTATTTTCCCATTTTTCAATGCAGTTCCCTGTTTTTTGATGCAGGGTTTGATGTTTGGCTATGCTACTGATGAAACTGAGGAATGTATGCCCTTAACAATCCTCCTGGCACACAAACTAACTGCAACTATAAGGGCTCTGGAACGGAATGGAACGTGGCCTTGGGTTAGACCAGATGGGAAAACACAGGTTTGTAACATAGATGCATGAACTGTAAAGGTGAGAAACAATAGCAATCATTTACCCTATGTGCTATTATATCAGATTTCATGTTTGTCAAAAATGGTGCTGTCATTATTATGATCCAAGGAGGTGTGAGTTTGATAAGGTACCATTTGTATGTAGCACATATGGTTTGTTTAAACTGTTCTATCAGTGTCTTAGCAGGTCTCCTCAAAACAATACTTGTATTTTCCTTCTTTCCCCCCTGGAAATTAAGAATATCAACAAATTACCAATGATCAGCTGGATTTTTTTTTTTTCCTGAGCAAATTTAACCACTGACAGCTGTGTTGCAGAGCTGAGTGGATGAGTCACTGAGCCTATTGTAAGTGTGATGCACTTTGGATGTCTCAAAGACAGTAAGTTCTGTCTTCCAGGCTCTAAAATCTGCAGGTAAGGAAAGGAAAGACATGCACGTGGCATTTCTAAGACAGCGAGATGTTTTAGTCTTAAGTTCTGGTATTTAGTGTGGAATTGCATTGGGTTATACTGCTGCTGTTGTTGCAGTACAACATGGATTTAATCCCTACATCTTGACAGGACTACGTGAACATGTGAATAAGATGATTTCTCTAAGATGTACCTATTCAAGCATGTCTGAAGGGTGGGAAAGTAGAGAGACCACTCTAGTCTGTAAGAAAACAGATACTAAGGATGAAGCACTGCCAGTTAATATTTGCATGCACATAAAAGCCATGTACAATAGTTAGGAGCAAAGGATACAGCCTATAATCTGATCTACAGTTGTTCGTTTTAGCAGGGTTCTCCAAAATTTATTTAGGTTTTACTTTGGTAATCTACTATCTGAAATTAGGTTAGCATACCAGACCATGAATGATTTTAGCATCAACTGCTAAAATCATAGGATTTTGTAACTTCCTTGTTGTTTTGCTTTTCTGTGGCGATATGTAATGTCCTTTAGTTAGCTCTTCTGGTAGTAGTACTTCAGTACTTTCTGTATTTCTTTTTCTTTACAATGACTTTAAGCATTGACAGCAATCCATCATTTTTCATCCTATTTCTCTTCATCTGTTAATTTTTGGCTGCAGAAAATAGCTGAGGTTCATTTGCAGCTCTCAGACTGGTTCTTTTGGCCCTGAGCGTTCACTGTCCTTTTTTTTTTTTTTTCTCACCAGGTCACAATGGAATACAAGGAGTGTAATGGCACACTGGAGCCCATCCGAGTGCACACACTGGTGATTTCAGTAAATCATGCCCCAGACATAACACTGCAACAAATACAGAAGGAGCTAATGGAGAAAGTTGTTAAAAAAGTCATTCCAGAGAAGTATCTTGATGAGGACACCATTTATCATCTCCTTCCAAGTGAAAAGTTTATAGAAGGTGGTCCTAAGGTACTTTGAAAAATGATAGCCTATACAGACTTGGATTCTACTTTGCCACATGCTCGTGAATGTTCTCTTAAACAATAATACAGTGAACTAGCATACCTTTAACCAAGAAGTCTATACATTTTTAAGGAAGCTTCAGTCATCCCTACTGGAGTTTTCTTACTGGACAGCTGGTATCTAAACTGAAGCTCTACCTGCTTCGACAGCCAAATGTACAGATTCTTGGATCTCCGTCTTGCTTTCAGAAAGTATTTCAAATGAGCAAAATGCAGTCCTTAAGTTACATGCTAAAATGTCTGGCTGGAACTATCTCTTCACTTTCACGATAAAAATCGAAACCAGAAATAACAATAGATCTAATATATACATAGAAATTATTTGTAAAGTGGAACGAATTTCAAGGGAGGCCTAATGTATTAAGTCTCAGTAGTCATTGGAATTTGATGCATGTTCTGCTTACCATGTGCTGGTACTAGATAAGAAGGTCATTGCTGTGAAATTGTAAAAAAAGTATGTTACAGAAAACTTTACAGTTTTGTATGAAGACTTCATAAGAATTAAAACTACAAGATCTGCTTATGATGACACTGGGCTGATGTAGGGATACCCCTTTCAATGAGAAAAAGATGTCAGCTTTGCTCCCACACTACTTATTTGGAGATATAAAAATAGTGGATTAGTGCAGTTTATCTTCTTTTAGGATGGAATTTCTCGGCACTCTGGAGTTCATTTATCAACACACCATTGCCAGCTTTGCTAATCTGACAGAGAGGCAGTAATTCTCTGCTGGTTGAGCAAGTTAGATCAGTTCATCAAGTTGTAGGAGGCAGAAAAAAAGTCTACACAAGAGCATGGGACTCCATTATCAGGAGCACAGGAGTGAAGGAAGAAGAGTAGTATCACTTGTGTCACTAGTGTCACTACTAAACCATTAACATGAACTGAGCTAGAGTTTCTCAGCACTCATGTTCTGACAGCACTGAGTTGAAGTTACGTGAAGCCCCTGCTTCCCATTTAGTATGGGTATCTAAGTGAAGCTTGTTAACCTTTTCGGTCATATGTGATCTGCGTTTGTTGCTTTAAATTATTGGCCTTCATCAAAGTGTTGCTGAGTGAAGACTTTGTCCAGTAACCCAGAAACACTATTTCATGATTGCTGATTTGAAGTGAGCTTTCTTTTTCTCATGTTTACAGTTGTGCCACATTCTTAAAGGTTTTCAAAAGTGACTGTAGCCCAGACAGCTTAGTACATCTCTGAAAAGTATTCCAGTCATGTAGAGAACTCTTACATTAAACAGTTGCATGTGAATGTGAACACTGTGAACAGAGTTGTATCTGTGGCAAATACCAAACAAAGCTATACCCACTAACCTAGTATGGGATTGGATGAGCTATTGTGCCTGTGAATATACTCAGTTGTTTGTCTTTCAGACCGATGCTGGACTGACTGGTCGGAAGATCATTGTTGATACATACGGAGGCTGGGGAGCCCATGGTGGAGGTGCATTCTCTGGGAAAGATCCCTCCAAAGTTGATCGTTCTGCAGCCTACGCAGCTCGCTGGATTGCAAAATCTCTGGTGAAAGCTGGTCTGTGTAAAAGGGTACTAATCCAGGTAAGACAAACCATGAAAGTAATACACCAAATTCTGAGACATTCCGGCCTGGGCTGCACAGCACATTGCAGTTATGGTAGCACTGTCTAGGTGTAGTTGTGCAACTTGCTGTATTACATGATTATATTGGTTGTAACTTAATCTGTTTTAAGCTGCATTTGAAATTACATTCACAATCCTAGTACACTGCTATGGTGTGAGATGTGATTACAAGCAAAATTCACTTGTTTTAGAGAGTTTAAAGCAAGAACAATCTTCATTGGCCTTGTATACTCAGAACAAAATGCCCTTCTTTCCTTGTGGAGGAATTTTTGTTATTACTATGTCTAAGAAGCAGAAGGAGGTGTTTTATTGACACATAGACAGTTTCACCATTAAATATGAACCCAGTGTGGCTGTTAAACAAGTGAAGTTTGCCTAGGCAGTTTGCAATACTAGTTTATGAACATACTGGTTCTGAGTAGCTGCTACATAATAACTCATTACACAGCTCATTTACTAAATAAGTAAAATGTAGCAGCAATCTGGCTGATGTTTTGCTGCAGAGGTGTGTTTAAAACATTTTACGTTGTCCATGGACCAAAAGAAAAGCCCACTGGATGTAGTTATGATCCATGATATAAGTATCCAGACATCTCAATTAGGAACAAGGCTCCTTGCTTTAGATGTTGTGCATATGTTTGATACCTGCTAGTTTGGAGTTAGTCAGGAAAAGGCGAGACTGAGAATAAGCCAGGCACAAAGAAGTGTTGGTTAGCCAGTTGTTGATAATTTTTTTTTTTTCTGAAGGGACAGAAGATAAACTTCTGATTTCTTGGTATGCACGTTTTGAGTGTCAGTTTTGAACACCTACATCACTGTCTATATTTTTGAGTTAGGTGGGAACGTTGTCATTCCAGTAATTTTCAGGGACCTTCTCTCAGACATGAACCTTTCTCTAGACAAGGCAAGTTTGACTTTTTTAACAGCAGATTATGGAGATCTCAGATATTAGCAAAGAAGGTAAGATGGAGGATGGGAGAGCAGAGAAGCCAATGTCCTGCGAAGTCATGGAGGGCTGGATTAAAGATTAACAAAAGGAAAAATGAAGTGGAAACGCAGAAGTGTTTTCAGCCCATTAATAGCTGTGTGCTACGCTGAGACTTTGCCAGCCTCCACTGAGGATGACAACTGTTTTTCCTATGGATATTGTTTACATGCTAACCAACTCTCATACTGAAAGGGCAAGACGGATAATAGAGGGAACTGCATGAAGAATGGCAGTACCTGAGAAGGACAGAAAGTACCTCTTTTGCTTTAAAGGAATGTCACCCAGGTCTAGTATTTGACCAGGCTGAACGTTCTCTGAGGAAAACATAATTTTCTAACATAAAAGACAAATAGCAAAAGCATATCCCCTGCTTTCCTTTGTGGAGACAAGATGTTTGCAAACTGCCCTGACACATGTGATGAGCCTTTCCTTTTTCTTAAGCAAAAAGTAGGAAGGTCTGTGTTAACCGTATTTGGGTTGTTTCCATGTGTCCTACAGCTATCATATGCTATCGGTCTGAGTTGTCCTCTTGCGATCTCAGTGTTTCATTATGGAACATCAGACAGATCTGAAGAAGAACTGCTTGAAATTGTCCAGAAAAACTTTGATCTGCGCCTTGGAGCTATCATAAGGTTTGTGTGATGTTAGTATTTACTGTATGGAATCATGTCTTTAATGCTCTCTTTAACAGTTTAACTTTCTGGCTTATAACCTCAAGAAAGTCACCTTTGTCATAAATTGCTAATTGCTATAATTTCTGCTCTTCCTTCATCCATGCTCCCAGCACAGCATAAAAGGGCCAATTGATAAATCTAGCCACAAAATGCACTGAATAACTAAGACCTACCTAAATTACACCATATATGTCTACATGCAACCCTGATAGTGAATTATGTTGCAGTTCATTAGCCAGGCGGTAGTTTGCTTGGTAAAGTAGAATTAAAGTTTAACATAAGATGTAGTTAGGCTTTCCAGTTTGCTTACAGGGTGTGTAAGGCTCCACATCGCTGCCTTATCTGAAAGGCAACAGAAATATTGGCTCTTTCTGAAAGCAGTACTGAGGTAAGTGTGGTCTCCGTGCCTTTGATGTTCAGGTGGCAACAACTTACGAGACAGCTGCGAGGAGATGGAAGGGCTCTGGTGCTCTCACGTCACGAGCAATCC
Source organism: Lepidothrix coronata (assembly GCF_001604755.1). Lineage (NCBI taxonomy): Eukaryota > Metazoa > Chordata > Aves > Passeriformes > Pipridae > Lepidothrix > Lepidothrix coronata. The sequence goes on along the minus strand of NW_016690278.1, from coordinate 1,060,263 downwards.
TGTTGAAATGAGTGGGACATTACGTGCAGTAATTTGCCCTGGCACACACAGGGGGAAACTGAACACTGAGAGCCTGTCTCTGGTTGTCATGCAGTTTTGTGCAGCCTGTTTGAAGTGAACTAAACCTAACTAAAAAGGAATCCAGGTTTCTTACATGCTCTCTAAGGATCTGGTAACTGAACTATTGTGTGAATTTAAAACCAGAACAAGAATAGCCACGAGATGGTCTGTCTTGAAGACAAAATTCAGTTGTGATCAAGTGTGTCATTGAGGCTATTATGCAGCCAGAGAAGACATGCAAACCCAAACCTAATAACTGTTGCCTTTTGCAGCCCACCCTTTCTGGAATATTAACGGGCCTGAAAAAGCAGGTCTTTTAGTCTAATATAATCCTTACACATAAAGAAGCATGGGAATTACTCTTTTCTTTGAGAGAAGAAAGGGCTGAAGGAGAGAAACAGATCAGCACCTGTCCTTATCATCAGTTACCCACCTGCATTCCAGTGAGCTGTAATTTGACCTGAGCATTTTTCATTGATTTTTCTCCCATTTATGACTAACTTATATGATTGTTTATGTGAACTTTTAAGAGGCACAGTTTTCTTGCCTATTTGTAGTACAGCTTCCTAAGACCTAATGGTACAGGTTCATCTTCTCAGTCCTGATGAACTTCCTCATCTCTTGGCTGATTTTCACCAAACCTGTCCTCTTAAAAGTTTTGTGAAATACACAACTATCGGAGAGGAATTAATGGAAACACTATAGCTTTTCTCTTTTAAGGGAGCATCCACGTTGTGAGTTCAACCCTTATTTTAAGTCTGTGAAATTGACATGGGAGTTCAACTTGAGATAGATACCAGCAAGAACTTGAGTCCATGCAGACTTTGTCATTTTGAGCAATGCAGGTTTTAAAAGTTCTGTTCTAAAATGCTGAAACATGTATGTTAGCTATCTCATTATTTGAGAAAAATGCTTTTAATGATTCACTTAAGATCATTCAAGTCTCTATATTCCAGAGCAATCTTGAGCATATTTGACTCTGAGGGAAAAAAAATATCAACATGTTAGTGAATAAGAGGACTTTTTTTCCTTTGAAAAGGAAAGACATTTCTGACAAGCTATATCAACTGATATGGTAAGCCTTTTGCATTCCTTTTCAGGGTATGGAATATATATGCTGAGGCCAGAGCTGATTTATTACTTTAATAGTCTGAGATAATGTGAGGCATTATGGCAACTTCTATTGATAGATAATGTTTTCCAAGTGTTATCAGTTCACAAATACAATCAAAACTGTTCTTTAACTTTGTCATTATGGTAGTTCATCACTAACAATAATTTGTGTGGTGATTCACAGACGTTCACCTTGATTTGTTGGATTAAAATATGCTGCATTTTAAAAATACACACAGTCCTGGCAGTGGTGAAGGCAGTAGAAAAGGAAGAAAGCTGGCAAAACCATGAACATCATTGAGTGAATATTTCCTTGTTAAACATTGCCTCACAGTATTTAAAATCCTGGAAGTGGTGCTGGCTGTCCATTTTAGCCAACTATTCATTGACATAATTTTCATTTAGTCAGCACTCATATTTTGACGCCTTCTGGCTTAGGGTCAAGCACAAATGACTACTGCAGTAGCCATTGCAGAATGTGACCATGTTGCACAAAATACTACTTGAAGGAAGACATAGCTGCTCTATGTCATAAATGTCCACATAAGTGTGAGAACGTGTGATCTCTTCACCATCTGAAATGTACTGGCTATCCTGTTGGTGTTTGTACTTCTTACTTTGTCATTTCTCCACTACTTTTCTCTCCAGCAGTTTACAACATGAATCGTCTATTCTAAACGTGCTTTCAAAGATCATTAAAGCAAGATAATACAATAGAAGAAAGCCCAAGCAGATGAAAATGTTTCAGGCCTTTCATGAAACAAAGAGAAACTTCTACGTAGATACCGGTAGCCAACCATTTAGCACAGCTGCTATCCACTATATTATGCAGGCTAAAAAGCACTTCCACCTTCATTATTTATCTAGTTATAATTAACTCATCTTAAGCACCCTACTCTAAATAGTGACTTAGTGTATCTACATAAGCAGTTAAACCTCCACAGTTACCTAGTCTGCTAGATCATCATCTTTGGCAGCTTCTTTTGAGATCGTTTTCTTTCTGGCCCAGTAGCATTAGAAGATGTCCCATGTTACACTTGAAATAACAGAAAACACATTGATGCTTGCCCAGGTGTAGCTGGACTTGGTTCCGATTAAAATGCTTCTGCATTGTAACGTTTATAAAGCCTAACTGCATACTTACTGCACCTCTGAGACACTGGAAGACACCTGGCTGTTTCTAGTCACTTTAAAGTTGAAACCGTCAGCATACTGTCTTTCTTTCTGTAAATCTGTGTGGGGAAGGAAATGACAGCAAGGTTTTACTGTCATTCTCCCGGGGATGATACTGATTATGCTTCTGGTATTTCCAGATCATAATGTACGTTGGAGTAGAGTTAAGTGTGAGAACCACTTTTGGTTTTTTCTTTTCATTTAGGGAGCTGGATTTGAAGAGGCCAATCTATCAAAAAACAGCATGCTATGGGCACTTTGGAAGAGAAGAATTTGCATGGGAAATACCCAAAAAGCTTGTGTTTTAAGCTTTTCAAAACATTTCATATTATTGACAGGGGGCTTAATAACCAGGTAAAATTTTAAGCAGTTCAAGAAAAGACTGTATGTACACTTAAATGACATTCTGTAGTTAATAGACATACTAAAAATTATTTGTATTTGATTTCTAACTTTCACAGTGGCCTTACGCTTCAAATGCATGTAGCTCTATCTAATATAGTCTTCAGCTTTGTCTTTGGTAATATGTGAACAATTTAGGCATTTGACTGTGATCAGATATAAAGTGCACTGATGGTTGTGGAAGTTGATGCCATTCCTATTCTGCCAGGGCAGCCCACTATTGCTTACCCCGTTAAATTTGTACTGAAGAGGATGAAGTTGGAGAGGTAACTTCAAGAGCTCCCCACGAGAGGAAAGCAGAAATAGCACAAACTGCCATAATTATTTGGGCCAGGTCTTCCAAGACTATAGCTTTAGTTTAAGTACTTTAGTGAATTTTAAGCAAATTAGTAAAAATACCCATTTCTTATCATTAGTCACTGTAACCTTAAAAATACCTAGCTATGAGGCAGTGTTATTTGTTTGCTTTTAACATTACATATCTGTGAAAACTGATGAACTCCTATGTTGTAATTCTTTTGTTCATTTATAGTTACTCCTTCTCAAACTTGAGTTTTCCATGTCTGCATGAATTGGGATTGGCTGTATAAATTTTCAATTAAGTTTAATTTAGCAACTTCTGAAATGTAAAAAAAAAATGTTGTAAAAAGCACTTAGAGGGCATGACTTTCCTTTTAATTCTCTGGATGAAAACATAAATGGAGAGAGAGAGAATGCAAAATCATTTAGCTTTTCTTCAAGGACTACAGAGAATGAAAAGACTTGCAAATGGAAATTAGCAATTCTGACAAGCAAATTCATCATTAAATTGGTAACTAAGACAGAATGTTGGAGTGATGTAGCTACTCTTAATACCAGGGAGTTTTGATAAACAATTAAGCAATAAGGTTCCCTCACCCCTGTTAATGGAAAAATAAAGGCTTCAGTGATAAGTCTAATCAAATGCAAGCAGTTGAATATAACATTAGCCTCAAGCAGGTTTTAAAAAGCTGCTTCCTTTCCTGCAAAGACTGATCAATCCATTGCTCCTTGGATAGACCGGAGCTGAAGTGAGGTCACTGTACAACTGTACCTGTGTCTCACCTGGCCTGGTGCAGTTAACCCAATCTAGCACAGTAACTGCTGCAGTCCTTGTGACCTACAGATGAGGCACTTATTTTTTTCCATTAGAAAACCAAATGCAATTCTTTTGTGGGCATTTTTTGCATTTTTTAAATTTTTTTTTATTTAATGACAATTTTCCTTTTTATCACAGGACCCTGGACCTTATCTTTGCCTGAAACTAATCACATTTAGTATGCATATGGTCTTGTAGGCATAAAGCATAGCATTAAACTTCATTAGAATTTGCTCAAATTGGTATTTTCTAGAAAATAGTAGTGCGCCTTGCTAATTCTGAAATGTCAAAATAATAAAGTATTAAAAAATGTTTTAATAAATAGTGGCACGAAATTAAAATGGCAAGGGATTGCAGAGATCACTATACACTAGCAATTTCAGTAAATGGGCATATGGTGTCATTTTAACAAGTCTCAATTTCACTGTCATAAGACTTCACCCTTCCAAAGTTAAATAGAGCTTTGTTAAGAAGCTGTCATGCTTTGTTTCTCATGCAAGAAGAGCATTTTGATGAAATGTCTTTTGTTAAATTGAATGAGGAAATTATTTGTTCAGTGGAGGTGTCTGTTAATCGCTGCTCACTGTCAAACAAACAAAACACAAACAAACAAGCCCCCACAAAACCCCCACGGTGTACTTCCGACAGTAAGAACACATTCCTGCAAGACTTCTTTCACCTTGCTTTCTGACTTCAGAGTTGAAGACATTTTCTTCAAGAAATTGGATAGATTACTAAGCTTTCCTTCCCCTTGTCATTGATTGGTGTTCCAAAGTAGCCAGGAGTACCACCTGCTGAAGAAATCCCTAAATATGGATTGGAACAGGTACAGTGTACATTAAGGCTCTAGAGATCCTGTCTAAAAATTTCAGTGAGTTTTCTAATGACTAGTGAATTAATTTTATTTATGGAGGGTAGCTAATTTGCCCTATGTAAAAAAACTCTTAAAAAACAGAAAAAAGACATATGCCCTGTTTGAAACCAGCAAATAGAGAAAAGATACCTCTGCTAAGTTTGTATTGTCTAGTCCAAAGCCAGACACAAAACTATTGCTCCACAAAACTAGCGAAATAATCTTTTTTTGAATGATTGGCGCGTTCTCTCATTACCATTCTGGAAAAGAATGACTTAAACTAGAACCTAAACTGTAAAAAAGGGTTCCCCAAATCAGATATAAACTTTAACACGGCAGATTGCTGAAAAATTCGCTAAATTCAAATGTAGCCTCCATCCAGGGATCAACTGAAATATCTTTATTTATTTATTTATTGAACTTGCTGTTTTAATATCAAATGCATAGGGTCTTATTTGAAATATGTGGTTACAATGTATTATAAAAATCTCCCAGTATATAGCAGGTCATAATCTGCATAAGAAAAAAAATTGTAAGAGCACATCAGAAGAAGAACACAACAGTTTATGCATTGTGTTTTGCAACTTCATCCGCAGTAGCAGGCTGTACAGGTATTCAGCTAACACAAAGAGCTGCATGAACGAAAAATTTGTAGTGCACAGAATTATTTGGGTGTAACATGTGGAGGTATTAGTGGCCGCTCTGAAAAAGAGCTTTTTCAAACAGCGAGTTTGCGTAGGCACTTCCCAAAGATGGTTATTCTTGCTGGATTGTGTGAGGCAGAATTAAGCCTAAATCTTTCAAAGAGGCATGGTTTCACTCAAACCTAGAACAGGCAATTAGGAAAGAAAATGAATGGACAGAAGTGCCAGCTCGGCTGTAAAAGTGCCTTTTGTGTATTTCTGACCTCAGAGGGTCTCTGCATGCAAAATGAAGATATTAAATTAAGAAAGGTCAAACTTCTGTTTGCTTTGTATGAGGATTAGTTTTATGACTCATGCTTTCAGAGTACCTCACAAGAGCAGTTGCACTAAAAAATACAAACACTGAAGAAGTATTTAATTTTCTCTCTGAGATGTACTTCTAAAATAGATTTTCATCTGTGCTGAACCTAATGAACCCTATCTGGAGCTATGGAGATATTATTATATGTGCCATTTTTCTAGTTATATTTTGGATAAATGCAAAATAGAATGCTAATTCAGTGCTATTTAATTAATTTAATCCCTAAGAAGCTGAAAGCAATTACTGGAATGGAAATTAAAGGGCATATCTTTACTGTGTACCAATAGACGGAAGGAACTTTTCATTTATGGCACCCCAGTTTATGGCTCTGCCCTGTCTTGACCTTGTGACACAAAAGGAAATTCTTTCTTTACCACCTTCCTTTTTGGCCAGAACGACTTGTGGTTCGTTCTGAGTGAAGCTGTAGAAGGAAGAGCACTAGACGAGAGTTAAAACGGGAAGGCTGGAGCACAGCTCCACCTCGTGCTGCAGTCCGGTGCGGTGGTCAGAACTGGAATGCAAACTAGTAACAGTGGAACAGGAACGCAAACTAGGCACAACCTTGTTTTCCTCTGCTTTTCAACAGGAAGTATGCCGGCATATAAAACCTTTCCGCCTTTAACAACTTTAAAAAAATGAAAAAAAAAAAAAAATAAAAATCCATAGGCCTCTCCCGAGAAGCGCTTGGACAATGCTCATGGGTGTGACTCCTGAGCAGGGTGCTGTGCAGGCCTCGATGGTCTTTATGGGTCCCTTCCAAGTCGGCATATTCTGTGATTCCTAGGGCGAAACGCCGCGGGCAGCAGGGAGAGAGGGCGAGCTGCTCTTCCCGCGGCCACCGGGAGCGGGAGTGGGAACGGGAGTGGGAACGGGGGCGGGAGCGCTCTCGGGCTCGGGCTCGGGCGCGCGCTCGGGCTCGGGCTCAGGCGCGCGCTCGGGCTCGGGCTCAGGCGCGCGCTCGGGCTCGGGCTCAGGCGCGCGCTCGGGCTCAGGCTCAGGCGCGCGCTCGGGCGCGTTCCCGCCGCGGGGCGGGGCCGGCGCTGGGCGGGCGGCGCCCGGAGCGCGTAAATGACGCAGCGGCCCCGGAAGCGGCCGGGAGCGGAGCGAAGGGCGGCCGCGCAGACGGCCCGGCAGGCGCAGGGGTCCCGCCGCCGCTGCCCGTAGCTCGGCGGAGCCGCTCCGTCAGCCACCGCCGCCCCCACCCTTCCGTGCCATCCCGCTCCTGCGCGCCCGGCCGCCGCCGGGCAGTGCCTGCCGGGGGCCATGTCGCTCCTCCAGTCCGCCCTGGACTTCCTGGCGGGCCCTGGCTCCCTGGGGGCCGCCAGCCGCGACCAGAACGATTTCGTGGGGCAGACGGTGGAGATGGGCGAGATGAAGCTGCGCATCAAGCGGGTCATCGCGGAGGGTGAGAGCGGGCGGCGGCCGCGCCGGGCCGTGCGGGGCGGACTCCGGCGCTGCGGGGCCCGGACGGGCTTCGCGGCGGGCCTCCCGCTCCCCTTTCCCCCTCTCCCCTTCTTGGACAGGGAGGGTTCCTCCTGGGCAGGCCGCGCCCTGGTGGGGGCGGGCGGGCGGCGGCCGGGACGGAGCGTTCCGGCCCCTGGGAAGGGCCGGTTCCCTCCGGGGGTCCCGGGTGCGCCCGGCGCCTGCCGCTGCCACGGGGGTGCTTCCTGAGGCCCGGCTGTGTGAGCCGTGCTTGGTGTAATTGTCCCGCTTCAGGACACGGAAGCCGCGGAAGAACTGGTGTGTTGTGTGGCCTCTTCTTCGCTTGCTTTGTGGTTTTAAGTGCTTTCACCGCGTATCAGAACTCAGAGGAGTTTATAATCTACCAAGGACCTCTTGGGAATGCTGGGTTGCATTTTCTTTTTTTTTTTTTTTTTTTTTTTTTTTTTTTTTTTTTTTTTTTTTTAACTGACAACGTATAAATAGTATGCCAAAGGTGCAAGTTTGCCTGTGTTGCTTTGGGTTGTTCAGAAGACTGTGAAATGCAGGAAAACATGTTTGCTTTAAACACTCGTGTCAGGAGGCTGATCGCACTGTGCACATAGACTTTGCTAGAGTACAGGAATTGAATGCCTGGGCAGTTTTCAGTTTCGTTGAATTTTCGGGTAGGTATCCTGGCACACCACTCGCCAGTCTGTTTTAGAATGGGTGCTGTGTTTGGTGTGTGCAAATTACTTAGATAATAGCAGAAATTTGGATCTTCTTGTGCTTGTGATCAGAGAAATTATTTCCTCAAGCAGAAGAGCCACCAAAAGCTAGTCTCAAAAGACTAAAATGTGAACTTGTCCATCCTAATGCAGTTAAATATTTCATTAATTTTGTACGGGTAGTTGGTGTTATTTAGGTTAAATACTGCAAAGCTCTATTCAGAGCTCCTTTTCATTATTGGGGTTACTTTCTGTAGTTTCTTCTTGGAGTTGTCTGGTATTTAAGTAGTTTTTTGTTGAAACCTTGGTGATCTGCATGGAAGAAAAATTTGATTCTTTAAGATTAGCTACTTCAAACTACTTAGAAGCTACTTACAGAAACTTAGTGGTGTAAAACAACAGGAAACTGGTCTTCACCATTGCTTTAATTTGTCATTTGAATGCTTAAACACTTTTGGCACATGAGCTTAAACAGAACCTGGCAATTTCTTAGGCAGTAAGTTGCATTTAAAACAGTACTAAGTGTCAAGTCCTATTTGGCCATCAACCTTTACCTACGGCTTCTTTATGGTCAGAGTTGTGAGTGAAATGCAGGCACTCAGTATGGTGTGAACGCTAAAAGAACTGTCTGTGCTGCTGATATTGTAACATAATTGCAGGCGGTGACCACAGCAGTTTCCAAAGGACAAAGGAAAGTTAGGACAGGAAGCTACTTTTGAGGCGTATCTGCTGTTTAGTTCTTGGTTCTGAAGCAAGTATTTGAATATTTACTTTGACAGCAGCCTGCTGTTTCCCAGGATCTGGCACAGGCATTGTAAAATGTCAGGGGAAAGATGCCAGGGTAGATGACTTAAAGCAAATGGGGACTTGCTTTAACTTTGGTGTTCTTTACAATTTGTCTGTAACCACTGCTTCATGTTCCATGTTTGTTGCAGTATTATGGTTTTATTTTTTATTGTTTTCTTTCTCTGTTGTGCCAACTGAAGTTGGGCTTACCGCTTGCTTTTGCTAGAAAGTAAGATTTGCTAGCCAACAAAGCTGGTGTAAAAGAACCTCTAGGGTCTATTGAGTAATAACATAAAATAGATATAAAATATAGAAGTCCCAGCCTCTCCTGCTGTCTTCAGACTTGAATTTGTCTCTAGCATATAGGTTATTTTGTTGCTGAAATTGCATTTGTCTTTCAGCTCTGAACCTGTGTGTGACACTTTCTGATACATGTGTCCATAACTGTAGTTTATAAGTATTCCCTTCCATGCTTACAAATACAGAATCTGTTTTTCTTCTAGATGAGTCCTTTCATGCCGAATTCCCTACTGGAAAGTCAAATGCTGCTTTCTGAATTTAGATTTCTCATCCACGGTGAACTGTGTGACATCTGCCAGTACATAGAGGCGACCCCTTCTGTAGGATCATAGGTTCTGCTTTGTTTGTAGCTGGTGTGAGCAGGCCCTGTGGCTTAGTGTGGCACAGTATCCTATGGCAGCACAGGTTCAGTTGTTCCTGTGCCCCACAGCTCCCTCCAGCCCTGTGGTGTGCTGGCCGTCGGTGTTGGCCAGCAAAGATGCAGGTACATCTTTGGCTGTACCAAAGCTGTACTAAGCTGAGACTCGCTGCACAGTTCATTTGGATGTGTTTCTCTGTTCATTTTGCGGAGGTGCCGTGCTAGGAGTAGGACTGGCCTAGCTTCAAACATGGTGTGCTGCTGCAGGAGGCTGAGAGCAACCCAGGAGTGTGAGCTGGTGATGATCTCTAGCACTGATACTACCTCTGAATGCAAGGGCAGACTAAGTGTGTCACAGGCTGGACTGAGCACTCCTAAAATATGGTATCCTGTGTTTGTTTTTTTTTTTTTTTTTGCTTGAGCATTTCAGTAGCTCACTGCAGGTAAGAGATTTTAGAGGAAATGGATTGGGGTCTTTATGTATAATCCATACTTGCCCTTTGTATGATGGTGGCTTCAGGGTATCGTGGCTCTTTTGGGTCCTCCAGTTAAACACACAGACCCCCCCCCCAATTTTCCTTCAGTAAAATAGTCACAGGTTGCATATCTAATTAGCAGATATTAGTAAATGTAGCTATCTCATATTTTATCAGAGAGGGCACTCTCTTGTATGGCCATAATTCACTGATCAAGTCTAAGTAGTCTGTACCTGTCTCAGTCCCAACACGGGTGTCTGCTCTCATCAGGATGTTTGTGTACATGTAGTCCAGCTACATGTGAGCTCTCCAAATGCTTACTAACATGTTTAAGTTTTTTAGAGTTAGGTGAGAGGGGCTTAAACTGTCACCTGTCAGATCTCTTACTATTCCCTTGCTATTCATGTGAACAGTGTGTGCATTTTATGCTGACTTTTTGTGTCTTTCTTTTATGCTTGCCCTTTCAAGAATGTTGGGATTCACGTATCAATCTGTACCAAATGGTTGAAGGACTGAGGTTGTCCATACTGACTCAATGATCAGTGTAGCCTGCACGTTTGGCTTTGGGGGAGAGTGGGGAAAGCGATTGACCACAGCATGCTGAAAAGTAGTTTTCAGAAATTTCCTGTTTCTTGCTCCTAAAAGCTGCTGTATTTGCACAACCAACCTTGCAAAGTTGTTTTTTAATACTTGACAGTACAGGTGTTTTTTGTTTTGCCTATGTTGGACAAAACATCTCATCTGGTATACCATATGCCTATTTACATGCTAATGGAGGCACTAAAAGATGATGGATAAGTAAATACGGAAAATTTCTTGATCTCTGCCTATACTGTAGAAGGAATATGACTGTCATTGGGCTGTCAGAGTATTCATTGAGAGACTGACAATGCCAAAGATGGTGGGGAAATTATAGAAACTCATTCTCTAATTCTGTCTAGTAATGGTACTCCAATGAGAGTGTAAACTGATATGAGAGTAGCATGTCCTGTGATATGCACTGTCAAGTTTCAAAACTACAAGGAAGGTTGAGTTTTTTTGATAATTGTAAATTGCACAGTCGTAGTGGCTTTGGTAGTTAGCTAATTGTTTGCTGTGTGCTGAACACATGCTCAATAAAAATTTTGCTGTCTTTAGAGCACAAATGAAATGATTTGATAACTAAGATATTAGTAAAACTGTTCATGTGTTTAAAAATTATGCAGACTTTAACTACAATCATATTGTTCCTTGAATGTTTCTGTTGAACCCTTTTGTTTTGTAAAAGCAAGTAGCTGTTGTATTATTGGGGTAGCAGAAACAGTTATAGCGGGTCATAAATTATTTAATATCTTCTGTTGACAAAGTCTTTGATTTTATATGTGTTGGGCAGTGGTGTCTTGGTTCAACTTAAAAATAATTACGTAAAGCAACTTGGGTCTTGTCAGTGATGACATGGAATGAGCAACACTGTCCTTCAGGAGCTTAAAGAGAGCTGCCTGCTCTCATGTATGCTAGTTGCAACTTGTTTGAAATTTATTTGTATTACTGCTTTGGCCAGGTACTCTTTGGCCTGACAAATATGCAGCAAAAACTAAGTGGTGAAATTAGCGTTTCAGTGTGTGTGAGGTTCTCCTGCAGAGGAACCGAGGAGTTAATGTCCTCAAGTGAACAGTAAAAGAAAGAGGGAGTTTTCATTGATGTTTGTGAAGTGCTTACCAACTCTTCAAATACAAGTTTTATCTCATGAAACACATTGACCTTTTCATGCTGATGTAGGTATGGGAAGGCTGGGAGAAGTTCTGGAAAATGGCTTTGCAGGCAGTTCAGAGGTACCAGACGAAGCAGTGGAACTTCTGTTTTGTTTCAGCATCGTTTTACTTTAGACTCTGAATAAATTACAAGTTCATAATATGCTCAGAATACATTTAGTCTCATTTTTATTTAGACATAATGGTATTTCCTTCTCACTACATTGTTCCTTAGTTTAGAAAAAACTTTAAGAGTAGACATGTGTTTTTCTTACTCCTATCTGTTGAGCCTAGGACTGTGACCTTCAGTATGTGCACTACCAACTTGTCAAGGCTTTTTAATGTGGGTTAATATTAATACTAGTCATTTATTCTTTTTTAATAGAACATTTTCCTCTCAATACAACAGTATTTTGCAAATAAACCAAAGTGAATCTTCCTTGTGATGTGTCACTTTGTCCAGTTGTGCTGCCATTGCAAGGAAGTTCCATATGGTTAGAGTAGATTCTCTGTATGCTGAAAAAAGCCAATGAAAGTCTAGATCAAGTTACATGGAAGGAAATTGCATGAAATCTCACTTTTTAAATATATCTAGGTTAAAATAATACTTCTGGTTCCTCTGTGTCTAACTGTCCATGTACACTTCACAACTTTCCAGTGCTTTTTGTTGCTTGTTTTGCATGTGAGGCTGAACAACTGAGGAAAAAAAATCAGGTGTTTGGCTGTGTGAAAAACGGGGAACAAGCAAGTTCTGTAGCACGCTGTTTTTCATGTGTAATGATTTCTTGTGCTTCCTTTGAGCAACAAATGTTGACAAAAGAGCACACAAGAAGAGAAACATGATGACAAAAAAATGCATTATTCAAATTCTTTGATCTGAGTCTAAAACTTTTTCATCATAGTGAATCATTCCTTAGTCAGGAAGGTAGCAATAGACTGCAGACTTCATTTGATTTTGAGGGGCTTTTTTGAGTTTAAAAAAGATGTCATGAATTGAAGCCAGGTGAGTTATTATAAGCTGCTTTCTCACAAGGTGAAACTTGTGTCTGTCGTTAAAGTAACAACAACAAAAAAAAAAGCTGCTTTAGACTTCAAGGCTTCCTCAGTATTTTGAGGGTGAACAGCCAGTATTGCAGTTTACAAAGCTTATAGGAACAATTTTATGGTCTCTGCAAGTACTGGATTCTCAGGATAGTGGTAATGTAATTAAGTACTGATTTTTGGGTGGATTTAATTTGTAAATTCTGGCAGCAGAGGCACAATGAATGCTTAATGGTCAAGTTTCTGTGAACATTGTTTTATTTGCTGACAGATGGAGAAAAAAAAGATGATGATTTCTAAAGAACAGCTAAAGCACCTGACCTAGCAGCTTTCCAGTTGCATTCCCTTTACTGTAGATGTAGAGGATGTTTTCAGCGTGAAGCAGAACAGTGGTATTTTTTAAAGCCAGTGTTTCTTGGCTACAGCATTTCCTGCCTGCAGAGGAGCTCTGAAAGTTTCAGGATATTCTTGAAACTTTTCTACTTCTCAAGGTTGTGGGAAAATGTCCTGATTGTTAAATTAGGGCCATCCTTCATTTTTGGGGCAGTTTCATCTTGTTATTAGGACTTTGGAATTGACTTGAACACATCACTGGGCTTCAAAAAAACATGCTTCTGAATCAATGCTTGGCAACAATAGCGGAATCTTTTCTGTTTTGATTAAGGATGCTTCCTGTATTCTGATAGAAAAGCGTTCAGGTAAGATGCACTGTAACTTTATAGTCCAGGTTAGAGTTACGGTGTTTCAATCATGTTATAGTTGAAACGTAAGCTACTCAAAAGTGATATGGAAACAAATTTGGTCAGTATTTGGGAGGGGCGTGGGCAAGTCATATGAGGTAGTTACAAACAGGAAACTGTTCACACCCTCTCTTTCTCATGGCTACTTATGTCTGTAATGAAACAGTGTATTACAGTAGCAAGCAGTTTTGTGTTGTGGTTCATGTTCCTGTTTTGATGCTTCTCCAGCTGCCAGCTAGGAAATTATCATTTCACTGAAATGGCTGGTCTGGAAAAAAAAATAAAAATCTGTGGAGATGTGAAAAACAGGGATGGGATAAAAAAGAACAGTTTAAGATCCAATTGGATTAATAGTGCAGTGAAATTATTCAGTATTATGTGATGCCTGGTTTTAACTTGAGGGAGAAGCCAAGTCTCTTGGTTAGAACAGAAAGGATGTTCTAATCTTTGTAAGAGAATTATGAAGTACTGTCAGGAACAATGCCTGTGGGCTGTGTGGTGGTGTAAGGATGAGTGCGGAGTGCTCACTATAAAAGCAAATGAGGTAGAGCTGGTTCCTGATGTGAAGGACTGTCAGTGTGGGGCAGGAAGGTCGGGCTGGTAAGTTTTGTGTTCTTGTGTTACCTTGTTATTCCAGGTTTGCTGCGGAGCAAGACTGCTTCCAGGACTGACTGTAGTACTCTGGCTACACTGTTTCCATGAGTTGGTGTGGTGCTCTGCAGTGAACCTTTATCTGTGAGCTTGACACAATTTGTGTGGCAGAAAATATTGGTCGGAGACCATTTTTGAGTGCTTGGACTGTGTTCCGAGAATGGGGCTCAGAAATGCTTCAGCAGTGCAAAACCTGTCTCTTGGGGCAAGAGCTGGAATGGGTGTGTACGTATATACACACTGGCTACCTGTATGGGGAAATACTAAGATGATTTTGCCGATATAGAAAGCTCCAGAAAACTGTCTTAAAACCACCTGCAGATGTTTACATGAGTGAAAAAAAAATGAGTGAAAACACCCCAAATGTAATTACATTCCTTATAGACCTCTAGAAGTTATACTGTCAACTTTCACTTTATCATTTGCGTCAGCTGTCTACTATACAGGTGTTTGTTTGTACAGCTGTGTTGAAAGTGCTTTTTATTCCCCCTTTTTTTTTTTTCCCCTCCATTTTTACAAAATATATTGGTCAGAAGGCCTGGAGTAAACTGTTATGGCAGAGGAGAAGTTCTGCCAGTAAACTTGTCTCTATTGAGGGTATATTAAAACTGCTTTAAGAGAGCCAGCATCAAACCTGAAGTAAAACTGGATCTAAGAGTGAAGCAGTAGGACTAATTTTGCCTTTTGTGTAAGAATTGTTTTCACCAATAACAGATGGTTTAAAAAGCAAATCTGAATTAGAAGTACCTTTGCAACTTATTCTGGCTCCCTTGGTATCCCAGAAAAATCCATGAATTTAAACTTAGTATCAACTGTAGTGCTGCAGTAGTAGTGAGCCAAACGTTACATGGAATGAGCAGTGTTGTATGGAACTGAACTGTGTTCAGGTGAAACAGTAAAATGACAGAATGGGAAACTGCCTCTCAAAACATTACTTTCAAGTGGCGTAGCTATTAAGGATGAGATTGTAGGCACTAGGAGTGGGATTCTCTGTACAACAGCTGCAGTGAAGTAGCAGTTAACAATACATGATACCACTGATTTTTCTCTGGAATTCTGCAAAGTTTAGCATTTCAATACTTGAATTTAAGGTATAATCAGTAAAATAAAAATGCATGTTTTAAGCTACTTATCTACTCTCAAGCTAGTGCTATTTCAATGAAGTTTCTCCCTTCAGCTTACTATTCTAATATGTCTGTATAAACTGTGGAATCCTACTGTGCTAGGAGCTCAGGTAACATATACTACCATTGAAATGGCCTTAAAGAAGACTCTCTTCATTACTTTGCCTTTTCTTACCTATTAAAGTGTAGTAATTGATCTAAGTATTTTGCTAAAACACAAGTTGAGTCCTGCCAGGTTTAAATTTGATCTCAGCAAAATCTTAGTTTGGTCATTTTGTATGCCAGTTTCAGTCCAGGGAAAATCAGTTGTGCTTCACTGAAAGTTAATTATCTGCACTTTAGCCTAGACAGAGCATGTGTTAACTTCTGTTGATAACAAGAATTTGTAACTTTTACAAGTTACTTGCTTCACTGCTAGCGTTGCACAAAGTGGTGCAATGTTCACTTGCAATGCTATGCCAGAATTAACATTTATGTTTTGCAGTGAGTATTGAAATTTAACTACCAGTATGTTTTGAAGTAGTCATGAAGCTGAATATAAAATTTTAGATTCCTAGCTAGCAATGAAGAGGACTAAAATTAGGTTTTTGGTTGGAAATGAGATTAATTTAAATGCAAAAGGATAACTTAATCTTCAGAAGCCCTTCTGAGTTGGTTGTAACATGATGATTCTGTTAAAAACCCAGACTTCTCCATCAAGAAGTGAACTTGAGTTGTTTTCATAAATGTGATTGAGTTTTAGGCATGAATTTTAAGGTTATTTTCTGATTGAGGGAGAAAATTTTGGGGCATCTAGGAATGTGTCCAGGGTTTTGGGAGGATTGTATGATGATCAGGACTTTTCACAGAAACTTGAAATACAACTTTTTTGAAGACTACTTTAACATTTTTAGTCAGGTAAACGAATTCCTCCTTTTGCTCCTTCATACTTGGTGTCAACAGGATTCAGCTTAGTGATATTGTACAACTTGGTCTATACTGTAAGCATTTCTTACACTGGAGGAAGAGCTTCTAGGAAAGCTTATCACAGCAGGTAAAGTAGTTGGAAAGGTAGTATTGTTTCTAGGGATCTTCTTAAAAGTTTGAATCACTTTGGTTGGTAATTGGATATGCTTGAAAACAGACTGAATTGATTGTGAGTTAATTCTGATTCATAGGTGCTTTCACCTGTATTATTTCCAAGAGGACATTTGATGCATTTGTATGGAGCATGGTTGTGTTTCGGAGTGCATGTATATAGGTCTGTGGATACTTGTATTTATACAGGTACTAGAAAAGTGTGTGCTTGAGATGCAGAGTAGACTTGCCCTGTTCCAGCCCTTGTGGAATCCTTGACAGTGTATGCAGCTGAACTGAGCTTGCAGAACAACTGTTCTGGGGTTCCCCTGTCACCATTTTGCCTTTGAATGCCTTCCAGAAAACTAACTGTGATGTAATTTTGTGTTAGAAATTTGTGCTGACCTGAAGGCCCTAATTTTGTAAATCGAAGCATATATTTTCAAGATGCAGTTTGCAGGGTTATTAGAATAAAATAACTGAAATATTTATTAAGATGAATGTGAAGACTTCTGTAGGGCCAGCAGTACTTTGACTGTGTAGAAGGTCTGTGGGATCTGTGTAGGATGAAGACACGGAGACAGTAGCTCTGTGGTGCAGTGACTGGTGTACACTGGTGTAGGGGCTTGCAGCTCCTACAGGGGCAGGAAACTCTAAAACCTGAGGAATGACTCTGGGTGGCTATAAGGAGCTGGTTGGGGAGACCAGTCAAAACCCAAGGTTTCCCAGCACCTGCCTTCAGTGGAAGGATGACTCACAGATTCTCTTCCTTGTTTCACCAGCTCTATTAAATCTATAAAGAGTAGCCAAACTGATCAGAGCTCTCCAGAGCCGTGTTTTTCTTACATATGCTCTCATTCAGAGAGGAGCAAAGTGTCTTCAGGTAATGCTCTGAGATGCTGGTAACTGTGAACTTCATTCTGTTTCCAACCCCTGTCCCATCCATGCCCAAAATGCTGGTTGGAATTGCTGATCAGAACATTGGGACTAGAGGCTTTCAAAAAGTTAGGGGAAATTCCTAATGTGGGAAGTGCCAAACCTGATGTTGCAGAATGAATCAAGGTAAATGGATAAATGTGGGTAATGTATGGCACCGCTGAACTGCAGCCACAAAAGCAAAGACAGTATCCAGGAACCTGTCATTTGTTTGTTTCACGTTGTGGATGCTAGTAGCAAATTAAGAAGATGTATGGGCAGAGCCATTCAGGAGTCCTGGAGAACACCGTGATGCTCAATGGCCATGTAAAATTTTTGTGATTACTTCTTGAAAAGACTCGTATTTGATTAAATTGCACAAAACAAATACTGTGTTCACTTCAGCCTCATGTTAATATTTCTCATTTACAGAGAAGGTATCGGGTACTAATGTGACTGTACTGATTTGGATTCTGCATCTTTTTGAAAAAGTGCCTTGTCAGCTTATTTCTTCTCTGCGATGTTCATTATTTAGTTGTCCTGTTCTCTCCCTTTTTGACTGGTGAAATTCTGTAGTTCTTGTATCTTCTGTGCTTATTCTCCAAATTATTCCTAGAGAGAGAACATTGCTTTGTAGTTCAGTGAAAATAGATTTTGTACTAGAGGAGTAGGAAGGCAAATAATTGAAGTTTGTCACTTTGGCTTTTACTCTATTAAAGATACTCTGCCATAAACAGCATACACCACATTGTTGGTGTAGCCACAAGGATGATGTTCCCAGAAGAAATGGAAATGATACAGTGGTGTCTTAAAAATAGATTAGAATTTTATAAATATGTTCTTCAGATAGTTAGATTAACATGGGTGGCCAGTGAGGAAACTTAGCAGACCTGTAACTCCGAGTCTTTTACTCTGCAGAAGTTTGCACAGAGTTCTTGAGCAAAGTGGAAGTGTTTGAGAAAATAGATGCTTTGACAAAAGGAGTTGGAAGGAAAATAATGCTGTATAGAATAACAAATTGCAATTTAGTAACAATATCACCCTCACTGGAAATGTGTGCTTCAGTGTTTGAAAACGCTTTCTATTTTTAACATGAAGCCTGAAGCATGGCAATTATCTTAAAAGTAGGAGTTGTATGTTTAAATTTTATCTCCCTTGATTATTGCTGGGGTTTTTTTTATAGGAAGCCTAACAGTATAATACCAAGAAGTTTAATTGAAGTCATTGGGTAATACTGGCTGTACTGGGTCTTGGTTTTACAAGGACCTTTGAAAAAAAAATTGCTTCCTAGGAAATCTGCATATGCAGACTTAAAAAAATGCAGGAAGCTAGCAAAGACAATGTGCTATTGGCATATGTAAAAGAAAGGAATGAAATATTTTGAATCTTGGATGTAGGTAACCAGCACTCCTGGCGAGCCACTGAAAATATGTATGCTTGTTACATTTGGACAAGTATATGAATTCATGTATTCTGTTATACTAAAAAGAATGATGTACCTGAACACTGAAATTAAAACTGACTTAATGTGCCTTCTTCTTGTAGGGGGTTTTGCTTTTGTCTATGAAGCTCAAGATCTTGGAAGTGGCAAAGATTATGCTTTAAAGGTAATATTAATTTCTTTCACTGCAGATTTATAAGGTCTATGTTTTAGCTTGATGCTCTAGCATGGCAGTTAT
The DNA here is from genome assembly GCF_001604755.1 of Lepidothrix coronata. Classification (NCBI taxonomy): domain Eukaryota; kingdom Metazoa; phylum Chordata; class Aves; order Passeriformes; family Pipridae; genus Lepidothrix; species Lepidothrix coronata. The sequence continues at coordinate 1,041,537 of NW_016690278.1, read as the reverse complement.
TCCTTATGTATGCCACTGAACAAGTAATTTTGAAAAATCCAGAATAATTGTGATGTTTGTAGCACACTGTTTAGAAGGGTCATTTCTCTTAGGAGGCTGCACTTTATACTTAGATGGCAAAACTCGGGAATTCATCTGTTAGGTGCCACTTCATTTAGTCCAGAAATTCATGACCTTGTCCCAGACATTTTATTGCTTGGGTAAAAAGAATATTTCCTAGTTACCTGGAGTGGAGTACAGGAATATTTTTTCTCTCCTCAGAAGCAGATTTAGCCTACCTTTGTACATTCAGAGTAAGTCTTCTGAGTGTTAAAAATAGTGCTCCACACTTTGAGTCATTGATTAAACATTCAGCCTAGTACTTTTAAGAGACACTTCTCTGGATTCTTGTTTTCTAAACGCTTATAATAAACAGCTGTAAACAACTGAAATACTGAAGTATTTTGGGAAGGAGAATAAAGTGAAGTCATTTACTTAATCATGTTTTGCTGAAAAGTAAATCATGCCAGTTATGTTCACCACAAAAAAAGCTTAATTTTTGGAGAAGGGGTATTTTGTGGCTGTAGAGAGAGAGTGAAAAGGGTGGTAATATGAGGTGTTGGAGAGGTAAGATGGCATTATACCATCAGTAGTTACTTGTCTGGTTTTTTCTTTTCATACCACATCCTACAATAGCAAAACATGTGACCAAACCCATGTATTATATGTATTCAAAATGTCTTCCAAAAGTAACCCCCTTAAAAAATAACAGATAGACGGTGAACCATTACTGTACTTCCTCTGTTCTGTGAAACTTGTATTTTTATAGCATATGCTCAGGCTGATTATAGCCAAATGTTGACTCCAAATCCAAGTGATTTCGGTAAAAGTAATGCTTGACTCTGCTGCTGATTAGTCAATAACCATTGAAAAAGCTGAGCTACGTAATTGGAAGGAGTTTTGTATAGAGTGGGTTGAAGGTTGTTACTGAAGGTTTCAGGCAGAAGATGAATCTTCCCTTGTTAGTCCACAATGCTGTAGCCAGGAGACTTCAGTGTTTTTTTACAATAGAGAACTGTCAAAGTGGTTACTTTTGAGAGTGTCAAAAGTTACAGCTGCTCAATTATCACTAAACCTGAATAGTCCAGGAAAATTGAGTGTTATTTATGGCAGAATGTCAAAATGTACAATAAGCCAGCTTTGTTTACTGCCCAATCATAGTTCCTTAGGTTTTTGATTACAGCTTATCCTTTGTATTCTGTGGAAAAAAAAAATCCATGCACTGTTATTCTGTAAGTTTTAGTAACACTCTCTTCTCAATTATTCTGTTTCTTGACAGCGACTGTTGTCTAATGAAGAAGAAAAGAACAAAGCCATCATTCAGGAAGTTTGTTTTATGGTATCCTTTTCTCTAACATTGCCTGATATCGGACATTTCTGACCAAAAAAAAAAAAAAAGGGGGAGGACTGTACAGATTCTGTTCTTTCCATGCCATACGCTGTCCAAGTGGACTGACATTCCAAGGGAGGTTTGACTCGTGGTTTGTTATGAATATGGTACCAACATCCAGCAGTGTAGGTTCTTACAAAATTGCTGCAACATAATGTGTGCAGAAAACTTTTGTAGCTATTGTGGACTTTGCACTTTTACTTCTAGCAATTGGAATTCCTACTTGGGCTTTCTTGCAGTCCTGTGAATGTGGTCAAGAGACCCTTTCACTATTCAGATGATACTTAAATAGAATTCCCTCTCATGCACTGGATTTATTGCTCTTTGCTTTTAGTCTAAATGTCTATTAATTTCTGCTTTGGATGCATCTGGCTTTAATGCTGAATATTAAGGAAGGAATTACAGTAGACTACGTGCATCAGAAACAAGAAGCAGACATTTCTCTGTGTCGTTGCTGTCCATTTTGTGTTCAGTGATGTTAGACAGTAGAGGGTATAATGTCAGAGTGTTTTCAATCCTCAACTTTAGTAAATTCAATGTTTGCTCCCCAGCATCTCCTGTTAGACCCCTCAGTTTGTTTAGGAGTCAGTGAGTAGCTGTGGTATGCTGATGTGCTCCCCTCTGAGTATCCAGTTTCATTTTGAATTACCAGGCAAACCCATGGATCTTAATTTATACTACTCAAACATTTCTTTTTATGATTTCTGGTATGTTTGGCAGAATCTTACCCTAAACACCATTTACTAGAAATATGCTTGCAAGAGCGGACTACCACAGCATATATTTTCTAGCTACTCTGACTTTGTCTTGCCAAGAGTAAAGAACTGAAAGTTTTTTTGGATGTTTTTCACAGCTTAGAGTCATTAAAGTGCACGTACAACACGAGCAAGGATTAATTGCTGCTAACTTTCTGAGATAAAACTGTGAAATGGAAATAATTCCTGCAGCTCTGAATAGAAGGTTGTGAAGAGATGCATAAGGTTGGAATTATTCTAATTTGGTGGAACCAACTTACCCCTTTTTAATAGCTTTGTTGTACTTACGTCATCTTTGCTTTTTTCTTCATCTTGTAAATAGTGTGTGCTTGTCTCATGGGCACGAGTTTCAGTGTATGACCAGGGTGATACACAGGCAGGCATAATGTGACTTCCACTGTCAGGAACTGAGACCGCTTATATGGTACTTGCCTTTACATAGTTCAGAAATGATGCCTTGAATTTTTGAACTGGAAGTGAAACATGACAACGGTTTTACCATGAAGAACTGTTACTGATGATGGGAGGATAAGTTCCTTGCACTTTTAGACCTCTGTTTCTTTTGAACTTGACTTTGGGTACTTAAAACTGAAACACAGCATACTTAATACTTGCTTTGGATAGGTGAGGAGACAATAGCCCTTCCTTCTTGATCAGCCATCTAGAGAAGCAGCTGATAAATAGGAGGTTTCTTTGCTACTTCTGTTATGGTTTGCAGTCATCGTCAAAGTCAAAAGGTAGTAGCTAGACCTGTTATGGAGTCCAGTTTCCTCAGAGCCTTAATCATGAGGACTTTATTTTATTTTGACTTTTTGTTACATTAGCTTGTGCGACTTTCCCAGGTTTTTTTACGGCTGAGGCATGGATTTCCAATGTTTTGCTTAGTATGTTAATTGCAGCTGTTATGCTTTCTGTGGCCTTAAGCTAGCATTTCAAGTGAACTGCTGGATACAATAGTATCAATAAACTTGGCAGTCATCTTCCTTGAACATGCTACTTCCAGAAAAAACTTTCAGGTCATCCCAACATTGTCCAGTTCTGCTCTGCAGCATCTATAGGAAAAGAAGAATCAGACACGGGGCAGGGAGAGTTTCTTCTGCTTACAGAGCTGTGTAAAGGTAAATTTTATTTCTTTTCCCAGCAATGCACATTGCTTCTGACAGATGTTTTGCACAGGTTGCTTCATAACTTAGAAACTATAAAAGTCTCTTGAAGATAGCATGGTTCAGTGGAGCTAGAGTTAAACCTTATCTCTTATAGGATAAAGATCATGTTTTTTTTAGACTGCAGTTCAACCTTGTCTTAAATATGAGGTAATTATTAAGTTTTTTGTGTTTGAGACTAGTCAAAGAAAGGAAGAGTAGGAGTAGTTCCTTAAAGCACTATTTCTTTTGTCCCTGCAGTCAGTGTGCATTTGCCATTTTCAGAATATCTATTTAATGGAACTCAAGACAGTAAATCTTTCTTGACAAGTGGAGCATTTGTCTATTTGTGCCAAGCTTTCAGAATTTGCAGTGTTCTCTGTGTGCTTATGTGAATTTCTCTGATCTCCTGCAGGACAGCTGGTGGAATTCCTAAAGAAAGTAGAATCCAAAGGACCTATCTCCTGTGACACAGTTTTGAAGATCTTTTACCAGACCTGCAGAGCAGTGCAGCATATGCATAAGCAGAAGCCTCCTATTATCCACAGAGATTTAAAGGTGTGTTACAATGCTGAATTTTTAAACAGCAAAGAAGCCTGTTGGGCTGGGTCAGTGTAGAGACTCCTGACCCAATATAGTGGACGCTCTTGAGCATAGTGCTTACATGTATTGCCTTCCCACCACTGCTGAGTGTCAGTGAAGGTCATCACTGAAATACCTGCATCTCTTTAAATATCATTTCCTTGTGCTCGTGGTTAGGACTGCTTGTAATCCATCCGAACAAGCTGACAGAAAAGTATTCTACCCTGGTTTGCTGATAAAATAGCTGGTTACAGCTTGTGAATTGCAGTTCTGGGATGAGCAGGGGTCTAAGTAGAAGAGGTAAAGCTTTCAAGGAGAAGAATGTTGAATTACCTGTAAAAGATTGCGTTGCCTTTTAGAATGTTATTAAGCTGTTAGTTTTAATAACTAACACAACTAATAAAAATACTTGCACTGCAATTTAGGGCTCGTTTTTTAATTCATATTTTAAAATTTGGTAAGCATAATCCATGTTAGATTTTTTTTCTTAGTATTTTTGTTCTGTTAGCCTTTCCCAAGATTCTATGGCTCTATGCTCTAGAAAGTGTTGTCCCCTTAGAAGCTTTGGAGATTTGAGAGGACTTCATCTGAGTTTGAATTTTGTATTTTTGAAGATGGGGGTTCACCTTTTCATGTTCCCTATACCTTAGATGAAGAAGCCCTTGATAATCAGTGAGATTCTGTTGTATTACAAATATTTTGTAACAAACTTTTGTAAAAACAAACAAAATAAGAGAAAGAAGATTCTTGCCCCTGAAGCAATGTCTGAATTTTACACATATGTCTGTTTCCAGCTTGATGTGATTTCAGCTGAATATAAAAAAAGAAAAATTTGTTCTTTCATAAGTAAGCACGTACTCAACCATTTTAGGGAAAGGAAAATGAAACCACTTTTTAGAAATAAGTGTGTGTTAAGTGCTTTTAACATTGTTGAAAGGTTTGCTAGACTCTAGTATAGCCCATTAACAGAAGCATAGGTTTTTTATGATAGAGCATTTCTTTTTTTTTTTTTTTCTTTTTTTTTCCTTGGTACCGTTGAATAGAGCTCTATGTCATGTGAAAGACATGTTAACCAAGTCTGAATTGAACTTTCCTGGTGTTACTTTCTAAAATAAAATCTTGTATTCTTCACTGAAATTTCCATAAGCCAGCCCCTGGCTTGTAGAAAAGGTGCATCTCTTTTCCGGGGGGGGGGGGAAAGGTAAAAAAGCGACTTGCAAATAAATATGCAATTTCTTACATAGCCAACTCCACAGAAGTAATTGTAATTCAAGGACTGTTTTTTCTTAAGCAATGTAAGATCCTGGCAGAGATGAAACATGGAAAAAGGCAGGGATTTGGAATTGTTGGTTTCATGTTTATGGGAGCTGTAAAGCAAAGTGATAGTTGTGTGGCAGTAGTATGAGGCTTTACTGCAGTCAGGAGCCAAACAGAGATCATTTAACTGTGCCACCCTTTCTAGAAGGCTGAACTAAGACCAACAGTGTAGAAACCATAGGTCAAAGTTTTGAGCCAACCTCAAATATGTACTTTTGGGGAGGGGTGTGGTGTTCTAACAGATTTTTCTCAATTAGTTTGACTAAAAATATGAAGTTCTACAGTGCAGCTTAAAAACAAGTTTACCTTTCTAGTGGTGGCTTTTTCTGTCCTCCTGTGGTTTCCTTCTCATACTTGTCAGTGTGGTCCATTCTTTGTTCCTGAGATCTTTGGATAAAACTTGCACTTAAAATGCATGTGTTCACCACTGAAAGAGCCTAGCCAGTTGCTGAGCTATAAAAATTCAAAGCTAGTTAGAGGGCGATTTGTAAAATATCAGTGCTTTTGTGATATTTTAATTGTCTGAATTTCATCTTTTCAGGATTTGTCATGCAGTGCACAACTAGTCTGCAAAACACAGGTCATAGAGCCTGTTAAAATCTCAGTAATCAGCTGGAATGTTTTATATTATTAGCAACCTTTATCAAAGCATAAAATCCAGAACACACCTGCACAGGAGTTTGATCTCTGGTCATACTGTGACCATTTTTATTGTATAAATTTAATTTGATGTTGAATGCCCACCCTTCTTATTGTACATAGAGGTAAGCAAAGGTTATCCAACAGAGAAGGGAATTCAGATTGCTCATTGAGATCCATAGTCTAACCACATCATTAGCAGTGCTTGTGTCTTCCTGCAGGGCAGTCAAAATTCATTTTATGATGGAAGAAGTTGGAAGGGGCATGTGTTAGGAGAGCTAATAGGATGTTCTGTAAACTGAGGTTTTACAGAAGTTAGTCTGGAGATGAAGTGGCTTCAAAGGGAAAGGGAAGACAAACCTAGTTATCTGAAGTGTGGTGTTCTAATATTACAATATGCCTCTTAACTTCTACACCTTTTCCTAAGTGTGTGCAGGGATACAAATTTTATTTTTCAGCCCTTTTGTGATTGACTCCACAGTACTTACTTTTAACCTTTCCTTAAGTTTCTTCTCCATTTCTCTTAAAAATACAGGAAGATGGGAATTTATGAAATAGAAGAAGGCAGGGATGATGATGATGATGATTCAGGCAGCATGTGGTCCTCAAATAGCCGGTTTCTGTCTCTGCACAGGGTCATGGCTGCCTCTTTCTGGGTGTTTCCTAGCAGATTGCTTCTGTACTAATACCTTCCTGTTTTGTGTCTGCAGTAGTCCTAACCTCCACTCCACTGCACTCAAGCTAACAGTGTTCAGTTTTAGGCATGAAAACATTTGGATTCCAGGACACTGCTTCTATGAGTGCTCCTCTGAAAAACTGGCCTTTTCTTAGGCTCTAAGGAAATTATTTTTCTTCCCCTGGGGTTTATTTCTTGCTCTCTTTAATGTTTCCTGCTCATGGCATGTTTGCTTCCTTTTGAAAGTTGGCTACATTGCTATAAAACTACAGTACTGTCTGAAATCTGTGCTCCTGTAAACAACTTTTGATCTAAAGTGAGTAGTTCTTATTTATACAAGTAACCTGATATGTAAAAGCACGTGTGTTAGTGTACAGAAAGAAAACATCTTTAATCTATTATCCTATCTCTTTTTGAAGGTGGAAAACTTGCTTATTAGTAACCAAGGGACAATTAAACTTTGTGACTTCGGTAGTGCTACAACTATAGCTTACTATCCTGACTACAACTGGTCTGCACAGAAGAGATCACTGGTTGAAGAAGAGGTGAGATATTTTAATGTGATTAATCTTAATATCAGCAGTGTATTAACTGTTACTATTAATCTGATATTGCTTAATGGGACTCCTGAAGATTGCTTAAGTTACAGTATTATTTATAAAGTTTTGTATTTGTATTTGTGTTGCCAGAGTTGAAACACTGTCTACAGTTACAATCATAGCTTGTGTTTTGTAACTACAATACACAAGCACTGCTTCAACATGGTTTGTGTCCATTCTGCAATCTGGTGTGAAGATAAGTCATTAGTAAGGCTTTTTGTAATTACATTCCTGACCAGAAGTCAGAAATTGGTTATGCCAGAGTGACTGCTACCTTCCTATCTGTGTTTTTTTTCATTTGAGTGATATATAAAGAAGTGGTAAATCTGCTCAGCATAATATGAATAGGGAGTATTGTGGTGCCTCAAGGGCTGCATTTGTTTTTAGTTGAGAGTAATGCTGGTAAATCTAATGTAATACATCAACAGGAGAAATACAGTGACACTTAAAATTCACATATGGAACTTCTGATATTGTGAGTCTTTGTAAACTCCTCTGTTTTGGAATCTGGCATCCCTGGAGAGCAATCCTCTCTTTTCTGGAGAAATTATGAGGTTGTACCACTGTCTACTATAATCAATGCAAAAAGAAGGTAGAAAAGTTCTCTTCAGGGATCCAGAGCTTAACTCATTGGATGTGTCTGCACTGCCTGTGAGATGAAAAAATGGGATGTACACACAGCAGCTTGAATTCACTTTTTTGTTTAATTGTTGATTTTTCGTGTTTGCGTCATTATACCTTTTTGCCTCATGTAGAATAGTTGTTTTATGTGTTTTGCAGTTTGAAAGGACTCTTGTGACAATATTTGAGTACTGCTGTCTTCATCTGAGCTTATATCCAAGCTGTTGTGACTGTTTCAGGATTCAGTTGATGTCTGTTGCCTTGACAAGTATTTCACAGAATATGCCAAGTTGAAAGGGATCCACAAGGGTTGAGTCCAACTCCTGGCCCTGCACAGGGCCATCCCCAAGAGTCACACCATGTGCCTGAGAGTATCATCCAAATGCTTCTTGAACTCTGTCAGGCTTGGTGCTGTGATCACTGCCCTGAGAAGCCTGTTCAGTGCCCAACCACCCTCTGGGTGAAGAACCTTTTCCTAATAGCCAACCTGAATCTCCCCTGACACACCTTCATGCCTTTCTCTTGGGTCCTGTCACTGGTCACCACAGAGAAGAGATCAATGCCTGCCCCTCCTCTTCCCCTCCCAAGGAAGTTGTAACTGCAATGAGCTCTCCCCTCAGTCTCCTCTTCTCCAGCTGAACACACCAAGTGCCCTCAGCTGCTCCTCACACGGCTTCCCCTCAAGGCCCTTCACCATCTTCATTGCCCTCCTTTGGACACTCTCTAATGGCTTAATATCTTTCTTATATTGCAGTGCCCAAAACTGCACACAGTATTCAAGGTGAGGCTGCCCCAGTGCAGAGCAGAGCGGGACAATCCCCTCCCTCCGGCTGATGCTTTGCCTGATGCCCCCAGGACAGGGTTGGCCCTCCTGGCTGCCAGGGCACTACTGGCTCAGATTCAACTTGCCATTGACCAGGACCCCCAGGTCCCTTTCCATGGCACTGCTTTCCAGGCCCTCATTCCCCAGTCTGTACAAACATCCAGGGTTGCCCCATCCCAGGTGCAGAATCCAGCACTTCCCCTCATTGAACTTCCTATGTTTGGTGATTGCCCAGTCCTCTAATTTGCCAAGGTCTTTCTGAAGTTAATTTTCCAAGTGGGAATCCAATGTGTTCTACATGGAGAACTGTTTCCTTGGTTGAATGGTGTTGAAGCTTATTATTCAAGATTCTGTTTCAATAAATTGTGTCTTCTGCAGATCACAAGGAATACAACGCCAATGTACAGAACACCAGAGATGATAGACTTGTATTCAAATTTTCCAATTGGTGAAAAACAGGACATTTGGGTAAGAATTTTTTCTCTTGCTGTGTTGTAGCTGCTTATGTCATAGTGGAACTGATTTTGCAGATTTGCCATTAGTTTTTGATTAAGTAAATAAAAGCACCAAAATAAATGTTGAAGTAGTATTTTATATCAAAATGAACTTACATAGTATGAATTCTGTATCTAAATATTAAAGAACAAGATGTAATAATCAAGGTTTTCTCCCAGATCTAACTTGACTTCCACTGTGAGAGGCAATGCTGAACTTCTTTAGCATTCATTAGAACTATTGCCTAGTTGGAGCTTGCTGCTAGAAACCCATAATAGTTAAGAGTCCTTAGGTTCAAATTCTTGCCTTTTGTGCTATGCCATGCATGTAATCCTGGGACAGCCTATTGGCAAGTTAAAAATGGTTATGTCTAGGTATTGCATCTAGATAAAATACTGACAGATAGCAAGGATGAGAACTATGCAGAGATCATTCATGCTTTGTACGGAAAGTGTGATAAACTGTTAACATTCACTAAAAAAATCTGTAGCCAAAATTAAAGGTAACTGTTAAATCCTCAGTTGTACCTTTTCCAGTTGCATAACTCTGCAGCACTAAGGTGCTCCCCAGTGAGATTATGCTTAGGGATTTAGTTTATTGAATGTTTTTTATGAAGGTGGGTGTCAAGCTGTTCAGTTGTTACCTGTATTTGCAGTGTGCCAAAAGACAAGACTGAGAAAATGTAATACTGGTGCTTTAGAAATTTTATTTGGGATTTCATAACTGCATTCAGTTTCTTAAATTAGTTACAAGATATTGAGGAAACTCTTATTCAACTTCTACAGCTGTTGGTGATTTTCTTGTGGCATATGAAGAAACACCAAGCAAAATATGTTTTTCTGACCATTTGGTCACTTCACATGCATGAAATACTGGCAATCTGAGCCAGGATTTCATCCAGTTAAACAAAAAGCTAGAAACCTATCTAAAAAAAAGCCTCACTGAAAAGGACAATTACAGTTTGTTTTTTTGACTAGAATAGTTCTGTATCTGTTAGTATTAACATGTTGTTTGTTTCTTTTTTTTTTTTTTTTTGGAAGATCTATTCCATTTACCATGCCTTTGTTGGAACATGTTCTGTATTTCTTCTTTATGCTTTGCTTTCAATGAAAATATGCAAAGTATTTGGCAATAGAATATGGCCCTGCCTCAGGAAGCATAAATGATTTGTAGTTTGTGGTTAGGATAAACGAAGGAGTTTTCCAGAGAGAGCAGGTAGAGTGAATAATACTCATGATTGCAGTCTATGTGATTGTCATTGTGTGAGCTTAAAAGCATGAAGGAAGTAATGCCTTCCTTAGAACAGCAGCAGAGATGAAAGATAGTTACCAGCCACATTGACTCCACAATGGAAACGTGATTAGATATTGATTATAAGACAGAGGTTCTTTAGATGTGGCCAACTGCTTTCTCTGTATTTCCTACCTAAGTTTAGAGGTCTTCAGAAAATAAACACTAAATCCAGAGCTTTTCAAAACTAATGTGATTTTCCTGAACTGAAATTCAACTGAAGTGACAGGTTTTATGTTTATAAAGATTTTTGTCCATTGAAATTATCTTTTGGCTTGGAAGGCCCTTCATACCAACACACTCTTGAAGATTTCTGAAAAAGCAAAAGAGCTTAAGGAGCAAAATTTCAAAGTTGGGTTCTCGTTACTGATATCTAGTAAAAAAGTCTTCTAGTCAGTGTAAGATATCTTGCAGGTTTTAATTCTATGTGAGTTGAACAATCCCTTTAGAATTTATGTAGATTAATTCAACTCAGAAAGTGTTTTGGTGTAATACCTGTGTCATCCTGCGTCTGTACTGTAGAACTCTTTAAGTGTGCTGCTTGTTGCCTGAAGCTGGTCAGGGGAGAAATAACAGTATTTTTATTTGTTCCAAACAATCCCACTGCCCACTCTCATCCCCCACTCCCTGAGCACTTCCTCAACCCTCCAAAAATTCCACTGTTTTTTGAGGACGGTTTAAATAAGCCACTGATAAAGGCCCAATTTCAGGTCAAAAGTTATTTTTGGTCACTTTGTGGTGCTGCTTTTTTTGCCTTTTAGCATGTGAGTGCTCACACTGACCCAGGCAACTTCTCTACAGGTACTGTGCAGCTTTGGGACAGCATCTTGGGCCCTTCTGTCAAGTGCATCAGTGCTGAGGCTGTGTGAATGGTGGCTGCAACTGAAGTTGCCTTTTAGCCAAATTGAATGGCAGTTGGTGTTTAAAATATCCAAAATCTATCACAGTTACAATCCTAAGTTACAGATAACGGAGAGGAAATGAAAAACATTCTCTACCAGTTGAAGCAAAGATCAAATCTAAGTGGCCTCTGCATTTCCTGTGTGTAGAGGTAATCAGCACCAGCTGATGACCTTGGTGCTTTTCTCCCCTGCTGCCTTCTGATGTGCAGGGTGTCTTGGACTACGCAGGGAGTAGTTTCATTCCTCCAGTATGATCTGCCTTTACTTCTTTGTAAACAGATGTTTCTTTGGGGTAGTAGATGGTACCTTCTGTATTCCCCTGCTGGATTAATTAGTGTGTACTGTGTGATGCCTCAGTGTGTATATGTTAGAGAGCTTTTTTTTTTCAACAAACTGACAAAAACGTGCAAGAATATATGGAATTAACATACATACTCTATTTCTGGCCCTGGACTGAGAGTCTCAGTAAGTGTTTTGGAGTAACTAAGTCTCAAACCTTTGATACTCCAATAACTTCAGATGTTTGAAGCTGTTCTTGGGATAAATTGACAGCCAAGGACAGTTGGGGATGGTGTACACAGAGGATGGGAGAGAGTAAGCAGTTTTCTTAGGTAATGTCTTCACTGGCTTGTTTTATTTGTGGGGGCTACTATAAAAGCCCATGTGCTTAAACAACCTAACTAGGGTCCAGAAGAAACTTTTGAAGAGGAATTTTCCAAACTATTGTGCAAACAGTTGCTTGGAAGTATTGGATGACTTATTATCAAACTTCTATAGGTGAGAATGGAACGTGTTTCTATTACAGTTCTGTAACTCTGCAAGTATATTTAATACCCTAACTTATTTGAAAAAATTTGTATCAGGTTTCATTTGCTTCAGTAAACAGATGGAGTTATCCTGGCTAATCCATAACACCTGTGTTACTCAGAGATGAGAATTCAAAAGTGAATTCTGCCTGTGTAGGTTGTTCCCTTTCCAGGTTGCCCAAGTCTCAATTGGATACATGGAGGAACTTCGAAGTTCCCAGAACATGATAGTCTTGGTTTTGTGATTTTTTTTTTTTTTTTTTTTTGAGGCTTAAATGAACTTGTCTGTTAAATTTTACTTGTTAGAAGAGTTGAATACTCATCTCACCATAGGGAATAAAGGAACTGTCATTTTGGGCTTCCTTTTTTCAAACCTTTACCGAAAGATGCATTTTAAACATGCTGTTATGTCCGCCTAGTGTCATTTAAACAAATTGCTTGATACTTAATTGCTCACGTAGCTGTTGTATTCCATAACAGCATGTACCTGAGTTAAAAATAAAAAAGATCAAATTCTGTCCCCACAAATTAGATGTGTCTCCTTTCAGTACAGGATGAAGATACGAAATAAAACTTCTGAACCTTTTTGTAAGGACAGTCCTGCTCTTGAATGCGTTCAGTGTTGCAAGACTACGTATTTTTGTATACTGTGAAATCCATAAAATGGATTTCTTGTAATGGTTTCTAACTGATTTTTTTAAAAAAAGGCAGGAATACTTTTCCCCAGTAGCAAGTGATAGGACAAGAGGAAATGACCTCAAGTTGTGTGAGGGGACCTTTAGATTGAATATCAGGAAAAATTTCTTCACTGGAAGGGTTCTCAGGCATTGGAACAGGCTGTCCAGGGAAGTGGCTGAGTCACTATCCCTTAAGGTATTTAAAAGATGTGTACATGTGGCACTGAGGGACATGGTTTAGTGGTGGACTGGCAGTGCTGAGTTAATGTTTGAACTCGAGGACCATAAAGGTCTTTTCCAGCTTAAGTGACTCCATCATTCTATGCAGTATTTCTGTGTTTATCTTGGTAGGCTCTGGGCTGTGTCCTGTACTTGCTGTGCTTTAGGCAACATCCATTCGAAGATGGAGCTAAACTTCGCATAGTCAATGGGAAATATGTCATCCCACAAAATGACACCCGCTATTCTGTGTTTCATGATCTCATTCGTAAGTTTACAATGTTATTTAATTTGGTGTCTTTATGGGTACATGTTACTATTGGCAGTGTTGTATTACTGATAGTTGAATGTTATTGACATGTGATGGTGAAAAAGGTGAACTGCAACAAATTCTTGTTTTCTTAATAATTTTAATCCATTATCAAAAAAATTAGGATGTGAAACTTGCTTTTTTAGTTCTGTTGCCTGTCTTGCTTAGGATCTGAATTAGTGCATAGGAACAACTAGGATTTTGATTTGATTTCTTTGAACTTGCTTAAAAAATTCTCTTTTCTTTTAATTTCAAAACAGAGTACTGGAAACTTTAATTACAGTTCCAAAAAGATATGAAAATCCAACAGTATTAGACACAAAGTTACTTCTGTGGTTTTCATTAACTGATGCTGAAGTGTGTTCTTTGAAATATTATTAATCCTGATGAGTGTTGTGTTTTTCTCATGGATACCTACTATGAGAATGATATTTAGATATGGATTTAGCAGTTGCTCCATTCTGTTCACTTGTTTGCTTCTTGCACTGTTATGCACTGAAGAAATTAGTATCAACTGGGAGAAAGGCCTTGAAGAATGTTATGTTGTCTGAATTCCTTTTGTAGGCTCCACTTTGAAGGTGAACCCAGATGAGAGACTGTCAATCACTGAACTTGTGAACCAGCTGCAGGAGATTGCAGCAGCTAGGAATGTCAATCCTAAATCCCCCATCACAGAGGTAAAGATGTCTCATAGGAGTATTATTGATTGGGTTTCCTTTCTGTCCTCTCTTCTCCAGTGAATGTGCATTTATTAACAGATTGCAGAGCAGGTCCCCTGTTCCTTAGTTTTTTGAAAAATTCTCACTAATTTATTTTGAAATGCAGTTGAATTAATCTGTATCACTTGTAGGATCCTTGAAAATGTGGCTTTTAAAGCACAGAGACGTTAAAGAAAACCAGTTGTCATTCTTATTATTAGAACAAAACAGCTTAGTGCATGGCTTGTGGAACTGACTCAGTTAAGTCAAAGAAAAACTCACTACTTTTACCCCTTGCTTTTTCTCTTGTTTTATTCTTTAGTTATGCTAGTGCTCTGTTTGATGTGCTGTGTTTAATCATAAATAACTTGCACAGATAAATCTAGCATATGGAGGCTCTGCCTACACTAACTTGAAACCCACTTAGATGTCTCCTGTCCAGTGCATAATTTGCACAGCACTGCAAGTATCTTAACTTCCCTGCTTTCTCCTGAGGTTCAGTTTGCTTGTTCTCACCCAGTAAAAGTAATTTGCAAAGCATAACAAGTTGGCCAAATTAGCAGGAAAATACTCACAGCGAGCATTGATCTCCTCAGCTCCTGGAGCAAAATGGAGGCTATGGAAACAACGCTCAGCCTCGGACATCTGTGACCTCTGTTTCACAGAGCTCCAAGCCCGCGGGACAGCTCAACAACATGTACAATGCAGGTATGTGCAGAGAGAGGTGTCATCTTAGTGTAAAGACAGGTGCGTATCTTCCATATGGAAAAGAAAAAATCGTTTGGGGGTTTGAGATATTTTGCTCTGGCACCAGCTATTTGACATTCATATAATTGCTTCTAACCTTGTTTTATTTTTTGCAGAGTTTTGGTTGTGTGTAGAAACATTCAAATGTGAATTTCTCAAGTTTGTTGCTGGGCAAGATAAAAATGAGGTTTCCCGTGGAAAATAATTTAAAATGCATAATTGACCTGTAGAGGCAGGAGTGTTGACATAAGTGAACTAAAACTTGATGGAAGTGTGGATACAAGAAGCAATAATGTTCTAAAGAACGAGAGCTGTAGAGATAATAGTAGTCTTCAGCTTATGACAAACAAGTAAAAGTGGCTTCCTTTAAATCCCAAACTTTTGTGATTCAATGAGGCAATAATAATGGAAAGTGTATTGTGTAAAGAACAGCATATAAGAGGAGTTTGAATTTAAACTGTTCTCTTCCGAGTGCTATATTTTAATTGAAAAGTTTTTACCTTTTGGTAAAAGTTACTGAAATCAGTACATATCCTGAGAGTGTGCACAACTTTGGATCTTTGGTTTACGAAGGTGAGAGGTGTCTTTGCTTTCCAAGAGGAACTATTTAACATCAGATAGGTTACAACTTAAAAAAGACGGCAGCTGTTCTGTGGCATTGGCTGTAACCGTTTGCTAAAATGGGCTTTGTGTCTAGTGGCTGAGGTAGCCTAATAAATAAATGGAGAAGCAGTTGCAGGGATTTTGCCTATGGACCATAGCAGTTCATTAATGCTAGGGAGTCACTGACCTCACATGTGTGTTTAGTTTAGCCTACAGAAAGCCTCTGTGAAGAAGAAATACTTCCGTAAGCATCTGAGATCCATCCATCTCCTTTTCTCTGCTGCCCAAAAAGACTTTTGACTCCCCATGATATTTTGAAGTGTATCTGGCAGTGACCGTAGTCTAAAGTTATTTAGTTTTGTCACTTCCAAAAGATTCATGTCTGACTGCCTCAAAGGGAAAAAGCAGCAGCCTAAATTCAATTTATTGGCTATCCCGTCAGTACTTTCAGAAATAGCTATAGCTGGTACTGCCATGAGCTCAGCTAATTATGGGAGCATTGTGCAGAAAGGACTGCAGGACACCTGAAGTTGCACCATAGGACATCAGTGGTGGGGAGGAGGAGTTATAGTTCCATCTGAGATAAAACATAGGTTGGACTAGCAGAACTAAATTAGATCAACCAAAACGCATCTCCAAAATGATGCAGTTAAAAGCTTACACACCCATTCTGTAAAAATGGGTATTCCAGAGTACATGCAATTGAAAATACTTAAATAGTAAAGAAACAAGCAGTTTGACAGGCTTATTTACATCTAAGTTCTTATTGTTCTTTCTGCACCCATATTAACTATCATATGTAAATATGGAACACTACAATTAATGTAGACGATATCAAGGGAATATTTCATACTGTATTCAAATTTCCTTCTACTTTGATATTTCTTGATTGATTTTAATAATGCTGAACTGTCAATGAAACAAAATTTATTAATTTTACAGGGGAAGTTTTAAAATTGGGTAATAGTTATTGTAGTAATGTCATGTGTATGTTAATTTCTGTGGAAGAATCCAGTTTCCAAATGTAATTGTAATCAAAAATCAGTCTGGTCATCTGTTTTATGCAAGAATGGCTGCTGTTTGTTGCATACAGTCATATTAAAAGGGATATTGTGCTGCAATGCTGTGCTGTCTGGGATGCTGTGCTTAAAAGTAACTTAACTATGCTAGCTGCTTTTGAAGCTCTGCATTAAAATGTGTCTATTAGAGATGATTAAGTAAATCTGCTAATAATAAGCTGCACTGTAAGAAACTGATACTCAAAAAAGGCAGTATTTTACTGCGTTGATAATATGAAACATATGCCTTACTTTCAGAATTTTTTTATCTTCTTTTCTCATAAATACAAACAGCAAATTAAACAATGTGTTAAGTACTTCCTGGCTGCATAGGTCGTAGTTAAGGAGAACTTCAGAACTGTGAGCCTTACAGCAAGGTGTAGCCTACATGTACATTCACTTCCAGCTTTGTAGGCAACGTACTTTAAGTCATATCCTGGAATGGGCCCCATAATAAAGTACAATTATTTTTATTCGACTACTCTAGGCCTGACCGTTGCGGAATGTGACCAGACTTATGGAGGGTTCTTTGATATTCTGAGGGGTGGAACAGAGCGATTTTTCACTAATATTAAGGATACATCTTCTAAAGTTATCCAGTCTGTGGCCAAGTGAGTAAAAAAAAAAATAAAATAAATTTAACAACTGTTCTGCTAAGAGTTCTAAATGAAGGCTCAGGAGCTTACTTCAGAAATGATAAATTCAGCATACCTTTCCAAGTTTGAGCTCTAATAGGTGGTAGCCAGCCCCTGAAATTTTATGAATGATATTAATACAAAAGTTACTTTAGCAGTCATATACTAGAATTGAGAATGTTGCAGAAAAAGCCTGTCTGTAAGTACTTCTTGCCTTACTGTATTTTAAATCCTGAAAGCTTGTGAGAGATGAGCAAGTGGGTGCTGGAGCATGGCAGAGAGGTATGGAATAGGACTGTCATGATGCAAAATGGATGAATTGAATTAGTAGAAAGTGCCTTTGTTAATAAGAGAGGAAGAAAAAAAAGATGGAATGGTGAAAGGTACAAATCAAGAGAGTGGATGTGAGGGGAAAAAACCTGCAGAGAAATAGTGAATAAGCTCTTCAGTTTAGCTTTCAGGTAGAAGCCTGTGCCTTCAAGACAGTGTGAAGGGATCTGTTTGTTTCCTTTGCCCTGCATTGCCTGGATGGATGCTCTCCTGTTTAGATGTGTATGTTTTCAGATTCCTAGTGTGTGATTATTTTTTTTTAATCAGGTTTTCAGCCCCATTTCAAATGTTTCTCTATGATCAATATTAATTGATCTGTATGATTTAAATATGTTTCTCATAATAAAATTTCATGCAGTGTTAAGGGGTTTTCTTAGTTCTAAAAGGAACAGATAAGTCACTACTGAATACCATGTCTGAAGTAGAGCCTCATAAGGAATACTGAACCTTGTTCCTCACTGTAGGCTTTGTGCCCCTTTAATTGGGATACTAATTGAGATACTGCTTGTGAAGTCTGTTGCTTGCCATGTGGGTTTTTTCAGTTTCTGTGTGTAACTTGTGTACAGTACTCCTCTAAAGTGCTTATAATATTCAGGTAAGTTAGATCTGTAGATACTGCACCTTCATGGTCACTTCAAGTGCTTTTTTAGCTGTTTGCTCTTACACTTAGCCTGTTTAAACTTCCTATGCATGGTTTAAAAAGGCCAGGTCCTCTATTTTTTTTTTTTTTAAAGGTTGCAAAAGTGGTGGAGCTTTGGTTTGTCCTTAAGCTTTCTACAGAAGCAATTGGGACAGCAGCACTGAACTTTTCACCCTGGGGAAACCACGTGGACTCAAGATAGGGAGGTGTACAAGGGCAACAAACTGTTGCATGATGAAATGTAGTTTTGACAAAGTTATAAGCCCTACTTTCCCATGGTTGTATATTAGATCTTACTCTGATACTGTATTTTTATTGTACACTACGTGCTTCTGAAGAACTTTTGCACTTCAGTGTCTTGTACTCTTATCTCTGCATGACTTTCTGGGTTGTTGGACCTCCATCACTTAGTTGTGTTTGAAGATCTTTCCTCTTCCTGCTCTTGCAAGTGATTTCTTCCTTAAAGGCTGCTGGAAGTTTTAATAATTTTTTGAATTTGGTGTTGTGCCATTTTCCCCTTTTCTAGTGGTGGATTAGAACTGTCTAAAATTGTCTTCTTAATATGGAATGGCTTATGCTGTGCCTACACCTTATTTTTATTTATCTTACCTAACATATGTGTGTAGCTTTTTGCTTTGTTTCTGTAGTAAGTGTAGTGTGCAAGGAAGAAAACAGTGGTTGTCTATCCAACCACATCTGCAGAGCTCATCTAGCAACTTCTGAAGTATTGGACAGTGAGTGCTTGCTGTCTGGAAAGATTCTGTTTGGTTCTTGTGCTTTTCTCTACAGTGGTTTAGATTATGGTGACTGCCCAAAATAAGTCTTACATCTGTCTTATTTTTAAAGTTAGTGTGCTGCTTGTCAGTTGCTGGTTAGTGTTCTGTTGATGAACAGAACAGCTTAGTGCTTGGCTTGTGGAACTTACTAAGTATTACTCAAAAAAAAACTCACTACTTTTACCCCTTGCTTTTTCTAATTACAGAAAGTCACATGTGAATATTTACTAGAATTGAATATATTGCAAGTGTAATTGTTTGACCTTGTTTTGCTTGGTAGCTCCTAGTGGGTGGGAGTACTGTCATATCCAAATGAAATCCATGTCCACAGACTTTTCCAGCTAATGGGGGATACACTTGCAATGTGCTGTGCTGGATTGACAGAGGGTTGTCAGACAGTATTTTATGTTCCAAGATTCATCATGAGGAGATCAGTCCCTCACAGATGTTTTGGACTAGGTTGGTTGAATAGGAGGAGTAGGAGGGTTTATGTTGAAGTGATTCTTGAACATCACCTCTGACAGAACATGTGAGACTGTCAGTTTTTTTTTTTTAAGTTCTACACTTTCGTAAAAAGATCTTGATTTTGTGTAAAGCCCTCTATCTTCATACTACATTTCTGTTTTTTTGTGTTATCTAAGCAAATTTAGTCATTGGGTTGAGGAATGGAGAAAAAAGGTTGAGGGAATGTGCCAACTATGTCATTATGTTAGTGAGAACCAATTACTTCAATACTAATTTTCCAGGTAATATTTAACCAATACTGAAAAAAAGAAACTCTCTCCACTTGTAATCTGCCAATATTCTTTAGCAGGCCTTAGTTCTGTAATTTTCATTCCTTGATAAGCCTGTAGTGTATTTTTAATCCTAACTGTATTTATCAGTTCACTGAAATGGCAAAACGTGAATTAACATGACCAGTACTTAATGTTCTGTAGGACCTAAGGTAGGGTCAGGTCCTTTGGCATTCAACATTTATTCTGCTGCTGGGAGTCCCACGACTGGGCTTATGCATTCATAGACTAAGTTTCAATCAAGCTGAATTGTTAATGCTTTGTTTGCATCTACTATAGGGCATGTCTCTTTCTGTCGTGGTCATTCTCTGCTTTACAAGCTTGTCTTGTGGCTACAGCTGATGGAATCAGTGGTGTGAGAATGTCTCTTCTACTGTTGCATGCTTGACTGCCATTCCAAAACTCTTCAACCAACACAAGAAGCAGACATTCTGCACCAATTAAAATGTCTCTTCTTTGTCACACATCTTTGCCACCACGCTTAAGCACTCCTTGTGTTGGAGTCTGCCATCTCATTAGGTAGGGGTTCTCCTTCCTGCTTATGATTGGTTTTCTGAATTGTGGAGTTACTTCCTTTATCTGCAGACAGACTCCTGTTACACTTGTGTGTTTCTCTCTGTTGTGAAGCTTCTGTGCCCTTGACCAGCTTTTACACTCATTGAGGTGTGCATCCACACAGGTTACATAGCTAAATGTTTAAAGTATCTGATCTTCACTGGCATTGAAAGCAGCACTCAAAACTTATGATCAGTCTTCCTTTGCTTTGTCAGAACAGTCTCTTTCACTGAAAAGATTCTGATGTAGTAATCTATGGAATAATTAGCTGCCTTTTATTGCCAGCTTTCTTTGCTTCTAAGGTAATTTTATTTCTGCTTTAATGCCATGTTAATATCATAGATCTTTGTATTACACTAAGTAGTTGAATAATTAATTCAGTTTTATGAAGCAAAACCAAGTGGAAACAGATTCATGTGAATTTCAGTGCTGCTTTTCTTCATTGCTTTTAAAAAAATAAACTGGAAAAAAAAAAGGTACTTAGCTAATTAACAGATATTTTTTCCTAATCTTGTAAGCGTAGAGATGTCTGGAGGAAGATTGCTTAGTGTGAGGGCATTATTTAAGTGAAGATAATGGTATATATTGATGCCTGTGCAGCTTATGCTAAGGAAAAAAACCGCAGGAGCTGTTAATTGAGGGTGAGGTAAGGAAAGGGTTTAATTTGTGCCAAGGCATAGATGTTACAGGATGTGCTGGCTGTGCCTGAGATGTTACATTTTATAATACTGCTTGACCAATCCAAGTTTTGTCCATCCCGTTGCCTTTGCTCTGGTCCACCTCCAGGCCCACCCCCTGGGAATTGGGTCTGTGGGCTTTTGGGACCACCTCTTCATCATTCTCATCATCCTCATAGCACAAAGGGTACACGGCCACCTAATTCTTGACTGTGTTCTGTTGTTCAGGCCAAGATATGAGTGTTCTCTGAACAGCATAGGCCTTGCTTGACAAGAGACTAAACATTTCTACTGAATTCAGGGGTAGGATTGATATGGGGAGCATGGAATGGGGTCAGAGGGTTGAGGAATGTGTAAACTGCTTGTGCTACGGGGTGAGGGATAAGGACTGAAAACTTATAAAGCTTACAAAATTAGAAAAATATGAACTAAAAGGGTCTTAAGGCATCGATATACTCAAATTGTAGCTATGCTGGTTAGTCTGTCATTCTTTGTTCTTTCTCATCTTTAGCTAATAACACAGGGTAACTATGCACAGCTGTAGAATTTTGTTCTGTATGCTAATTAGTTGTGGTCTTTAGGTGCAGCTGTTTTCTGGCAAGGTTGATAATGCCAACCATTTACATAGTGAAAAGTTTATTAACATCTAATTAAAACTTCTGATTTTTGCTTAGGTATTTATTCTGCAAAATGAGAATTCATATCTTACTTGCTGCATTTCATAGAATCATACAACGGTTTGGATTGGAAGCATCATCTAGTTCTAACCCCTGTGCAATGGCCAGGAGCACCTTCCACTAGGCCAGATTGCTCAAAGTCCCATCCAGCCTGGCCCTGAACACTTCCAGGGGTTGGGCATTTGCAGCTTCCCTGTTCCAGTGCCTCACCACCCTCACAGTGAAGAATTTCTATCTCATCTATCCATGCCCTCTCTCAGTTTAAAACCATTCCCTCTTGTCCTATCACTACATGCCCTTGCAAAAAGTCCCTCTCCAACCTTCTTGTAGGCCCCCATTAGGTACTGTAAGAAAAATCCCCATGCCTCTGTTTGGAGACTACACTAGTCTAGTCCAGTCCCTCTAGGCTTGCTAAAAAGCCTTGAATTAGCCTGGTACCATCAGAAAAGTGACTAAATATTAGTGTCATATTACACATTCTTATTAAGCTTAATTAGAGCCTTAAAAGCACATGGAGTTTTCTATATTGAATCACAGGCCAGAAACCCTCTTTGCAAGTCTGTTTATGTGTTTGTGTGCTTTCCTACTCTTTATCACCTGCCAGCAACATTTCTATGTAAATGAAATTTCTGCTGTTAACAACATGAAAAGAAAGACCTTATTTGTGATTTGTAGTTACAGGGTTGTATCTTGAAACACGTAGGAATGCTTACCAATGTGACGAAGCATTTTTTCACCTTCTTGCTGTTTAAAGAAATGCCAGTTACCATAAAACACTCCACTGTAAACAGAGAACCTTGTGTTCAAGTATTACTACTGAAATAGATCTGAAATCTTCAGAATAAAGTTCAAGGAACTTTAAGGACGTGGTGTGTTAGATGTATTCTGGACATGCCTAAATTGATTAAACTAAATTCCTGGTACTGCAGTTTGGAAGCTAAGTTTTAACTGCTCAAACGTTCTGAGACTTCTTCAGTGTAACAAGCACACAGCTTTTTTTTTTTTCCCCTTCAAAACAGCATGCTTGAGTTGGCTGTACTCTGTTGTCGACATGCTAAACTGCATTCTTGCAGCAATGTGTGTAGGGTGAGGTCCATGCTTCTAATAATGTTGCATTTTAATTTAGACAAGTGTAAAAACTAGAGCTGAATCGAGTGGTGTTGCAAGTAAGAAGTCAGAATCTGAAAGTCTTCCCACAGGAAGGGATGTGAGGACTATTGATTTTTGGCTCTTAATAGTTCTGCAATTCTGTTTGATGTTTCTGCTTAACCTTGGTGTTAAAGCACTGAAGAGATAAAGGTTCTTTGTTCTTCAGCTATTGTATTAGGTAGTCCTTTATCTTGATATCAAAAAAAGTTGGTATTATTACAGAGATCTACATATTTTCTTGCTTGAAGCTCTACGGTGTAAGCAACAAATAACATTTGATACTTCTTAATTATATGAAGGACTATAATAATAATTAATTTTTGTAAGAAATCATGATTAGCTCTGAGTGTAAATTTCTGCCCTAATTACTTTGGCTGCAACAGTGTTGCTGCTTGAGCTTAGGTATGTCCTTCCAATAGTGCAACGTGTTTTGAAATAGTGGCCATTTGTCTACCTCCCTATGCAAGATTTTTCAAGGCTGAGGAATCTTTTTTAGTGCTTTGTCTAGTGAGACTCAACCTTCTTTGTGGTGATTTTCAGTTTGAGATAGTCTTCCATTCAGAACAGTTGTCCTTGCCTTATCTAAAATCCTTCTCACAGTCCTTTATTCAATTATTTTTTAATCAATCCCACTAACCTCCTTTATGTTTACTAGCAAGCAATAAAGAATCAAAGCTTAATGTTTTCTCTTGGCGTGTAAAATTTGAGTTCAGTATCCTGGGTCTGCTCTTTTATGTAGTGTCTTGAAACTTTGTTGGAAACTCTGCATTCCTTAAACATGCATTGTAGTGTTGTGATGACATTTTGGTGTTCTGGAGTTAATGTCCTACTGACATATTTAAGTTAGGAATATGTAAGTTAAGTTCTGTAGGTGAAATTTGTTCTTATTTTGCCAATTCAGGAGTACAGACCTATATAATTATACTCAAGGATGTTGGCCTGGCACTAAGTCTCTTCAGGGTTTGTTTGTTTGGTTGGTTGGTTTGTTTTTTGTTTTTGGGTTTTTGTTTTGTTTTGTTTGGGTTTTGTTGTTGTTGTTTGTTTGGTTTTTTTTGGGTTTTTTTTTTTTAGTTTTTTTCATTCAGCTACATAGCAGATACCTTAGAAAGAAAAAATAATAGTGATCTTAAATTAGTAAATTATTGACATAATGTGGGTGATAAGGTAGAGATGCAGGGAATAGACCTAAATAAGTAAATAAAAAAAAAAAGTCACCGGGAGATTATTTTTCAAAAAGGCTACTTTTTAAAGCTATACACAACTATAAAGAGGTGACACTCAAAAGAAAGATCTGTCTGGAGAGTCTCCCAGTTGTACCCTGTCTATTAAACAGATCACAGCCTCAGTTATTAAGAAAAAAGAAGGGTAGTTGTTGTTGATGACTCCCTTCTGAGAGGAACTGAAGGCCCTGTATGCCAACCAGACCCATCCCACAGGGAGGTCTGCTGCCTTCCTGGGGCCTAGGTGAGGGCCCTCTGATTATTATCCACTGTTTGTAGTCCAGATTGGCAACCATGAGGTTGATAAAAGAGGTACCAGGGTAATTAAAAAGGAATTCAAGGCTCTGGGCTGTTTGGTTGATGGGAAAGGAGCGTAGGTTGTGTTCGCCTCAGTTCGTGCAGTAGCAGGAATGAATGAGGAGAGGAGTAGGAAACCCCATTTTACCAATAGGTGGCTGAAGGATTGGTGCCACCAGTGGAATTTTGGTTTTTTTTGATCATGGGGCAATTTTTATGGTACCAAACCTGTCAGAGTCAGATGGGCTTCATCTATCTAGCAAGGGCAAAAGGACTCTAGCCTGTAAGTTGGCAGGGCTGATTAAGAGGGCTTTAGACTAGATTTGAAGGGGGAAGGGGTTGGAACTAGGCTCTCCAGCTGAAGTGCATGTGTACACCAATGCACACAGCATGGGTAACAAACAAGAGGAGCTGGAAGCCATTGTGCAGCTGGAAAGCTGCGGTGTAGTCACCATCACAGAAATGTGGTGGGATGACTCTCATGACTGGAGTGCTCCCATGGGTGGCTACAGGCTCTTCAGAAGGTACAGGCAAGGTAGGAGAGGTGGAGGAGTGGCTCTATATGTTAAGATAGTCTCTTTGTAGAACTTGAGGTCAGTGATGATAAGGTTGAGTGCCTGTGGATCAGAATCAAGGGGAGTCTGTTGCTGCACCATGATTAAATTACTTAAGTCTGAGACTCTTCTGTGGGAGGCCTGGGGTCAATCCAGTGAGGAAACCTGACTCTGTGAGTGTGGGGCGTGTGGGGAGTCAAGCAGGGCACCCATGGGCTCACTGGAGCCACCCACTGTGAAGGGGCTCTAGTCCTGGCAGTGACAGTTTGGTGGTGGGAGTGTGACTGCCAGAGTGCTCCTCAATGATCAGACAGGGAAATTTCCCTAACACTATTCATATGGAATCCAGATACTG
Source organism: Lepidothrix coronata (assembly GCF_001604755.1). Taxonomy (NCBI): domain Eukaryota; kingdom Metazoa; phylum Chordata; class Aves; order Passeriformes; family Pipridae; genus Lepidothrix; species Lepidothrix coronata. Next base: position 1,016,490 of record NW_016690278.1, on the reverse strand, counting down.
GATAGCATGGCCATCTGTGCCATGAGTTATGTAATTTTAAACTTTGAAGCTTCAACTAGGATGTTAATGCTTCCTCGTTAGGCTTTCAAACTGATACCCTACAGTGAATTTTTATCAGTAAGAGTAGGGGCTAGAGGAGTGAGTTAAACATTAAAGGCATCTCTACAAAATCTCAGAGATGGTTTTGAAGGAACTGATTTAACTGAGGAACTGTTCAAACACAGTATCTGTTCTGGCCCTGTTCTGAAAACCTTGAAGTGTGAGGTAGCAATCCTCAAATGGAAGAAATGAAACATTATTCATGGTCATGAATGTGACCTGAGAGACCTGGCTTTTAAACTTATGGCTTGAACGATTATATTTCCCAATACTAACTCTAGTGTGTTCTGTTTCAGTTATGCAAAAGGAGACTTGGATATATCATACATCACTTCCAGAATTGCTGGTATGATAGCTATGTTTTTCTTAAGCATAACTTCTCATTGTTCTTATAGTATGAAAAATGTCACCTGCTGTTTGTTCTGTCTTTAGTGATGTCCTTTCCAGCTGAAGGTGTAGAATCTGCCATCAAAAATAACATAGAAGATGTGCGGTTATGTCTGGACTCTAAACATCCTGGCCACTATGCTGTGTACAATCTCTCTCCAAGAACATACAGGGCTTCAAGATTCCATAATAGGGTGTGTATAGTTTTTTGTGTATTTCTGTAAAAGATCTTGCAACAAAATGTCCTGATTATACCTTCAGCTTTTTATTGTGAAATATGTTCAAGGAGGCTAATAAAAAAGATGACAAAAGAATAATAATAAAAAAAATAAACATGACAAAAGAATAAGTGTAAACACAAGGTCAAAGAGTTAACTTGTATTCTGCTTATCTTTACTTTAAATCCAAACTTAACTGATTACAGACTAATCTTTTTCTGACTAAAGTCCACTTTTCCTGGACTAATGATATCTTTGAAAACATGTCCAGGTACCTTACATGTTTCAAATTTAAATGGGGAGTACTTCATGTAGTTCAAGTCTTACTAAATTTCAGCCTTTCCTATATTCTGCTACTTTCCTTTATCAAGGACATGGCGACTGATTTGCATAACCTGTTCACTGGACTTTCTTCCACTACACACCATTTGACTCCCATATGACTCAGCTGACTGACTGTTGGTGCTGTCTTCAGTATTGTTGTAGCTTAGCTGACCCTCCATTGGCCTTTCTGGCAATTTCTCTGATACTGAAATGAAGTTATTTGCCTAAATCAGTAACAAGGTTTTCAAGGCCTCATAGAAACCTTTGTGATCACCCGTATCTGCGCATAATTGAGTTTTTTCAGTTGGATCGATCCACCACTTGTTCTGGATGTCACGGAGTTTCTGTTGGAGCTTGCTGCATGCGAGACTAAGGGCTGTTTTTCTTGCGTGACAGGATGGCAGTGCAAGGTGTGCTTGGTGGGCGGTTCTCTTCTTCCTCAACAAGTCCTGGATTTCTTGATTGTTTTCGTCAAACCAGTCCTTGTTCTTCTTGAGGGAGAACCCTAAGGATTCTCCGTCAACCTGCACCTCAGGAAGTCCCCCATCATCCCCACATCACCATTGGCCAATCAGAGCTCAAATCAGTCCAGCAGTTTACTTACCTAGGCAGCCTCATCTCCTCAGATGGTAAGATTGATGGGGAGATAGACAACAGGTTAGCAAAGGCATATAGTGCCTTTGGAAAACTCCACAAAAGAGTTTGGCCTAATAAACACTTGAAGAAAAGTACCAAGATCAGTGTTTACAGAGCCATTGTGCTGTCTACTCTCTTATACGGTTCCGAATCATGGGTCATCTACCGCCACCACCTGTGACTCTTAGAACGCTTCCGTCAACGCTGTCTCCGTACAATCCTAAACATCCACTGGTCAGATTATGTGACCAACACATCTGTTCTTGAACAAGCAGCAGTCACAAGTATTGAGGCCGTGTTGCTGAGAACTCAGCTGTGTTGGGCAGGGCACGTCTCCAGGATGAAGGACCAACCATCCCCTCCCTAAGATCCTGCTCTATGGTGAGCTTGCCACTGGCTGCTGCAAGAGAGGAGCCCTGATGGGGAGATACAAGGACTCCCTGAAACAACATCTCAGCCTTGGCCATGTTGATCATCATAACTGGTCTACTCTGGGCTCCAACCGGGAGGTCTGGAGACACACCATCTATAACGCTGCTGATGCTTTTGAGAACGCACGCAGGATCACTCTCGAGGAGAAAAGACAACGCAGAAAGAACCTTGTCTTGCAGAATATACCACCTAAGGAGTCTTTCTGCTGTGCCTTTTGCAATCGGATATGTCTATCTTGTATAGGCCTCATTAGCCACCAGCGTGCCTGTAACAAATGTGGATAGAGCCTTCCCAAATCTTCGTTCGTTTTGTTGTATACTTGTCTACAAGATCGAGTATTGACACACCTGAAAGAAATCATTACTGCCTCTTTGGATAGATGCAATCAGCTGCTTTATCTGCAGCTGGTTCAGTATGAGGCTCAGGCAGAGGCTATTTAAAATGGAAGGCAAAGCTTAATCATGCAGGAAGCCTCCTACATGATTATTTGTAGCAAAGCAAAATTGTTCAGCAGTGCTTTTTAGTGCTAAATTGCTGGAAAGTCTATCAAGGCTGATGTAGTGAACTGATTTATTCCTCATACTACAAAGCTGTTGATCTCTGTTTATGGAATGATAAATTTTGTGGCTGGGAATTAGTTTATGCTGAAAATGTTTTTTTGGTTATGCAAGTTTGAGGTGTCTGTACACTGATATTTCTGATGTATCTGTGCTATGAATGGTAATATAAGCACAACTAAATCTACCAATGATCTGAAACTGTTCTCATCCAAGTTTATCTTTTTGATGTTGATGTTGTCTTACTATCTTTGTTTTGCTGGGTAGTAATAGTAGGTCATAACTAGTCAAAACATTGTGGGTTCCTGTATTGTCTATGAGTATTTAGGAAGTTTCTACAAAGCATTGTCTTCTGTTTTTTGGTTGGTTGTTTTTTTTTTTTTTTTAAGGGTGACTATTTTACTTGGAAAACAAACTCTTTAATTATATTTGGAAATTTTACCTGCCCGTTCTTGAAATCAAGATGTCTGGCAATTCTGACTAACTTCATTATTCAGTGCTGAGTGAGAGCAGCCATGCAGGGACTAAGGAGGCTTAGGTTTTTTTTTTCTTTAGTGCCTCCTAAAGATAATTAAGGCAACCCTTAAACTTGATCATAGAAGAACAGTTTCTAAAATTTTTAATTCTGACTCTTTGCTTAGAATGTATTTATGAAATTATATATTCTTGGCTTCTTGCTATATGCTGTCTGTATGGAACTACTACAAATTTCTTTAATCTTGATTGAAAGCAGTGGTAGCTTTGAAGTCTCCTCAGCTAGCTTCGAGTCCTGCTAGGAGTAGGTTGCTCAGAGATTGTGCACTGTCTGTCATTCTGCTAATTGTCAGGACACTTTGAGCTTAAAATACAGCCTAAGAAACAGAAAGTCATGTAGCTTTGTTACATCTGTTTACATCTTGTAATAAAACTAGTCTTTGAGTAGAAAGTAAATGATATATCCCCCAGAAAAGTCATAACTTTTTACTTTTTCTAATACACATACTTTTCTGGTTTGAAGCTTCAATGCTGCAATGTGATTCTTTCACTGTGTTGTGGTTTAACCCATGGCAACCAAGCCCCACATGGCTGCTCACTCACTCCTTGCTGGTAGGATGGGGGAGAGAATCAGAAGGGTGAGAGTGAAAACAGCTGGGCTGAGATAAAGATAGTTTAATATGTAAAGCAAAACCTGCAGGTGCAAGCAAAGCAAAACAAGGAATTCATTCACCACTTCCCATGGGCAGGCAGGTGCTCAGCCATCTCTAGGAAAGCCAGGCTCCATCACATGTGATGGTTACTTGGGAAGACAAACGCTATCACTTTGGATGTTCCCCCTTTCCTTCTTTCTGCCCCATCTGAGCATGATGTCCTATGGTATGGAATATTCCTTGAGTCAGTTGGGGTCAGCTGTCCTGGCTGTGTTCCTTCCCAGCTGCTTGTGCACCCCCAGCTGCTCACTTGTGACGTGATGTGAGGGGCAGAAAAGGCCTTGACTTTGTGTAAGCACGGCCCAGCAATAACAAAAACATCCTTGTGTTATCAGCACTGTTTCTAGTACAAAGCTGAATCACAGCCTCGTTTACTTACTAAGAAGAAAATTACTCCAGCCAAAACCAGCACGCTACTATTGTAATATTTGGGATGTAGTGAAGCCCACATTTGAGGTTTATTGAGTCCTGTGGTGAGTGGGGATATAAAGGACTTCTTGTCTTAGCTTTTATTTATTCACTGGCGACTTTGTGTAAGCTTTCACTAACAAAGGAACATTCAATTTAAATCTCTTGCAAAGTGATGCTTTCTGAAACTGCCTTCTTTTTTTTAATTAAAATACTAGAGTACAGTTAAATGTTGTAGAAGACTTGTATGTCAGCCTTTTTTCCTGTGCTTGGTACAAAATCAGTATTTTGTGATCATCAGTTCAGGTAATTCATCGCAGAGTAACCCTTGAACTCTTTATCTGGGTAGGAAAATATCTTGCTGATAGGAAAACTTGGTCTTTGACATGTGGCAATTGCAGTTGAGATTAAAAACAAATAGGAGAAGCTTGCTTTGTAAGTTGCTTCCTTGATCTTGAATATATCTGCTCTTTAGGTGTTGCAAGTGCACCAAGGACCAAGTTTCGTACACTGGTGGACAGTTGATTTTAAGGATAAAGGCTCTTAGTAGTGAAGCTGATTATTTGGCAATGTCTTGTAGCACTAATTACAGAAGGAATATTACTTAACCACTGAAAATCTTTGAATAGAGGACAAATATAAAAAGAAGCCTAGTCTTTTTATGGTTGGGGGGTTTTTTTGGCTTTTTTTACTTAAGTGCATGTGTACAACAGTTTAAAGCTGTTTTACTTGATTTCTTGCTCTAAGAATGTTTCAGGTAGTAATTTGAGTTGTTGATACTTCTAGTGCAGCAGACTTGTAGACAGGACTGGAGTTTTATTGCACTTCATCCTGTAAAGTGGTGTTTACACTGTGGGAGACTACTTTTCTTGAGCACCTTGCTTAATTTCAACATGAACGTGGCATTAAAGTGTAAAATTGCCTCTTATGTGCACAGCTTATGCTATGCAAATATGTATGACTGTGATCTCGTTTCTCACATCTACTGCTGTCTCTCTCATCTCTGTCATTGCAGGTTTCTGAATGTGGCTGGCCAGCAAGACGAGCACCAAATCTTCAGAATCTTTATAGCATATGCAAGAACATGCATTTGTGGCTGAAACAAGACCAGAAAAATGTTTGCATTGTGCACTGCCTTGTAAGAAATTGGTTTAAGTCTGAAAAAGAGCTTTAAATTGTGATTAAGAGTGCTAGTATCCATTTAGCCTGTGACTCTTATTGGCTTTCTCTCCTGGGGGCAATTCCTTCCTGCTATGTCTCTAGGGAAGTTACTTGCATCAGTTTTCTTCTTAGGGAAATTAGTAGGGTAATGTAGCCCTTGCTTACTTGCATGTAGAATGGAAGGCAGTATGCAGGAGGCATTAAAACAAAGTAGCCTTTGGGACAAAAAAATCTGCTCTACTGTTTCGATGTTTGCTCTGTTTTTTGTCTTCCAAGTGCCAGATGGGTGTACACTGCATTTCCCACTACTGTCCACTTAGAATGTAATCTGTAGCCACAGAATTTCAGAAACTGACTGTGAGATACTTGGTTAACTTGCTTCTGCTGGCAGCAGATTGCTCTGTAACTTTCACTGGTCTATAAAGTGTTATTAACTTGGTATAACCAAAAAAAGCAGTAAAACCCTCTATAGAGCCACCTTGTGTCAAATATGGGGGTGGGAAGAATGAATTTAAAGAAGAGTTACTCTGTTCAGAATTTGAAAATACAAGGTTACTCTTATGTTTGTGTGAAGGAATCACATGTGAAATTTTTACATTCTTAATTTTGTTGCACAGTAAAAAACAGAAACATCACCATTGTGACAATGCTTGCAATGCTGCTGGAAAGCACTCGGAACCTGTCCTTTGATATGGTATAGCAGTCTATAGGGAATATCACTACTGGAGTCAAAAAGAGAATTTGTTTATCTGACGAACCATACTTGTGTGTTTTGCAAGGAAAAAAAGTCAATTAACGTCAGATCCTGAAAACCGATATAACTTCCAGTGCTGCTGTGAGGTTCGACACAGCATTTATTAGAATTACCTATCTAATTCTATATTAATGTGATACTTCTAGTATCTCAGTATCACGTGATTGGTGGTCAAGTAGGTAAAGAAGCAGATGTGATGAATTAGCACTAGTTTTTGTAACATCTTTCCCTTCAAGTGTTTTGTTTAAGATACGTAACTCATTCCTTTTCCTCAGTTGTGAGGGGAACTTTTATATATATGTGCCTGCACAACAGACGTGATGTGAAAAGCGTACACCAGAAATGAGTGATAAAAGTTCTGTTCCATGCTGCTAGCAGAAAAACCTTGAAGTCCTGTTCTATCAGCCCTTGCCTCTTTTAAATCTTCTGCCTTTCTTAATACAGGGATGAATCTGGGATATGTACGCAGCCGTGATTCCAGCAGAAAGAGGTTCAGTGTTTTAGTCTCCTTCCATTAATTTCATGGCAAGCTATTAATATCAGTCAGTTTTAGACAGAAGACTAAAGTTTTTAGTGAGTTTAGTTCTTCTGAATTTTTGTACTTCTCTTATAGTAGAAATCCATGATTGTCAGCCAAAAACAGCACTGAACTGGAGTTTCAAACAGCAGCCAGGAAAGAAACCTTAAAAATGCGTATTATTGACAGTCAGATAAAAAAGATCAATTGAAAATTTCAAATAGTGTTATGCTAAAGTAATTTTTCATATTTGAGCAAGCAGATAATACGTATTATCTTTTGCATTGTGAGGAAATTAAATGAAAACCTTTAACGTTCAGATAGAAACTTCAAATCTAGTGATGGCCATAGACCTTGGACTTCATAACATTAAATAAGGAGACATCATGTTCTTCAGTAACTTGGGTAATGCCTTTTCCACTAGGTTTGATAACAAAGTAACTTCTGGTTTTTTTGGGTTTTTTTAGGATGGAAGAGCAGCGTCTGCTGTTGTAGTTTGTTCCTTTCTGTGCTTCTGTCGTCTCTTCACTACTGCTGAAGCTGCAGTTTATATGTTCAGTATGAAACGCTGTCCACCTGGCATTTGGCCTTCTCATAAAAGGTACTGTAAGGTACTGTTGAAGCCAGTAGTTATTCAGTTCTTAATATGGTACAGGATGCTTTTTAGGAAGACAAATAATTTCAATAATGTCTGTGTTGGAACATGTATTTTTCCAAGTATTTTGCTGTGTCATAAATAGAGAAATTCTGAATCTGGACTCTGTGACCCTGTAAGTTACTCATGACGTTCTTATCAGCAGTGGTTCAAGTGTGACCAGTAGTGAAGAAGTGTTAGGAGTGAAAACAAGGGTATGCAGAGTTTTGGATGCTTTCTTAACTATGAATCCCCTGCCACATTTGACTTGTTTCATGTTTCCTAGTTTATTACAATAGGTTTTAATGTATCAGAACACTGAAGTTCTGTGGCAATACCAATAATTATTTATGTCAATTGGGTAAGAATGCCTAGTGCTTTTTAAAGGAGTGTCTGCAGAGGTGACCTGCATATACTTTGACAAACATTTTGAACTGTTTGACTTAATTTGTTAGATCTTACAACAGTAAAATCTCAATAGCAAGTGATACTGGTAGTAAGGGTATTTCCAACCAGAAGCATTAAATTTTGAAGGGTGAGAAGTAAAGTATTAGTTCAGTGTAAATGACAGATTATACTGTTGTACAGATTTACTTTAAGTGTATTTAAAGGGTTCTCTACAAGATAATTTATATTAATAAGGACAAATTTAAAGCCTTTAGGAAGATTTGAGTGATCCATAATGTGCAATATATGAACTAAGTAGTTCTTGTAGTTTAGCGTTTAAGGCCTTTGGAAAGAGTGGCTAGTTTGTTTTACAAGTGAATATATGTAAAGCTACAGACCTAAAGCAGTGACTGGAGCTGTCTGGAATGTGGGACACAGGTGCAGATGAGTTCATATGGAAGGCTGTATTCAATTTTCTGTTGTGATGCAGCCATCAGGCTTCTGTACAGAAACTGAGTTGTTGTCCCTAAAATGAGAGGCTGGCTACAGTTGATAAATATTTCTCTGTGTTTCTATTAATTTTCCTTTTGTGACACTCTGTATCAGTTTTGAAAATGTTTCCTGAAAGTGCTGTTAAATCTTTCCAGTGTTTTACTGTTAACACTCATCACTACTTACTGACTGTATAAGAACAGGAGTAACTCACTTATGTGTTCACCCATTTTTTTAGAATTTTGTTCTCTGACTAAACCAGTACCTTCTGGTTTTGGCAGATACATCGAATACATGTGTGACATGATGGCTGAAGAACCCATTATTCCTCACAGCAAACCCATCCTCATCAGATCAATTGTCATGACTCCTGTTCCACTTTTCAGTAAGCAGCGTAATGGCTGCAGGCCTTTTTGTGAAGTTTATGTGGGAGATGAGAGAGTAACCACTACATCCCAGGAATATGACAAAATGAAGTAAGTACAGCTTGTAACTTGCACTGAAACAGCACGTTATTTTTTTCTAGACTCCTCTGTCCCATTTTAGCTCATCTTGAAAGGTAAATCGTGGGGAAGAGAATGTTGTTGTTGTTGTAGCAGCTTGGGTCTGGTCTGGCAGAACAGTGGGGGTGATGGTGGGCTGGCGTCGCAGTGGACACTGCAAGGCAGAGGAGAGCAAGGCTCTCTTCTCCCTCCATGTGATGTAAAACTAGGAATATTGATCCCTGAGGTATGTGTACATGCACTGAACAGAGAATCGCGTCTCAGTCATGAACACTGTAAGGATTCTCCAGGCATGGTAGCTGTAAGGTGACTGCTTCATAGCCCCAATACAGCTCTGGTGTCTGCATGGGAATTGCAAATGGTACTGACAATACCAGGTGTAGGTAATCAAAGACAGGAAAAGTGACAGAATACCTAAGTCCTTTTAACTTTCTAGCTACTGAAGGCTTGGAGAAAGTAGACTAAGCGTAAGATAATACATTATTTTTTAGGTTTTTTTTAAACTAAATCAACTGTTATGTGTTTTTTTCTTTAGGGAGTTTAAAATTGAAGATGGGAAAGCAGTAATTCCACTGAGTATAACAGTCCAAGGAGATGTTCTCATTGTAATCTATCATGCCAGGTCAACTCTAGGAGGGCGACTACAAGCCAAGGTAATGACCAATTTAAGAGCCTACATGAGGACTTTCTTTTTCTTGTTGCAGTTTTGTATCCTACTCATAATCTACTAAGTACTTCACTTTATTTGCTGTTCTTTATTCAAAAAAATGCGTGAGGTTTTCATACACTTGTGAATTCAGCTTTTTCAAGTCTTCTGAGTATGTCCATTCTTAATGTATTGCAAGATCACGAAAAACTTGCTAATGAAGCCTGTCTTCAAATTTCTTATAAAAGAGTCATGTTCTTTTTTCTCCAGATAAGTAACCCAAATTAAACTTGGAAATCCATGTAAAAGATAAGAAGGGATAGTGCAAAGTTTGGATAACTTGGAGCATTGTGGAAATTGAGCCAGACAGTTCTTCAGACAGTTTCTATACATGTGGGACAAACATGCATATTCATACATAATCCACTATTAATGAAATAGATTGTTTTCCCTATGTTTTTTCTACTTTGGGAATAGGAAGGTGAGTATCAAATCTTGTCACGTTGCAGAGGTTAACTCAGGTCTTCCAGAGCGCCTTAAAACTGAAAGCCCAGTGAAATGATTCCTTAGTGCATACCATAACTGTGGTTTGGTTCAAGGTCATCAGGAAAAAGGCGTACAGCTGACATTGTTGAAATTTAATTGGAATTTAGCTAAGGTTAGGTTATACTCCTTGGGCAGTCTCGTTTTCATTGATGATAGGGTTTCTTTCATGGTGTTTCTCTGGCGTTTATTCACTGATAGGAAAAGACTAGAATTTTCTCATCCACCAGCTGTAATGTGTGACACACCAACACTGTTAGTCACAATCTGGGTTGGGAGGTTTGATGGAACAGTATTCAGTGTGTCCTTAGTCTTATGTGCTGTAAATTGCTGCCTGAACCTCTCTGCAGAACTCTTACAGAGGTCAACCACCACTTTTCAAGACCACCTCTAAGTGTCTAGAGCTGGGCATTGTGAATGTCCTCTGCTTGCTCACAGACAATTTTAGAGAGGGTTTATTTTGTCTTGTAGGAAATGTCTTGCATAGGAAGGGATTGAGAAAATGGATTTAATAGGTTGTTCAGGTTATCATATGGGGTTCAGGGTAGGGATGGATGGATCAAAGAAGCTCTTTCCAGTATGTCCATGTTTCTCTTTTACTGAGGAGCCCAGCACTGTATACAGGACTACAGATCACTGGTGCTGAATAAAGGGGAAAGATCACTTCCCTCAGCCTTCTGTCAGTGCTTTGCCTATTACTTGCTTTCTGGTTATGAGGTTCAATAAATGCTCATTTACAAGAAAAGCTTTCATAATTCAATTTTCTGGACTATTACTGTATGCCTTTGTAAGGACTGGCAAGACTATTTCACATGTGTTGTAACTAAAGCTAGGGAACAAATATGTTCTGGATTTATCAGTGAGCTGTAATTTGGATTTGTGCAAGATCAGGAGCTGCATGAATCTTCTGTAGTGGCAGTTTCTGGATGCTCACGTTCTGATGAGGCATGCAAAAGTAGCTTTTCTGTCAAGAGAAGAAAGAGTTGAGAAAGTTGTGTGATTAAAATGAGTCAGCTCAGAAAAGGCTTAAATTCTGTCTGGAATAAATGGCTGACTTGAGAACTTTCAGAGAAAAAGACTTTTTGCATGCCTTATGAAGTGTTCTTTTAAATGTGCTACATTAAAACTGTTTTAAATCAATTACTTTTTATGTGACATATATTTCCTGATTAGTGTGTTGCACAGTGGGTTTTTCTGAGTGTATGTTATTCAGAAAGGTAGCAAAGGTCATGCTGTTTCAGCCTCCAGTACAGGATCTGTAAATACACAAAACTTTGATAGTCTGTTTTGAGGTTACTGATGAGATGTATCTGACTCAAGGTATTTTGATTTGTTAGTGTTAGTAATAGATGAATTTATGTTTGTCTCAAAGGATGAGTATACATGGAATTAAATGGAAATTGTAGCAAAGCAAACACTTTAAAATATTTTAATGCTGAAAATACTTTGCATTATATTCAAGGCAGAACACTGTGAATACTGTTCTTGTGGGTTTATGCCATTTTCCTGTATTGTTTTCAACAGATGGCTTCAATGAAGATGTTTCAGATTCAGTTCCACACAGGTTTTGTGCCTCGAAATGCCACTACAGTGAAATTTGCCAAGTATGTTGACACCTTTTTGTAGAAGACTGAAGGAAGTTTTCTTTGAAACTGTCTAAGCTGCCAAAAATCAGCATATAGGAGGGGGAAGAAATAAAGTCAATGTAGGAAGTAGATGACTGTGATTGCAATAAGATTCTTTTGTTTTCTCACCTCAAGAAAACTGAAGGTTTTGGTCATATTACAACAAAAATCATGTACAAAAATACCACATGTTTAAAATATATGGGAAAAGTAAACAAATACAGCATGTTTTAAGTCTAATACTAGAGTTGCTTTGAACTTTTGTTTTGTACTGCTGTAGACCTAATCCAATTAACCATCAGTATCAAGCATCTATTTGTATGTGTCTTTACAGGTATGATCTGGATGCCTGTGACATACAAGAAAAGTATCCTGATTTATTTCAAGTCAATCTGGAAGTAGAGGTGGAGCCCAGAGATAGGCCTAGCTGTGAACAGCCACCGTGGGAGAATATGAATATAAAGGGACTGAATCCCAAGATCCTCTTCTCCACTCGAGAGGAACAACAAGAGATTTTATCAAAATTTGGTAATGAATCCCTTGAAAAACTAGGGAACATGATGAAGTTTCCAATGTACTTAGTGTTTGAGGCTTTTGTTTAGTTTCTGATGTTCCATTAAGTGAAATAAATTTAAAAGGTGGTGTTTTTTTGTAAATATCATTGAAAATGTGCATTGTATGAAGGAACTTAAATTATTCTCTAGTAATGGGTTATAATTATTCTTATCTTCCTTCTACTGTGGGTACATTTGCTTGCTTTAAAGCTATGAATATGCCATTTGCAGGATTTTAGCAAATGGAATTTTGACACTCAGGATTTGTAGGCAAGATGTCTTGAAAGAGCTTTATTTGGCTAAGATGGCACCAGTATCATTTCACTTAAAATCATCTGAGCATTCCTCGCAAATGGTCTTAACTAAAAATGTTTTTATCAGCATTGGCATAGCCAAGTAATGTTGTAATTCAGTTCCTCGACTTTTCCTAATATGTTCCAGCAGACTCTTTATTTTAATACTACATATACAGTGCTTCATCTGCAGATGCCTGCATTAATTCTAGTTGATGCTATTCGGTGTCTTCTGGTATCAGTAATTAGCTTTGACATTTTCATTCAGGCTTTTAAGCCTTCTCTGTGTTTCCAGGATAAAAGCCATGATGGAGATTACTATAGTGATTTTAGTGATAAATGAGATCTTACTCTATGCTTTTAATATGGTACATCTCAACTACATTTCTTTTGATACAAGAACCAGATAGATGTTGCTGGTTCTTGTTTTCTTTTAATCAGGATATGTTTTGTTTATACTATGATTTATACAGTTTTCTATTTAGCTTAGTTTAATCCTACTGTAAACACAACTCTCGGGTCAGTAAAGTTGAGCTGTTTCATTGATGATGAAGATCTGTAAAAATTACTCTTATTTTCTTAAGTCACTTCCATTTTCTGATGGATAAATGAGATGTAAGTGTTTCAAGTTACACTAAAAAAATTTCTTAAAGTTGATGGGAAGAAAATAGTACAAAAGCAAGTGCTGTGAACTGGTTTTATAAGCTTGCCTTATTAAAATTTAATTTACTCTATTTCATTAATCATGATTTTTCATGTATGTTTTCTGAGACAGACTATTTTTTTCAGCATCTCTAAGCCACAACTGAGAATGAGGAAGGAGGGTGAAAAAGTGCTCTACCAGTTTTGTATTCAGATTTAGACCAGAAGCTTTCTCCGAAGCATTCATCCATTCTCTTCAAAGAGTGGATGAATACCGACTGATTTAGGGAGTCTTCTCAATTTGCCATGAAAAAAACTCATTTTTGAGAGATAATTTAGCAGTAGGTAACTCTGCCTGACTCAGTCCTACAGAAAAGTCACTTAATATCTGATCTCAGTAAAATAAGAAATATAAGAAGCAGCACACAAGTATATTACTTAACCCCTTGGTGATGCTTCTTAACAACTCCATGTTTTTGTCTGGCTTTGTACTCTGAGTTTTTTCTACAGCTGCATTTGCTTCTTTTCTGTTGTTTTGTCTCTTATTGCAGATAGTGTTCATAGCTTTCACATGTTTTAGGGAACAGTTGGTACAAGTGAGATGTTAGTTACGTTTTCCTCCAAATGTAAATAGAATGCTTGAGTGTTTTGCTATGAGTCTGATTTAATGTCCTAGCTGAAAACAAGGTCTTATCAGTTTTTTCAGTCAAAACAAATTCAATAATGCTAATTTCAAGGGCAGAGTGTGGGCAGGAATTTGCCTTTGCAGAGTGATAGATACTTGCAGATGGCAGTCAGTCTGCAAGCCAAGTATCAGCTTCTATGATGAAGATTGAGAAGTTTCTCTTTAAGGGTTCTGGCTTAAACTCTTTTATAGGGAAACCAGAGCTGCCTAGACAACCAGGTTCAACTGCACAATATGAAGCAGAAGCATCCCAGCTGGAGCAGTCGTCAGAAAGTGCACCTACTGATACAGAATCCCCACACAGCAGTAGTACTGATGCAAATAACTTCTTTCACTCTCTGGACTGGAAAGGTACAGGTTTTCCTCTGAAGTAACTCCCAGGTTTATGTTTGTCTTGTATACCTTCCAATGACTCCTTAAGCCTTCTTATTCAGCAGAAGTCTCTAATTCACCAGGCTATGAGGAAAAGCTATTTAAAGAGTGAGCTCTGCTCTGACTAAAAGCAGTCATTCTGCTTCATTTGGATAAACACCAAGTAATGGGTTTTGGTGTTGAGCATAACTTAAATGCTGAGCTAAAGTTTTTTTTTTTTCTTGTAAAAGTCTTAACCATGAAGGTCTATAAGGAAGCTTTGCATTCCCACAGCCCTAATTAGGCTGGACCAGAGGAAAGAAGGCAGGCTAGCCAGTGGGGTCCAGATTAGTATTTAAGGACGGTGAAAAAGTAACTTTGTAGTTCACGTGTAACCCCTTTTTCTGGGTGCTGCTGTTACCGAACAAGTTATATTCCTTTAAGAGGAGTCTATGCAGCAGTGGGGGAAGATGTTGGAAAATTCTTTTAGCTTTAGCATAATAGCGTATAGTCGCTATATTCTTGGTTAATGCTTAGTTTTGTACTATATACTGCTTAGTACAAATACCAGAGATTAGTGTGGCCTTTTGTTAGCTTCCTACATCTGTGACTAATAAGTCTTGTGCCAGTTAATGCTTCCTTATTTACTTACGTTAGTGATTAATATGTACTAATAGATGTCTTAGTTTTGAGAACATAGGTAGTGTTGGAGTAAAGAGTGGTAAGAGAAGTGCATCACGACCTGACCACGTATTTGAGATATTCTTAAGGAAAGAAGATTCATCATAAGATCTGGGACCATAAAAGGGAATTTTGGGAAATAGGATGTTGCCAAACAACCACCAAAGACCCTGAGAAGACCTCTACGCAGACCCAAATAAGTTCACGGAAATAATTAGCATATACACATATATTGATGAAATGTCATGGGTGTTTATTAATTTCATGAGTATAACCTGCCTGTGCTGCTAATAAAGTAATGTGAGCTTTCTAATCTAGCAAACTGGTTGGAGAGTTTATTTCCCAGTTTTCAGTGGCACTGATACGTTGGCAAAAATGTCAGCAGCTGCTTAGGCTTTCATTGAGTGGAGCAGCAGTTACTGAGAGATCTCCTGAACTGTAAGTGGCACAATGATCTGAGGTGAATGTCCAAGTCAGCCTAATTTTGAAAAAATTCCCAATACCTGCATTGCAGAGTGGCAGATGTGGTAGTGAGCTGCTGCTTTGCCTGCCCTGTACAAAGAGGTGGTAGGCAACATTTAGTTGTTTTTTCATCAATTCTTTTGTGAGCTCTGATTAGTTAGGGATTGGCTTCATATGATGTTGCCATGATGTTGCTTCATATGATGTTGCTTCATATGTTGCTGCCTCATCCTAGTCATCAGAATAATCCTGGTAATCTAAAACTATTTGTTTGTTTTGTTTTTTTTTTTTCTCTTCAAGAAGGAAAAACTCCAGAAAGTGGAATAGAGGACAGTTCGTCTAAAAACGATCATGTTCAACTGTCTGATGACAGGGAGGAGAGTGATCCTTCAGATGAGGAGTTCCCTACATTTCCGGGTGAAGAAAACACAGTAATTGTTGATGAAAAAGACTCTACTCCAGAAGGAGAGTTGCTTTTTGAAGCCAATTTTGAAGCTCCATCTGCATCATTACAAAAATCTCTTCCTGAAGAGAGTGTGGACTTGCTGGGACTAGACTCTGATATATCACCAGAACCGAAACAACCTATCTCGGAAAGAAACTCTTCATCAAGTAATGCAGACTTGTTGAACAATCTCTTTGTGAGTAGCACATCACAGGTTTCAGTAGAGCCCACTGGAGATCTCCTTGGACAAGGAACAGATTTCTTTTTCAGCAATCAGCATCCAGCTGCTACTCAGGGTACATCTTCAGCAGCAGCCATGTCTTCAGGTATGTGAATTTAACATCAGTACTCTTCACCCAGTCAACACATGAAAACTGCTGCTTGCATTTGTGCTTAGAAAATGGGTATCATGTACTCATACTATCACAGAGAGTGAAGGCATGTTGGTCTATAGCAAGATTCTGTGCAGAATACCTGTTATTTCTGCATGAAGGAAAGAAATTCCGGTACATTATCCAGGTATTTAGTTATGATGCCAGTATCCTATTAGCTTTAAACCATGTAAAGAGAAAAGTATAAAATTCTGAATTTAAAGGAAATTCTTAAAGAATCCATAGCTTTCCCATACAAACATTACATGCTAGATCCTTTTCTAAATCCACATGTAAATAATTTCTCTTGCTAAGGCACAGAATTGTCATAACTTACTGCTTTCTTGAACTTTACGTAAAGCAATGTCATTAGTTGTACAGAGCTGTGCTGCTTAGGTCAAATGTCTGCGTGGGACTTTTAAGTGTTAATCACATAAGACTGCTAGGCAACTGGAAATCCTGTAGATTATTGTTTAAACCAGTAGGATAATGGTACTGCTAAAAGATGTTTTCTTGCTGGTTTTACTGATGTTGACAGGTCGATGTCCAGAAAGAAAATGCTACATACTGCTGTCTATTGGGTATTTAAACAAGGTGTTCTGTTCCTCATACTAGTGGATAATCTGCTCTTTGCCACATTACTAAACTTTTGAGAATAGCAATTCTCTGTGTGAAGTTAACAGTAAGATTTCAGGGAACATAATCTGGGGAACTATTACAAGGCTTAGCTTGTTTGTGGAAAGACAATTCATGGGGACTAAAAGCTTTAATATACAGACAAATGCAAAGTGTTTTTCTTGTAGAGCACTTAGATGACTTGAAATATTTCTTTATTTTGAGGCAGTTCACTATTGAACTTCATTACTGTGGTCAGTGAGGAATCATTTTAGTTTTCATATATGTAGAGATCTATAAGAGAGAAGCTTTATTACTTTATCTTTCTCTAACCATGCCTTATATCTACTGTGTGAAACACCTGAGCAGTAATCATGTCTGTATCTCATTCCTGTTTTCATTCTCTTTCAAGGTATTTCATTGAATTGTGTAAGATAGTTGCAGAAGTGAGAATATTTGGTCACTGTTATATTTCACTTTGCACATCAAAGTTATACTTGAGGTTTTATGTATGTGTGGTGCTACAGTAGGTTTGCTTAGTGACAATCCAGGATTTGTTTTTGAAGTGTTAGTGAGTCCTGTACAATGTGGTCATTACCTCAGGATGTGCTGGGGCGCTATGGGAGGATTATTCCTTCTCTTCAGCTTCTGAGTCCCTGGGCTCTTGAGGGTTTTGACCCTAGAGGGCAGCACAAACAGGAAGATCTCAAGCCGTGATTCCAGCTGACTGTCACATGTTACTCCATGTTGACTATAAATACTCTTCCAATTAGTTTTTCTTCACTGTGAGCACTAGAGACCTGTTGAACTCTTACTTCTGTTGGTTTTCATTGACGTGCTTTCTGCCCCAGAATCACCAATGCCTTCAAGTCTAAATGGTAGTATGAATGTTTTACTTGATACTCTTTTTAGTAGAATAATAGTCCATTTTCTTTAAATTTGTTGAAGGTTTGGCATTATAGAGCATTTAACAAATGTAATTCTTCTGTTTGTATGCCGATGGTCACACAAATTTAAGGTGTGTCTTAAACGGGTGAAATTAACAACATTATTGAATTTATGCAGTCTTACTAAGGATTTGTGTTTGAAGACATAACTCTTCATATTGTGTATGGCTGAGATACTTTTTGTAGCAATGCAGAAGTACATTTGGCTAGAGGAAGGGACAGGTGGTGACTCTTGGCCACGAAGAATTTGCAGAAGGCTGCTGTGGTTACTAACGTGAACTTTGCTTTTGTCTGCACCCCCAGAGGAGTAAGGCTTTTTCAACTTTGTTTATTCTAAAATTTGTCATGAGATAACTTTTGTTTTCTGCTTCCCTTTTAGCTGATCCTTTTGATCCATTCACAATGTCATCAAGTTCAGAGAATCAAGCCCTGTCTGGTCCAGACCTCTTTGGGGACTTCCTTAATCCAACATCAACATCTACAGCAAATACAATTCCTTCCACACAAAGTTCACTTCCACCTTCTTCCAGCTCAGATTTCTTAAATTTAGGTAAGTGTGCTTCTGGTGTTCTGTTTCTCAACAGTTTCTGCTGCTCTGTGTGTTTGTCTTTCAGCTTAGTCAAGGTGGATTAGTGTCTTAATAGATCCACTTGTTGTGATTGCTGTTTTTAATTAGCTCTGTCTTCTGGGAATGCAGATATCAATGCACCAAGAAGCAAGGGAGTCCTGTATAATGTCATGCTGATGGTTATAATGTGAGAGGATTTCTAGCATTCCTAACCTTCTGTTAGGAGCTCGAGTTTCTTCTCAATGATCTTGAACTGAGGGTACACAAACACCTCAAAACTTACTTTATAGCTGACAAAATGCTATGTTGATTGTATTCAGATTTTAAAGATTTTCTGGAAACCTTGGAAAAGAAATGAGCGAGTCAAGTTATAATATAACCAGTTCTTAAAATGCAAGCTGAGGCTAGCTTGCACCTTCTTGACCTGAATGCATTCTGGTAATATACTTACAAAGTACATTATGTAATGCTCTAATCTTATTTGTTTCATTTCTTTGATGTATTCTTGGCGAAGCCTTTTCCTCCTGCATTTATTTTAAAATCTATTAATCTTTAAACAAAAAACTTTGGGATATGCTTGGTCTTCCTGTCATTCTTTGAAGAAAAGCACACACTTGGAAAAATGTTGCAGTGGTAGAGCCACTTGTGTTAGGGATTTTTATAATGTGACTTTGGAAGACAAGTGTGGGTCCTCTCCACAGGGATAGGAGTTGTGGTCAGTCTAGAGCTCTTCTCTGCTGCTCTCTCATCCCCACGCTGTTCCCCTACTCCTGTACAGATCCTTCCTACAGGATGCAGTCTTTCAAGAGCAAGGGGTTCTGTAGGCTACAGTCCTTTAGGAAGAGACTGCCACAGGGACATGGGTCTCCCAGAGGCTGCAGCTCCTGCCAGGAATCCGCTGCTCTGTGGGCTGTGGCTCCGTCCAGGACATGTCCAACTGTGTAAGCTCCTCTCCAGGCTGCAGTGTGGATATTTGTTCTACTGTGGTCTTCCCTCTGTCTTGCAGGGGAATCTACTCCAGCACCTGGAGTACCTCCTACCCTTCCTTCACCACTGACCTGGGTGTTTGCAGGGCTGTTTCTCTCATGCTTCTCTTCCTTCTCTCACAGCTGCTGTGCAGCATTTTTTATCCTTTCTAAAAAATGTTTTCCCAAAGATGCCATCATCTAGGGGCTCATTTTTGTCCTGTGGTGGCTCTGTTGGAACTGGCTGTGTCCAACACAGGGAAGCCCAGACCTCTCCTCACACAGACTGCCACCTATAACCTGCAGGTAGTTAGGAATGGTGGTATCACATTGCTTATCCTGAATCCAGAGTGTTTTCTTCCCAGAGCTTATTGCCTGTGGCTCTGACTTGCCCCTCCTTGTTTAGCAGTTGGTCCAGTTGACCCTGCCTCCGAGGAGTGCAGTCTGTTAGCTACAGACAAACTGAACAGAAAAAAAATGCAATATTTGTCTGACTGAGATAAGGGCTTCCTCCTTGAAATAAAAGGTACCCAGGTGATTGCCCTCTCCTACCATGTGGTTAGGCATTATATTCCAGCTGTAATTGATTCTACTGAGAAGATCCTGGCTGCTGCTTCCTTTGCAGTGCTTTTGTCTGTTCTGTGGACAGTTAAAAGCTGTATGTTTCAGTTGTATACTTGTATAGTTGCCAGTTTTATGCCACTATTATTGTCACTGCATGAGGTTACCAAACAGACGATAAATTTTTTTCTGCTCAGTAGAAGATTTGATCAATACTGACCTATGGAGCATCATCTCTACCAGATTCTGCACCTGGGATGGGACAACCCTGGATATTTGTACAGACTGGGGAATGAGGGCCTGGAAAGCAGTGCCACTGGAAGGGCCATGGGGGTTCTGGTCGATGGCAAGTTGAATGTGAGTCAGCAGTGCCCTGGTAGCCAGGAGGGCCAACCCTGTCCTGGGGGCATTAGGCAAAGCATCAGCCGGGTGAGGGAGGGGATTGTCCCGCTCTGCTCTGATCTGGGATGGCCTCACCTTGAATATTGTGGCAGTTTGGGGCACCACAAAATAAAAAGGATATGAAGCCGTTAGAGAGTGTCCAAAGGAGGGCCATGAACATGGGGAAGGGCCTTGAGGGGAAGCCGTGTGAGGAGCAGCTGAGGGCACTTGGTGTGTTCAGCTGGAGAAGAGGAGACTGAGGGGAGAGCTCATTGCAGTTACAACTTCCTTGGGAGGGGAAGAGGAGGGGCAGGCACTGATCTCCTCTCGGAGACCAGTGACCAGTGACAGGACCCAAGGGAGCTGCATGAAGTTGTGTCAGGGGAGATTTAAGCTGGATATTGCAAAAAAATTCATCACCCAGAAGGGGGTTAGGCATTGGAATAGCTCTCCAGGGCAGTGGTCACAGCACCAAGCCTGACAGAGTTCAGGAAGTGCTTGGACACGTGGTGTGACTCTTGAGGTGTCCTGTGCAGGGCCAGGAGTTGGACTCCACGATCCTTGTGGTTCCCTTCCAAGTCAGGATATTCTGTGATTCTATAATCTCAGCCAAAATCTAACTCACTCTAGACCTCTGAAAGTTATCTACCTGACCTGCTCAAAGCAAGGTCAGGTAGAGCAGGCTGTTCAGCACCATGTCCTTGCTGATCTTTAGTATTTCCAAGAATGTAGAGTCTGGAGCTGGGCAACCTGTACCAGTGTTGGACTGATCTTACAGAAAAAAATGTGCCCATTGGCTCTTGCCCTTCCATTGGGCAGCACTGAGAAGAGTCTGGCTCAGTCTTTTTTTTTCTTCACATTAAGTATTTTTACACATTGATATGGTTGCCCCCAGTTCTTTTCTCCAAGCTGAACAGTACCAGCACCCTCAGCTTGTCCTCATATCAGAGAGGAGACAGAGAACCCTTACATGTATTAAATTTAAGTTGGAAAAGTATAAAAAAGTGAATTTCTGCTCTCTAAATGTTTACCTGCAACCTTAAGGAGACCACCATCATTGTTCAGCTGTTAGTAAATTTGAGCAAGTACAGAACAAAAAGGAGGAATATTTTTACATCTGACTTCAATGCTTATTTTTTTTATGCTTACTCTTTCTGATTTTGGTTGATAGGCTGCACCCTGGTAAATGCATTATGATACCTGCTATTTTAATGTAACTTCTGGAGTTTTCTGTCAACACAGGAGAAGATACTTGAAATGTACCCATTTTCTCTTCAGTCTGTTATACAGTGATTTCCCAGTATTTCTCTGTGGCTATGCAGTCTTTATGGAAGTGGAGGAATTGGGTTAAAACTTCGTGCTGCTTTACATTTATCTTTCAAATGACAGCTTTTCTATGTGTTCAGCTGAAATGAAGTATGTGTTTGAGCCTTTAACATTCTGTCCAGTTACAGGTATCAATTTTTATCAAGAAAGTTAAGAATATTAATACTTATATTGCTTTTAATATGAATGTGGGAGTGAAAAGACATGATCACTAATAACTGGAAAAGAAGGGCCAAAGAAAGAAAATGGTGTTAAGTGAGCAAAAGACAGTGCAAACACGAGGTCATTAAAGTGAGAAACAATTTTAAACTCACTAAAAATAAATCAGTAGTAATGCCAGTGACCATTAAAAGTAAGCTGTAGTAAATAGATTTGTTGAATCTACTGTTGAAGCATTAATAAGTGTTTGGAATCAAATTTTAGTGATGTATTTCACTGGCAGTAAATGATTACTAAACCTCTCTAGGTACCTGTAGTGTTTCAGTGAACACAAGTTCAAGGATTAGAATTTTAGCCTTGTATTTCTCAAACGTGGCTTGAAATTTAAAATCATAGTAGTTTTAAAATGAAAGACAGTTTTTAGAGAATATCTGGTCTATTAAGGCATTCTGACCTGTAATAGGAAACTGTTGCACAGTTGCTGCTAAACAGCCACGTATTAACAAGGTAATTTAATTTTGTTTTGGATTTGCAAGTAGCAGGTCATCTTTAATGCAGGTCAAGTCAGGAACATATTTCCCTCTGTGAGAATGAGCTAATTTGATCAAAAAATAGCAGGAGATGTGGAAGGTGATCAAAAGAAACCTGAGTGACCAGTGTTGTCTTCTCCCAAGTAGAAGTTAGTTTCTGTGACAACTTGTGTGCTCAGACAGGCTTTAGACAAGGTTAAAAAAACCTTGCATCATAATAAAGCAGCCTCTTGGTTCACAGAAAATCCCGTTGTCTTCTGTGATTAAAGGATTTCCTGTAGAGATGACAAGTTAAATAAAGAAAACCTTGTGTGAAGTTGTGTGCGGGATATAGTAAAATGCAGGTCTCTTATTTTGGAAAGCTGGAAAGTGTGATCTGATTACCACCAACTTATTCTTACATCTTAGCTTGGCTTGAGCAGTGTTAGTAAAGAAATAGTTCTTTGCCCTGACCTTGGTGTTAAAAATCTGGTGTAATGCTCAAGTTGTACAACTAAAAAGAATATAGCATGAGAATGAACGGTTTAATGAGTAATATGTCAACTATTCAGTATGTTGCACATTCCATTGTTTCAGGCTTTTGTGATAAAAGTGTAGTGGATGTATGTGAGCTCTTACTATTAATAGTGAATTTACTGCTGTACACAGCTGTAGGCTACTTCCTGCTTAGTTCAGAGTGGGGGAGGCGATCAACTTGACTGCTCTTAAGCCAGCAGTTATAAAACAGCTGATTCCCATAGTGTGTTCTCAATCTTTCAAATGCATTCAACCGTAGTTTACCTTATGCTTATTTCTCTCAACTTGGTTTTATAACAGTTAATTTCATATGTGGTTGTTAATTTTCTTAAGCCTCTGTAAAAAAAAAACACAAACTAGTAATAGCGGAGGTTGTAAGCCAAAACAATTTCTAGCCTAAAAATTGATACTTAAAATAATTCAAGGCTGCTTGTATGTCCCCTGGGAGGGGCATATAATTGAACAAATTTCTAAGCTGATGAGTAGATGGTGCTGGATACTTTGAGGTTTGTAGCCAGTGACACTGCTGTTTAGCAGATAGCTGGGGTCCTGAGTACTGAGGGAATTACATGCTGTTTCTCCCATGGTTTCAGAGGCAGGGAGATGAAGCTGAAGCCCTGGAGAAGGGGCTGGAAATGGCAGCATTTTATTCTGATGTTTTCCTTCA
Organism: Lepidothrix coronata; assembly: GCF_001604755.1. Classification (NCBI taxonomy): domain Eukaryota; kingdom Metazoa; phylum Chordata; class Aves; order Passeriformes; family Pipridae; genus Lepidothrix; species Lepidothrix coronata. The sequence continues at coordinate 993,261 of NW_016690278.1, read as the reverse complement.
CATGCAGCAGAGAGTAGTGCTGAAATACAGGCTCTTGGCAGATATTTGTTGCAGAGTATTTGATGTATTTACAGCTGTAAGATCTAAGTGTAAATAATATTTAGTAATATATAGTATATAGTTATATATGTATATATATAGTAATATAGTGGATTGAGATACTAGAGGGGATATTTAATTTGCTTCTAATTATTTCCTCAATTACAAGGATTTATTATCAATATTCAGAATATAAAGTTGAAAAGCTAAGAAAAGTGAAAGACTGTGATGTAGCACTCAGAACATTCAAGGCCTCAAAATGTCACTGTTTTTGTAAGGATGGCTGGGTTAACTTTCTAAATGCTACATCTTTGAAGTGTCCTAGAACACTACTGAATGCTTTGGTTTTACTGAAGTACAGCCTGTCCTTGTAGCACAGACTGTTGTCATAGCCTTGAAATAGAGATGAGATTCAAGAGCTGTTGTGCTTCACTGTGAGTCTACACAAGCTGAATGCTCAGAGCTGCTGAGGCATGTAGCTTTGAGTGTTCCATACCTAGGAATGGAACCTTATTCTGAGGATTGCTCACCTCGTGCTGTGTGTGTAAGCAAGTGGGGAATCATCTGCAAATGTCAGAGATGGCAGTTGTAACCTTCTGTTGGATGCAACACTTTCTAGGAGTTAGTGGAAGCACCCTTGCATCCTTTTGAATGTGACTTTTTTGTTGCCTGTTTTTAGATGGCATGGTGGTTTTGTTTCACATATAGAAAACTGACTTTTAACCATGGAGCTGGAGATTCTCAGTCTTTTCCCAGAAGAGATCAGCCTTCCTCTTATTAATTGTGTGGGTTCATTGATGTGTTGCACCTGAGAGGGCAATTAGTTGGTCAAGGGCTCCCTTTGTCACAACAGGCTGGGGTTAGGCAAACCTGCAGTTTGAAGTGACCTGGCTCCACCTGTGTAGGACCCAGGCTGCTGAGTGATGAAGAACACCATTCATGAAGCACCACTGGCTTTCTAGCCTTAGTCTTTTGCCCAGGAGACCTAAGCTGTTAAATTCATAGCATTGCCTGTGCATGCAAATATCTTACCTATGAAGTGTGGGTAGTGTTTTAAATATACATGAAGGAATTCCAGTGATAAAACCCTTCTGAGTCCTGTTTGACTGCATAACTGTGTTACTGAGAAATTTAAACAAGCTATGTGATTGATCATTGTAGTAGACGGTGTGGTGCCCTTTCTGTTGGTATTAGCAAAGTATCCATTATCGTGATGGTTTTCTTAAAAAAAATAAGATTTCATTTTTCTTCGGTAGGGAATTTGGCACCAGAGCCACCTAAAATATCATCATCTACAAGCCACCCGGATCTCTTAAGCGGATGGGATTCTTGGGCAGATTCCTCAACAAGCAGTAATGTAGCGTCACCACAGCTGAAGCCTGTTAGTGAAGGTATTATAGAATTAAATTTTTCCATTAGAGGGAATAAGGAATACTCCAGACTTGGTCATTTTAATCACTTGACACTGCTGAACATGTCTTCATGCATTTTTGCTATGTTGCTTGAATGATGCTTTAATAAGGCACTCACGTAGTTTTTCAGATTTAAGTTCAAGACAGAGGGATCAAATAGTTTCAATTCTATATAGTAATTGTGATTCTTGGTAAAAGGTGTCATGAAGCAGAATGTAGGGGAGGTTTGCAGAAGGTGTTCTGGAAATAGTGCTTTTATTCATTCTCTCAATTTCCAAATAGACCATGTACATCATACATCTTCTTATTATACAGGTCAAGCTTTTACCACAGGGAGCCAGTCCAGTGTGTCTTCAGGTCTGTCTTTCAGCCAGGCGAAATCTCAGAACTTAGATCCTTTTGCTGATCTTGCCAATCTTGGATCTGGTCTTCCAGGTAAGATCTTACTTTTGAGAGACTATACTTAATGCCCCTACTTTTTTTATTTGCTTCTTGTACTAACAAATGTTACTGATAGCCTATAAGGAAAGTGTTTCCCTTTCATTGTTAACAACCAGTTTGAGGCAATTGCAGAGAGCTGATGAGTAACAAGAAAAGATTGAATTTTACAGATATTGTGTGAAACATCCAAAATAATATTTCAGAAGAAACCACAGCTGTGGTATAGAAACAGTGGAAAATACTTAATGCTTCAGAATCTCGTTGAGATGGTAAGAGAAAACAGAGGGTGCTAATTCAGTAACTGAACCTGAGGTTTCTTACCTAGCGTTGATTAGTACTGTGCTTGAAGGATATAAAATGAAAGCTGGATTAAATTAGTTAAATTTGTTAGTTCCAAAGCGACAGTTGTTTTCCTGTTAATTCCGTACTTTTCTTTGAATTCAGTAGACCTTCATGGCTCTGCTGCTCACACCAGGTTTGTAAGATGAGCACAAATCACGCCCATACATGTGCATGAGTGCCAAAAGCATTAGGAACGTTTGTCAGTTTGCAGTGGTGGGCACAAGGAGTTATGGAAGGTAAGACACAACACAGAGTTACACTTGTTCCAGGATGTTATATTCACCTGAAATTCAGGAATTAGCTCTGCAGCATTCTCAAACAGTGCTAAAATGAAGGGCAGCAAAAGGAGCTGAGGTCCTTTCATTTCAGTACCCACACTACCATAAATGTGACCAGCTGCCAAGAGTACAAGGAAGGATTCAGAACAGCCTAGTGTTGCTGAATTGCAGAAACATGTTTTTCCCTTAGCTTGTTGCTGATGGAGGTTTTTACTCTGCTGCCCTGGCAGTTAACGTTGTGTGTTGACTTGAGTGCCAGTGGAATTATCTTCTAGAAGCACAAGGTAACGTGCAGTGTTTGACTTCTTTATGTTGCTTGTGCATAATCGCTTGCAAAATTCTGATGTTGAAGGAGAGGCTGGTTGGGAGTAAACAAATTACAAAAATTTTCTACTTTAATAATTAACAGACTTGTTAAATCTACAGATCGTGTGACAGTAAAAAAAAAAAAATCAATTTTTCTTTGACTCGAAGATGCAGGTATAGCACACACTGAATCCAGTGGAAGAAATGGAACTGATTTTAGCAGGACTTAGATCAATTCATTAGTCTTTCAGTTACCTTTCAATAGGAAAAATGACTGCATTAAAAAGTAGTCAAATGTCACTATCCTAGTTAACCTTCTCAGACCTGAAATGAATTTTCAAGGCATTACAAGAACTGGATTTCAGACTGAGTGTTGTTTCTTTCATGGGAGTTTTTTGGAGTCCGCATACAAATCGTTATTCTGGAAGAGAATTTACGAGAGTGCAAGCTGCTTGCATGTGAATGCTATATAAAAACAAAAGAGGCAATAGCTAAAGGTAGTTAAAAGTACTGTATTAGGGTAGTGGTAGGATACCAATTCTGTTCTATGCTAGTTGGCGTCATCCCTCTCTTCTTTTCTAGGAATGGTCTTGTATAAGGAAGTGGGAGTGTGGTGTTTGAAAAGTTTCTGTGGCTGGTGAGGCACTGACTTGCCCTACAGGATGAATTTGGTAGCCTTGAAGACTGGAATAATGAATGTAGAATGCTTTGAAAGAATAGTAGAAAGAGATAATTTTTCAGAGTGCAGGGTCATGTACTCTGACTAGTAACAGATTTTTTTGTGAATTTCACAAGTTATAAGTAGCTGAAAACTGAGTTGACTGCAATTGAGTGCTTTCCTGAAAAACCAGTATATTCCTAGATTATATCAGGTGTTGTATTGAATACTAGGTTGTATCAGGTGTGGTATTTAAAGCTGTAGTAAGGTATCTTGTACATGGCCCAGGGGAAGACATCCTGTTGTGCAAGTTATAACTATAAGCAGCAGCTACAAAAGAGAGCAATCAAGAGAGCTGAAGGGTGAGGAAACAGCTTTGAAAGAGCAAACTGAGTTTACATTGCTGTGTATACTCAGAGAAGCTTGGGCTGTACCACACTGGGATGATCACAGCAGTATCTCCTGCAGTGCTTTTTTAGCTCATGTGATATTCCTTGTGAATGCTGCTGTAGAATAACGTTCTCATCTTTCTTGAACAGTAGTGCAAGAAATCACTAGAGACTTTTGAAAGCATTCATTTGAAAATGAATATTCTCAATATGCTTACTTTCTTTGATCATGTGCTTAGTTATTCATTGTCCTCTGCATATTGGGAGGCATAACTACTGTCACAGCCAAATTATCTTCTGGTCTGACACATGCCTGACCCATCAGACAAGAGTGGGTGCTTCTGCTGAAACTGACAATTGAGAACTTGAGTTGTAAGAGGCTGGAAGACTTTCAGTCTCTAGTTCCTCCTATTCAAGTTAGTTGTTAATGAGACTCTTCTAACTTCATTTTACTCACACTTTTCTGTTACGTTTTCTCATGTATCGTGGCATCACTGTGAGCTCTGTGGTTATATGTCAAGACTAAACTGTTGTACTTGTATTAAACTGAACAACTAACTTAGTATTTATTTTTAGGTTCCTCCAGTGGTGGACTCTTGGGTAGTGGATTTAGTCAGAAGACTGCTCCATCTCAGAAGCTGGGAAATCAGTGGCAGAAATCCCCAAAACCACCAAGTACTTCATGGCAGTCTCAGACTAAATCCAGCACAGCACCTAAGCCCAACTACACAGTAAACTTCAGTGTTATTGGAGGACGAGAAGAAAGAGGAGTCAGAACCCCAAGCTTTGGTAAGTTTTCTGAATGTGTTACTTACAGTGGCCCATATGAAGTTAGTTGGGTGCACTGTTCCCTGCAGAAGCTCTTGTACCTCCATATTTTTATTTACATTTAGGTTGTATCTAGTAGAAAACAGAAGTTCTTGGCAAATCTGGTATCCTCCTTTTTGTATCACTGTGTTTAGAAAGGTAAATTCGATCTATCTGGGGAGAGATGGTTGATAGTGTTTCATGTTAGTCCGTTTGTGATACATGGGGAAAGGGATGCAACGTTATTCCAAACTAAAAATTAGTACCTACTCTTGAGAAAGTTTGAGGCTAAACTTACTGGAAATTCTTGGGTTTCAAACAGACATGGAGGCAGGACCAGATGGCATCATACTGGGAGTAATTTAAGATGCTCCAACTGAATAGGCAAACGTAGAGTTATAGGGATGGGCATGGCCTCTTCTACATCAACTTTCTTGGAAAATATTATTTTCCTGGCGTGTTGGTATTAGGATTATGCCTCCCTTTAGCTGGAATATAAATGAACAACAGATGTTGAAATGATTCTGTTGATCTGTGTCTGGAAAGAAGTGACAGGATGGAGAGGCAGTGGGCATGAGTTGCAGCATGTGGAAGTCTGTAGAACAAGGCAAAAAAAATGAATTAGCATGATGAAGTGCTGAAATGGGATGTTGTAGTTCCTCTCCCCTGAAAACAGATGGACGTCAACTGGTCAGAGACCTGAGAAATGAACTGAGTTGTCCCTGTTTTGAGTGAAAATTGGACTAGGTAACATCCAGAGGCCTCTTCAGAATTCAGTTATTTTACAGTTCTCTGAAATGTGTTGGTTCTATAATGAATATTCCTGTTAGTATTTTATCTGTTCATTATACTGTATAAGTTTCAACACTTAGATGTTGACTACATACTTCTAACTAGAGCAGTTGAAAAACTGCTGCATAGCCATTAGAATTAACTTACAGTGGAAAAATGGAACCATTTCCAAAACCATGAACAGATAAATGTGTGCTCCCTCAAGTCTACTCCCATTTTTAAGAAAAGAGGACATACAAGTGTTCAGTCAGATGGATGCACGTGAGCTTGTCTGTTCTCTTGGACTGAAAGCTTGTCAGTGATCTCTTTTATTCTTGTCCTTCTGTTTGTCTTGTGGAATTTATCAAGTCACTGAAAAATGTTTATCATGGTAGTGATACGTGCCAGGAGTGTGTATCTGAGTGCCATATATTTCCCCCATTAACGTATTCTCCTATGTAACTTTTTATTTAATGTTCTTCTCCTTCCATAGGTCAAAAGCCAAAAGTTTCAGAAAATGACTTCGAGGATCTTTTATCTAATCAAGGATTTTCAGCGAAATCTGATAAAAAGGGACCAAAGACTATTGCTGAGATGAGAAAACAAGAAATGTCTAAAGATATGGACCCCTTGAAGCTCAAGGTTTGTTTAACAGTGATTTTGATTTAAGTGAAAATCTGATCTTAGCAGAAGGATACAATGACTAACAGAGAAACTAATGGCCATGGGTTTAACCCCAGATGGTTAAATGCAGCCACTTGCCCTCTACCCACTGAGGTGGGATAGGGAGGAGGATCGATTAAAAAGCTAAAACCCGCATGTTGAGATAAAAATGGTTTAATAACTGAGATAAAGTAAAATAATAGACTGGACTGGGTTGGAATAATAACAAAAATAATTTAAGAGAGAGAGAAGAATAAAGCCCAAGAGACACTAGTGATGCACAGTACAATTCCTCACCACCTGCTGATCAGTGCCGAGCCTGTCCCCAGGCAGCAATGGACAGCCCACAGTTGACTCCCCCCAGTCTGTGTACTGGGCGTGATGTTCTGTGATATGGAATCTCTCTCTGGCCCGTTTAGGTCAGCTGTCCTGACTGAGCTCCCTCCCAGCTTCTTGTACTCACTAGCAGAACATGGAAAACTGAAAAGCCTCTGACTCAGGGGAAGCACCACATAACACACCAATGTTCTAGTTGCTGCTGTCAGCATTAGTATCATACTAAAGCCAAAACACAGCACCAGCTACTAGGGAAAAAATTAACTCTATCCCATTCGGATAAAATAGAACAAAATTTTATCTTTATTTAAATCATGTGACTCTAGAACAATTAGCAGGAACAAGAGTCAGTTGGCAATGAAGTAGCAGTGATAATAGCACAAAAATGTATGGATGGAATGCAAATTTCTGTTTCCTTCAACTAAACTTGGAGAATTAAAGAACGAGTTTTCTTGTCAAACTCCCATTTCTCCAAGCTAGAACTACTCTTTGTCTCTAGTGTTCCCATAGGTCTCCTGGGAAAAGATAGATTTAACTGATAATACAAAACCATGCTTTAAAAAACAGGCAGTTGAGAATAGCTGTCTTCAGGGTGACCACATACTTGCATTTACTGGTTGACAATGCTGCTGCTGTCCTAAGAAATTACTAGGAGGTGCAATTCTGGAAATAAGCTATATAACTAATTTGGGAGGTGTTACCTGATGAGCTGTTCAGATTTTTTTTTTTAATGTGTTTCTCATTGATAACACTGCATAATAATATACTTTAAGTTTCGTAGCCTTTATGGTGTTTTAGAAAAGTTTGTAGAAGAACCTTGGAGGGGTGCTCTGAAAAGGGAGTGCACAGTTTGCGTGGTTACCTTTTAACACAAATCACTGCAAGTGGAAATAATTACAGATTTTTATTTACCATACTCACTGTCGAAAGATGGCAGAGATTGTCATATTACATAAGCATTCAATGAAAACACTGTCACTGTATCAGTGGCTTGAATGTTGCTGTTAAAGTTGGAAATGGCCAGTTATCAGAATAACTTTGTCGGGGTATCTCAAAGAACACTTTAGTTTGTGCTTCTCTGCCAGTTGCTTAAGTAAACATTGACCATTAATATACATGATCTTTTGTACAATGCTTGTGCACTTATGCTTTTTTACAAATCAGGTAAGAATTTTAGTAAATTAACCTTGTGCCCTGACGGGGACAAGATTAATGTAATTTGAATGTAATATCTAATTGTAACAGATGCTTTTAATTACTCCTGACAGTTCCCTTGTCATTGTTTTTACAGAGGTTTGTAATATGTAACTATCTCAGTAATATCTCTTGCAGTGACTGAATTTCTGCGGTAAACTAATAACAATGAACTACTCCTGAGTGGTAGATGAAAAGTTTCACTTTCAGATGGCTAAAACAGTTGAACTTGGGGAGTGAGTGCAGTAAGACAACTGTGCTTGAGTCTTAAAACTGTAATTGTGCACAGAATGAGGATTATGCCTGTAGATAGACTGAGAATCCTTACAGTGCTGCATTCAGTTCTATATATTCTGATTTTCCCAGATTCTTGAATGGATTGAAGGAAAGGAGAGAAATATCAGAGCATTAATATCCACTCTTCATACAGTGCTTTGGGAAGGGGAAACTAAGTGGAAACCAGTCAGCATGGCAGATTTAGTAACTCCTGAACAAGTAAAGAAGTACTACAGGAAAGCAGTCCTTGTAGTTCATCCGGATAAGGTGAGTGTGGTCCTCTGATCTTCTTTACTTTAGAAGGAATACAAACTGCTTTTACCACACTGTGCTAGTCACTGGAAAATGCCTTGCTTCTTGATCAGCACTCTAGGTGCTCTTCACTTTGCTTCTGTTGTCTTCTGAATGTGGTGTCCTGCTGCATTCAGGTAGTCTGGGATTTTTCTTGTCGTCCTGACACAGGACAGAATTCAACAGGTAAGCATTAATGAATGAAACATCCTATGAAAGATGTACTGAGCACCAAAGTCAGTTATGCTGGATTCTGACAGCAGGCAGGTTTAGTGCTGGTTAGTGGAATCTGCCTTATTTCAGTGAGCTGATATTTCAGGTCTTTTAGGACTATGCACCTATAAATGGAGACTCAGAGGCTGCCATAGCAAAACCATTAGGAAAAACCTGCTGAACCTTGTTTACTAAACAATTTTTACTAGAAAAAGTAAACTTTAGTAAACAAATGATCAGATGAAAAGTACGTGATAAGTGTGATATTCCAGTAGTCTTTTTAAAATATTTAATGCATTCCATGGTTTGTTAGTCTTCCAGTGTATGAAGGTACCTTCTTGTTCTGAGCTATTGCTCTGAGTTGTATTTTAGATACAAAGATAAGCATTGAATATACTTGGTTTGAATTTTCAGGCTTGCTGTCACTGGTGGTTCAGTGAGCAGTAGTCTCAATTCTGTGTCGTCTTGTGTCCATAACAGAAAAAAACAACACACTCTTTGGGTTTTTTCTCCCCCCGTCCTTCAGTATTTTTGGCTATGTGGCTTCTTTCACCCTTATGGTGTTTTTTTGGTGTTTTCTGGAGGCTCCTCAGTGCATCAGTGTCAGAACACCGCTCTCTTTGGGGCACAGTCTTCTTTCTCATTTATTTTTTTCTGCCACTTATCCATTAAAACACCCTCTAAAAGAGTCAATACAGTACTGCAGCTGGCAAGAGCTAAGCAGCAGGAGAAGGGGAAGGATACTGGAAAGGGCTTTGAAGCTTCCCTTTTGTGTTGGAAAGAACCTGGTAAAATAATTCCTATTTTGGGACTGGATCTCTATGAACCACGAGGGTTGGGTTGTGTTGGCCCAGAGTCAGGGCTGCTGTGAAATAGGCAGGGAATCGTGATCAATACTGTCTTTGAGTGTGGAAGGAAACGCACAGGAAGTGCAATGTAATTCATGTTACATGAATTGCATGAATCTTAACATCAGTGACAATCAGCAACAGATTTTACTCCAAAATATCCCATCCAGAAGGATTTGTCTTAAAAAGTACTCAGATTTTATCCTTGTGTACTACTGCAAGCTGTCTCAGGAAGCAAATGCAAAAGTTACTTATTTGATCGGTTAAGTGATAATAACTAAAACTTTTTATGGAAAGAGCTTTGAAAACTGTTTTTAGCTAAGTTTCAGTTATTTATGAATTGCACTGTAAGCTTGAAGATAATTTAAGGAATCCAAGGACTTGGTTTTGTTTAGAATACTTGTGGCAAGCTTTGGATAAGGTTGGAGAGAGTTACGTGTCTGCAAAATTATGTTCACAAATCAGTCTAAAGTTGTTGAATAAGAGGACAAATATAAAAGGAGTGAGATCTTTTCTAAGTCACCTAATTCCTAATATTTTTATGCTTATTATATGTTCTGTTTGTCTTCAGGCCACGGGGCAGCCTTATGAGCAGTATGCCAAAATGATCTTCATGGAATTGAACGACGCGTGGTCAGAGTTCGAAAACCAGGGATCGAAGTCCCTTTTCTAAAAACTTCACCTCTCACAGAACTGCTTCCAGAAACTGGAGCTGAGCATTGTTGTGACTTTATTGCGCCTATGATTTATGAAGCGCTTTTTCCATGATTTCAGCGCAGTTTCTAGTCATGCACTTAAACGTGGGGATGTATTTTGTAAGATGTAGAGTACAAAGCATTACATAGATCCACTAAGAAAAAAGCTGCTCAGTACCTGTAGAAATCACAGTCTGGGAGTAAAGATTTCTCTTCAGTTTTATATATGAGAAATAGAGTTTTAATGAAGCTAAATAATTTCTGGTATATTAGTATGAATTATAAACCATTCCAACTTCATTGATCTTTGCTGTACCTCTACCTTCCCAAATTTGTCTGTTCCTTCAAGTAGTTTTGTGATTCAACTTTGATATTTGGTGCCTGTCGCCTTCTTCAAAGTGCTGTAGTTAGCAGCAGTGAATTTGCTTGGCTTATCTCAAACCTAAGGGTGTATATTTTCATCTCTATTTTATGTAATCAATCTGATAATCATTCTGTAAATAATGTTTTCTGGCAATACCTGTGTTCCTTACAACAAAGTAACAGTTGTTTAGCCAAAAAGACCTCAGATGTGGGGAAATCAGACAGGGTTGTTCTCGATTTTTACTTTTTTTTTTTTTTTTACATATCATGAATCTAGAAACAAATTTTGACTTTAAGGTCTGCATGTTCCTGCTGTTTTATTATTTATTATAAGGTGGTAATCTGACCTGTGCGTATTTTCCTGGTTCTTTAAATGGTGTCTCTTGCTTCTGATTTCAGTGGAACGTTCCTTTCGTTGCACTTCAGATACTCTGATAGAAATAATTTTATTCTGAAACTTGAAGTGTAAGCACAAATGTTTTACTGTGCTTTGAGTTGTCTGAGTGAGTATTACATTACTCATTGTCATCTGGAGAGCATTTAAAGTGCTTTAACACGTTTTGCTGCATGTCTGAACTTCTGTATTTTTGAGATAGGCATGGCATCCGTGTATGTGAAAACATGGGGTATATTTGTTGCATTTCTGCTCACCTAGCTTCCATGCACTGCCTAGTGCAAGATGAGTAGAAACACAGCTTGGTAACAAAACTTGCCCTGTTTTCTCATCCCTATTCAGAAGGCACTTCTGCACTAGTGCTGGGGTGGATGAATGCAAATGACCAATGACTGTTATACTCCGCATAATAAAAAATGCATTTTTCATACCAAGTTTGAAAATATTGAAAATTAGCGTTGGAGCATTAAATCCTTGGCAGCAGTCTCTTGATTCAGTACAGTTGGGCATTCAAGGGGATATTTTGACCATCTTGCCTTTTTATATGAGAGGGAGGCTGTATCGTTATCAGAGGTAACTGTTCTGCTGAGTAATATCTGAACAGAAAACACGAGATTCTAATGTCACCTAGACAGTGTGTGGGATGAGATTTTCCACTTCCACACCAGCCCAAGAGCTGATGGGTTAGAGATGTGTGAACACAGGTTGCAATTTATGGTCTCTAAGCTCTGATCCAACACAGTTACTTATTAACCTCTGGTCAAGGGGTTTGTGTATATTTGCATATATATTCAGCTGCTGTGATTTTTTTTTAAATTTTTTTTAAAGATGAAGCTAGGATTAGTTATGGATCAAAAAGTTTGTATATTATTCATAGCTGCAGTTGTATTTCAGTTCCTGCTTTGAAGCAGTCTTAAGTCTCAGTAGATTTCTTCATAAAAGTATATAACTTGCTGTCTGATTTAAAGTAAGAGTTAATCTTTTTTCCTTGGGACAATTCATTAGCTCTTTGTGTATGTGTTTTGCATCCATGGAAATTAAAGGCTTCTGGTGGTAGGATAGGTTTGTGGGAGACCTGCACGGCTCTTTACAGTTCTAGGACAAATGCTATCTAATAATAGGTTTAAAAAGACATATACAAATATATAATGACTTTGACTGCAGTCCTAAATACAGTTGAGAGAGAAAGCATTTTTGAGGGAGCTGCTTTGAGTAAGGAAGGACTTAAAAAAACCCCATGTTTGCACATACAGGAGGCTTAATTTTGAGGCACACATTTTTAATTGCTCTTTTCTTGAAATAGGTGTTTAAAAAGTTAAAACCTGAGAACTGGGAGGAAAATACCTTTTCTGGATGATGTCTATATTAATCTGCTTTTATTTCTCTACTCTTGCTTGCAAAATTTTCCTCAGAGAAGAACCTTAGATGTGATTTTAAGCGAGCAGGGAAGCATGAATGCAATGGTCTTATCTAGAACTGAAGATCTCTTGAAATTGATCCTCTCTTTTTAAGATGATGGAAAATCATGAACTTTGGTTCTTGCAAGAGCTGTTTGATAATTACCAAAATTTCAGTTGGGTTGACAGAGCAGCTTAACTTACTGAGCTCAACTCAACAGAGATGGCTTACTCATCTCTGGTTCTCAGTGGGGGAACGGGCTGATTTGCTCTGTCCTGCTCCTTTCTGTGTAGTTGAATTTTGCTGCTAAGATTCTGGGAGATGCTCAGTTTGATAAGCCTTTGAATCCTGATATTGAAACTATTTCAGATAGGTTTGGGTTTTTTTCTCTCTTTTAAGGGACTGTCATTTAGCTGTGTTGCATACAAGAATGCAAAAAATGGGGATTTCAGTAAGGCTCTGTAAGCAAACTATAAGTTGAAAATTAAAAAGAAAAAAATAAAAATTCAAATGATGACTATGAACATAATAAACTGAAGTTTTGTTTTCTGTGGAACAAAGAGCATGAGGACCACTAAAGGTGTTTCTTAGCGTTAGGCTTATATATTGAATTTTTTAGTTACAGGAACCTGGAAAAGGGAAATCAGAGTACATTTCGTATAAACATATATTAAGTCTTAATGTTGCTTTTAAAGGAGAGGGTCATTTGGAAGAAAAGCCTAGCAGTTCTGTTTGAATTAATCTTAAAACAGTAATAAAAAATGGCAGAAAATCTGGGAATAAGAGCTTTTCAATCTTTTGCATACTCTGTACTTTATTGTTTATTGTCTGTCTGCTGTTTGGAATAGGACTGCACTGAAATGATTACACACACATTTCACTGTGTCCACAAGCTGAAAGGCTTTTAGAACAGGCTACAGAAAAAAATGGTTCATCAGAGACTTGGCTGGATTCTCTCTTTGCTTAAAATGTGTATTTTCAATTCATGCTTATTATTCATTGCGCAGTTGAGTTCTGAAGTGTTGAAGCCGTGCCCTGAAAGCTGAAATTTTTATATCTGCATCTGCCAACAGCAAAGTTTGAGACTGAGGTGACTGAGTTGTGCCGGTGGGTTAATACCTGAGCCTGCCGGGCTTCGCACGCGGTGCTTGAAGTTCTGCGGTGAAGAAACCTCCTTGTCTCTTCCAGCAAATTGTGGTGCCTTCTCACCCACGCTGGTCACTCCTCTCTCTGGTAGCAGCCACTGACTAATGCCATTCATCTGTTGCAGCCTACCAGGGTCCAGTTTTTAAAAAATGAGTAGGTTGACATGGTTATTGCAACAACAAAGAAAAACAAAGCAACAGAGATTAAAGGAAGAGTAGAGAAGAACACCCAGGCTCTAAACTACATCTGAAATACTGTTTTCTAATTCTCTCTTCATTGACCTACTCCTACCTACCTCTGCTAAAGACAGATCTAGATTAGTAGAGAAAACCTGGTTTGTAGCCTGCTTTTCCAGCCGTTTTAGAGTGCTGCTGACTGACTGTGGCAGTAGCAAGTCTGGCTTTCCTTTTTTTTTTTTTTCTCAGAAGTTTGTATAAAGCAGCGTTTCTAAAATGATAGGGCAGGTTTCCACTAGTTCTTTTTTTAACTAAATTGCTCGTTACATTGCTGTTAGATCTGGAGAGTCAGGGATAACTTTTTAAAATAGAGATCTGTGAAGAAAAATTGGTGTTAAGAGTGTGCGTGACTGGAACCTGCCTAATGGAGGTGAGTGATGTATTTTGACCATGTTGGAGGAAGTCATTTGGTGTCTTCAACCTTGGCATGGCTGTTTGGTGTTTCCTAGTGCTGTCAGAGTTCCTTAAGAGCAGTGAAGAGTGTCAGTGGTTAGTTAGTCATAAAGCCTGGAAGGAAAAGGTCCTCTGCACTTAGCTGGGTCAAGTTCAGATATTTTGCTGATCAGTGGTAGTTTCCTTCAGCAAAAACAGAATGGAAAACCTACAACAGTGCTGATGGAGTACCTTTCCTTGGAACAATGGCAAGGTCCTTGGTGTTGCACTTGTGAGGGTAACTAGTGCTCAAAAAAAATGCCTTGTTTACCTCCATTTTCTTGATAATTCGAGAGAGTTCCTCCAATGTCTTGCCAAGCACAGAGCAATAGTTCCTTTCTGAATGCAGGCTACATCTCAAAGCTTGCATTGCACAAGAAGAGTATTCTGCACAAACCAAAGCAGAGTTTGAGTGCAGCTGACATCTCATCTGCCCTCTGGGACTGCTGGGTTACATGCACCATCCCACCTCCCAAGGCCAGGCCAGTTTCCCCAGCAGTGCCTGTGTGTTTGCATAGTAGTTGGCCACTGCATTCTCTGCTGTTCACAGGATCCTTTCAGGGATGGGATAAATGTGGGAACTTTGTTGCCCCTTAGCTGTGTCCTTAATTGTCTTAACAATTGCAATGTAACATCTGCTCTGTAAAGAAGTTCAAATTAACCTTGTATGAGTCATTTGACATTTTCTGTCAGGAACTTCCAGGCGATTGACCTGCGAAGCTGTAAAAGGAATGTATCATTTCCCACCCTTCAAGTCTGTCCCTGGTGCAGAGCAGTTCAAGCTACCAGTTGCCCAGTGACAGGGAGCTGAGCTGTGCTTCTGCCCTTGATCAATCTTGCAATGCTTGCTTGCTCGCTCTCTGTTTGGGTGAGCTTGCTGTGGGCTGCAGTTTAGACTTCATTAAGCTTCCAACATACGCTCCAAAAACACAGATTCAGTTATTTTTTATGAAGGATACATGTTGTCATAGAAGCTTTTATTACCAAAAGGGGATTAAGAGGCATCGTGAGAACTCCCAAAACTCTTCAGTGGAATGTACTGTATATTTGCAACGTAGATTTCTAGAAGTGATTGTCTTCTCTGATAAGGTCTTAGCTTGCTCTGAGATCCTTATTGTATTTATCTGTGGTTGTGATTGTACTTTCTATACTTGTGGTTTTTTTCTGGTTTGGGGTGTGTGGAAGGACAGAACAGACACTCCAGTCCTTTTTCTTTTGCTATCTTTCATGAAATGCAATTGTATTGTGTAATTTTGCTACTAGTGAAATGAAAATTATACCTGTATGTATATAAAGGTAATATAGTCAAATTAAGCCTTGTTTAAAAGTAGATTTAATGTTTGGTTACAATGTCCTTGAACAGAATATTTTGCTTCGAAATGTATTACAACCTAACCAGTGATCAATTAAAACAAGCAAAATGACTTTGTATGTTTCCTTCTTTAGCAAGAGAGAACACCAAAAGCATTTCCACTGCCCCTTTCAGAACAATATGCATATATTAGAGAAATGGTTCTCATTAGTGTGTTCAAGGTGGCTGAACCTGTTGGGAACCAAGTGGCTCTTCAGAAGTGTCTCTTCTGTTGGAGGGGTGTCCCTGCAGTGTTCTCTGGGATTTGGCAGCTCAGTTTTCCAGACTGCCTGTGCTGGGTTTTGGGGTTCTTGCGCAGGACCTGATGTGGTGCTGTTCTGCTGCCCAGGGGAAGCTCTTGCCTACGTGTTTGGCAGTGATCAAAGGGAAGGGGAGCAAGAGGACAAGCCTGAGGCAGGAGGGAGGAATGAGCAGCCTGTAGAGATGATGGGGGAGTGAGATATGGTGATGAAGGACTGCAGATCTCAGAAATCTGGGGGAATGCTGGATGGCAAAGGGTGAGTTGCTGCTGGAAGAATACTAGCAATGTGCTCAGAAGCATCTTTTGGCTCCCTGCTCTCAAACTAGGATGGACAAGCAGAATCTCTCATAGTTGGGAACAAGCCACTTAGTGACACTGAGAAAGTTTCTTTAAAAGTTAAAAGCACAAAAGTATAGGATTACCACAGGGGTTCCCCAAGGAGAAGTGTGGAAAAGAGAGAGGATATAGGAGAGTGGACAGATGTGACCAAAGAAGGATGGGTGGAATGTGCATGGGTCAGGAAAGAGAAGTATTAGCAAGCAAAGCAAACACTGTTAGGGAAAAGCCATTGCCATTGATTAATGTTTTTCATACTTTGCCTACTACTTTGAATAGTCTGTTGAGTTTACATGAACTTAAGACAGGTCTTTCAGCACCTCACTGAATAATCCTTCTCCTTATATCCTGTACAGAACATGCTGCCACTTTTGCTGTGAGTCAATTTACTCCTAACGTGCAAAGATGCTGAAACATGCATTGATACCTACTTCCAGTCCTTCACCGCTGCAGCAAAGAAGGATAACATTAGTCAAGCGCATCTTTCTTTGCCATATACAAGGCCTCCAGCTACTCTGACGTGTATTTGGAAAGACTTGAGTTGGGACAACGCTCCACTGCAGATAGAAACCCTGAAGAGTCAAGCTGGCAGACATCAGTATGTAATTACACCAGGCAGAAAGTGTTACAAAGAAATAGCATGGCCGTAAATTCAGTATCAAGCAGAACAAACAAAACAGCAAGAGCCAATGGGAGATTAAAAAAAGGCAGCAGAAACACTGTGAGTACTGTGGGGCACAGAGCAGCCTGTAGCAGTCAAAGCTTTCCAAGTCTGTACTTGTAGACGCCTGATCTGGATGCGGGAGAGCTGAAGAGAATATAATTTGCCTTGACGTAGCACTGCCTCTGTTATGAGGGTGAGAGCAGGACTTCTGGCAGATTTTTGAGCAAAAACCGCTGAAGAAGGGCAAACGGAGCATTGTAGGTACGTGAAGACTTGAACTGGAAGGATCCCTTTGAACTTGTAAGAGACTTCATCTCTTATAATCTCTGAAACTGCTGGCTGTTCTCCTGGAATGGCTTCAGCTCCTAATCAAAGGTCTGGGCACACAGGAAATAATGGCTGTGATGTTCTCTGGTGTATAATGCTGCTGGGAGACCCAAAAATTAAGCAGTTATCTTTGTAGGGGTGTTTAGGGGCTCACGTTTGGTAAGGCCTCGCTTACTAATGGCCATTATCTGTCGGTGAACTGCACTGCTTGCTTCCTTGTGCACAGTTCTGGTGAGCTGGAAGACAGCAGAAGTACTCTACAGGAGATGGGATGGTCAGTGCACTGCCTCCTTGCCAAACAGTGTGCAGTGTGTTCAGCACACTTCTAATGTGCAAGACAAAACCTGAAGAGACAGCTCATCCAGCTTGCTCAGGAAGCTCATTTAAATTCCAAGCCTCTTCAAAGGTTTAACATTGCAGGGATGTCATGAGCTATGAAGCACAGAGTGCTTCACTACCTAGCTTAGTGTTTTGAATTTGGTGCTCCCACTGGGTCTGCTCCTGTCCTGATCCCTGCTAGCTGGGTCCTGTCAGTTTCCCTAAGAAGCTCAAAAATGCTGATGTTGACAGCCTTCCTAGCAGCTATTAATGATGTGTTCTACCCAAAGACTTCCCTCTTGTCACTGGTTCCAAGATATCATCTTTCTCCGGGTTTCTGGAGTTTCTAAAGCAATGAATTCACCAGACTTCGTGTGGAAACTGACCTTCATCAAAGCAGGACCTGCAAAACTTAGTCACTGTTATGTCTCATAGGTCCTCCTTTCCTGCTGCCCATCTGCTCTGTCCACATCCTACCTTAGGATGCCTTAATGGCAAAAAAGGGTGCCAGGTCTATTCTAGGATGTGTGAACCACAAGAACTGGACTCCCAGGTGTTTCAATTGCTTGAATTAAGGCTGTTGAACCTGGTGCATGTTCTATGTAATTTCACCAAGATGTTTTTGTATACTGTGGCTAAATTTGCCTCTTGTGCCCTTACTGACTCAGCCTGAAACCAGGGATGAATGCAGGGTTTGATTACCAATATCTTTTTCACACAACTATCTTCACTGTGGAAGCTGCCCACCCTTTTCCTTCTTCTACCAGGCTTTTCTGCTTCACCTACCAGCATGAGCCTAACACCTATTAGACCTGGAAACTCCTCGTCTTCTTCTGTGCCCACCTGCTGCAGCTTCTTCCCTACCTGTGTAAGGCATGAGCCTCTGTCAGACCTCTGTATTTCTTCTCCTGTGTGTGGGAAACCATGAGGAACATGTACCCTCATAGAGAGCTGAACTGCAATTGTTCACCATCTCCAGATGTAAAAAAGGGTGGTTGAGGGTTTCTTATAAAATCTTCCTAGGAACTCATCCAAGGGGAAGAGAGAGAAGGTACTCCATTCTCTGCTCTGCTTTTCCTAATGCAAGCAGCTCTTCTTGGCCTCTTCTTGGACCACCACCCTTCTGCCATGTACACCCTCATAGTGGGTGGCAGCTGCATTGCTCCCTTGAATAAAATGCACCTGGCTGCACATGGAATTATTTATCATCAATAATCCTATTTCCTTGGTTTGATTGCCATCTGCTGGCAGAATGACGTATTCATCGCCATTTCACACCGGCACCACACAGGGTTATTTAACCACTAACCATTTTGAATAGTTTTGTGCGGTTTGTGTGTGAATGCTGCAGAAAAGGGCTGCCTTTGAATGTCTGAATTCACAGGCTGACAATGCCTGAGGCAGAGCTAGCAGCTCTCTGGAGCTGGAAGAGCAGCGGAGACACCCAGCTCCTCTCCCAAAGCTCTGCTGGGGACTGTGTTGTGCAGCTGCTGCGGTTTCCAGCAAGGGCACTGCTTTAGCCCTTCAGGTTCTGTCTCTGCTGTCTTCTTAGAGCTGGAGAATGAGGAAGAGGAGACGCAGCACAGGACTCCCTGAACTTGGGGTGAGGGGTGGATACAGACAGATGGGGACACATGACTGAAAGTAGCAGAGGAGACTAAAGGGCTAAGTGGGTACATCCCAGGGCTGTGCATTGCGTGTGCCCAGCCTGTGGTGAGTAGGTGTGACTTCAGTACAGACATACAAGTATTTAGAGTGCAGGTATTCAGGCACAGACATCTGCAGTGGGAGGAGAGAGAACAGACTAGGCATGCAAAGCTTCCTGGCAGTGCAAACTGCTGTACTGTCCTAATACTTGCTCCCAGGAACTGAGGCTGTACTGGCTGTTAAGCCCAGGTTGCTTCACCCCTGCTGAGGCTGTTGAGGTGACTGGGTGTGAGGTTCCTGGGTGGCTCCAAAGGGTGCCTGCCTGCACTGTCCAGCACTAGTCTCATCCTTAACAAGTGCTCCCATAGAAAAGACTGATCTCTCACCAGTGTTCCTGTGCCCCAGCATGAGTGCCACAAAATGCATCTGATCAGCGTGTTAAATACTTAAACTCAGGTGATGAATCAAGTTCTGTCCTGGGAAGTTCCCCGTCTGAAAAAAAAAGATGCCAGCAGCTTCAAAGAAAAATTGTTGGGCATTTATTTACCCTCATGCAGGAAGACACAAAATTCAGTCTAAATGACAGCAATTCACAAGGAGATAAGCAAGACCTTAAAAGCAAAGTTAGAATTCTACCTGGATGGAAACTGCATCTTTAATATGATCAAGCATTTTGTATAGGTAAATAAAATCAAATGAGCTTCAACTTTTAATTCTGTTGCTGTCAAGTGTGATGTGTCTGCTTCAACCGAGAAATCATAAATGCAGTTCTTTAATTTCAGTGCTATGCAAATAGTATTAGAAGATGACTCCAAATGCTGGAAGATCAGAATTTGCTGAATCTTTCAGCAGATCTTTAGCATAGACTGGAAGATCTATTGCTGTGACCCATGATGACATTTAATACTTTGTATCCTTTCCCACAGATAGTCTGAAATGCAAGTGCATTTCCCAAAGACACTTCTCCTGGCACAAGTATTTGCAGTTCTGTGGAAGCAAACAAGGAAGGAGATGTCAGAAGACCGTGCATTTATCCAGAACTCTGAAATTAAGCTCCAGATCTGCAGAAGCTGGAGTAGCTTTGTATCCCTTAACAGGACAAAGGCTGCATCAGTTTCAACGATCCCCACCTGCACAATGCACAGGAGAGGGCACACATCCACCTGTGTCCTCCTGCCAGACTCTCCCCTGCATTTTGTCCCAGGAAGTCACTGGAGTTCAAGGTGAAGAAAACCAAGTGGTTTTTTCCTTCCCTCCTTTCAGAAATGGCTTGAATTTTACTAATTTTCCCTCTCTACTTCCATCTCTGAAGCCCCCAGCATAAGGCTGTAGACATACTGGAGTTCCAAGGAGGCCACAAAGCTGAACAGAGGGCTGGAGCACCTCTCCAGCCAAGGGACCTGGGGCTGTTCAGCCTGGAGAAGAGAAGGCTCCAAGGTGACCTCACTGCAGCCTTGTAGTACATAAAGGGAGCTTACAGAAAGGAGGGAAAGGGACCTTTTTCAAGGGCATGTAACGACAGGGCAAGTAGCAGGAGTTTTCTTGGAGCCCAAGGACCTGGACATGTCCTGGCTTCCTCTGTGGGCACAGGTTTGCATCTGAGTTGGCTCCTCCAACATAACAAAAGAGTAAAAAGTTTATCCTAAAAAGCTCAAGGCTTTGCTTCTAGCACTAGTTACTTCATCAATATCTTGCCTTAGCCCCTCCTGTGCATTGTTCATTGTCATGCAAACCCGATTTCCAGGAAAATGCTCTGTTGATATAGGTTAATATTTTTCCTCTCATTCTTGAGTATATTTAGGATGATTGTATGTTTCAACCTCACACATACTAGTAGATTATATTATCTTGCCTCCTGCGGGTCCCCAGGGTTAATTAAACCACAATTATTCAGGTTTGCTGTTTCTTTGTATAAGACATGATTTCTTAGGAAGGAAGAACCATATAATTGCACAGGCTGAACAAAAGTTACTCTAAAAGACTTAGGCAACAGCTCAAAAACAAAGCTCAAAACCACAGGAAAAGGGCAGGCACTGGCCATTAGACAATTTTGCTGTTGTAGCTGAGACAAGCTAGGCAGCATGTCTAATCCTAAGGCAAATTGCAGGTGATGCATCTTAACAGTTTTTGCAGAGATGGCTAAATCAAGCCAAGATAGATTCAAGGCCTGACACAACCTGAGGTCTGATAAAACAATGTTACGAAGCTCAAGGTCTGTTATGAGAGTATGGCTGAGCTACAAGGTTACAATTTCTAGGTAAGAAAAGGCAAGTCTAAGGCCTCTTAAGATCTGAAATTTCAGAAATTCTATTGTGCCAGTGTTTGTGGCAAACAAACACCCACTTTCCTCTGAGGAATTGCCAAGAGTTACAAGGAATTAAGTCCTTCAAACAGCCTACAATACCAAAGACTCTGCAATGAGAGGTCAATACTTGGAATAACTTGGATAGCTTCTAAAAAATCTAAGGTTTTGTACCTTTAGTACAGACCCTGCAGGCTCCATGTATTTCCTATTTTCTGATGTGTCTGTGTCTGAGATAATGTTTGCCCTTGTTTTACACATCCAGTTATAGATGCTGAAGCAATTTATTTTTGGAGCAATGAGCATGAACAAGAAAGCAGTCTGGCACTCTAGGCAAATATGTGCTGAGGCAGAGCCTTGTTTTCAGATATGTGGCTTTCTCAGAATTATCTGCTTATTGATCTCTGCAACTTCAGTGCTGGAGTGATCTGAAACAGTAGTGATTTATCTATTTTTCTCTCTATGGCATTTTTGGAAATCTGAAGTGCCTCTCTTGGCATCAAATATAACTGCAGTCGTGTCTCCACTTAGCTTTTTAGCTACAGCTCGGCTTTCCGCAGCAGAGACCAGCCTGTGCAGTGGGAAGCCTGGCTTGGGCAGATGTGCCTCCTTGGTGACACATGGACACCATGGTGCCTGTGTTTCCTGGGCTGTGCTCCTGAGTTGGGCCCAGGAGTGGGTCTGCAGGAGGCCATAAGCCTACATGGAGGAGAGAGAGGGTTTCTGTGGCATTAGCAAGGTGCTGCCTTCCCAGAAGGAGAGTTTAATAAGAAAATCATGCTTTGTAGTTCCATTTCTTGCTAAAGGGAAGAATAAATATTGATGTGCTAGTAAGATCCAGCTGAGCTGTCTGAATAATCCTCTAATAAATTGTACAATAAAGAAGTGAATTCAGTGGGAGATCAGCTGTTTACACTGATCTGTAACTGATCTCTAGCAAATAACAAACCTACTTAGCATCTTTCCTGCTTTCAGTGAGACCTTTCAGCCCTGAGGACGTGGAGGATGAGACGGCACAAGCTGTTTCCCACCTCACTACTTGCAATGGCATGGTTTGCACAGTCACCAGGATCAGGAGCACACTGTGCTGTGGGAGTCACTGCTGGCCAACTGAACCATGAGGCTTTGCATGAGCAGTGTGCAGCTGCACGGACTGGTGACTGGGTTGTGCTGGCTTGCAGAAATACCTCTCTAGGCAGAATTGATTCTTCTGTTGCTGCAGACTCAACACCAAAAGCTGACAAGGTAGCTGGCTCTGCATCGCTGCAGAGGGGGCAGTTTGTAGAAGCTTGCTGTAGTGCTTGGAGACTGCTGCAGGAAGCAGGGCAGCTCTGTGATTCTGGGTACCTGCTGTGCTCTTGGACCTCTGATTTCAGAGCAAACCTTTTGGAAACATGGCACATGATAGCTGGGAATCTGCACAGTGCTTCCCCAGGGACCCTGTCCTAGATCCACCTGTCTTGTGTGACTTGGGCTCCTGGAAGAGGGTCTTGGTGTGTTTGCTTTTGTGACTCCAAGGCTAATCAGACCTTGGGGTTTCTAGAAAGCTCAATACGCTGTCTGTGATGTTGTGAGCCTGAAGCATTGGAACAGCTGACCATGCATATGCAGGTCTAATAGTTCAGCATCAGAGAAGGGATCTGCCCTTCTCCAGTGTCTCACGTGATGGCAACGTACCCTTTTGTGCCACAGGTCAATGAACTGAATAAAAGGAATTGGGTGCCTTCAACCAGCTCTCTAGGGACACTCTCTCCTGCTCCTGCTGTTTCCCCTTGACATACCTCATGCTTGGACAGACCAGAGGAACCAGCCTGTTGCTGTGTGTCCTGTAAATCCTGTCTGAAATGTCTCGAAGAGGCCTGCCCCTGCTCCTCTTCCTGCTATAGCAGCTAAAAAGCATGGGACTCCAAGTTCTCCTTATGGTCCAAAGTTGCACTTACTCTACGTGCCCTTCTGCAACAGACACATCTCTGCATAATACAACAGTGCAAGAGGCCCTGCTGTTCAGCCTGGTTCTTCCTTGGTACCACAAAGGGACAGGCACTTCCCACAGGCTTCCCTCCTGCTCCCCTGCATCTGACAATTCCACTGAGCTGTGGGGCACAACACCTTTTAGAGCTTCCCATCCTCTGCCCAGGGAGCTGCCCAGAAGCTGGGTCTGAGATCATAGTGTTTGAGCCAGGCACTGAAAGTGCTTTGTCTTATGTATGTACTTCGGAGCCCCGCTGCATGTCTGGGTGAAAGGCTTGCTGGGTTGCAAATGATGCAGAGCCCTGGGTTGCTGCACCCTGTCAGTTGGAATGGGCTGACAGCATCACCTTTCTGCTGCCTGCACAGCATGATCTGGATCTGTCTCCTTCTTGCTCACTCTCTGTGTGCCAGAGGGCACAGAGACTTAATTTGCCAGCAAACAGAGATGTTGGGCATTCAGAGCACGTTGCCGTACGCATGGCCAGTTCTACTGCTAGAAAGCCTTTTTTTTTCAGTGTCTGTGAAATAAGATAAGCCAGACAGCATTACAGTGGTATCAGTGGACAAAAGAATCGAAAGTAAGGATTTTACATAACAACAACAACAAAAAAAGATGTATCGAGTCTGATGTTAGATGATTCATAAAATAATTAGCGTTTCCGACCGTGTCCTAATTTCAGACAAAAGTGAAAATACAACAAGATGAACAGAAAATGATGGGTTATGCTTTTGGAACAAGGCACTGTAATTGAGCCAGATGGGCCCAGATGTTTCCTCACACTCTGACTAAAATGATCACCTATTCAGGGAGATATGTTGTGGGAGAAACTGCAACAAGAGGAAATTTTTCACAAGCAGTGATTACATTAAGGAGACTTGAGGCGGCTCTTACTGCTCTAGTGAGGCTAATTGTATATGAAAATAGGGACATTTCATGGCCTGGCTTAAAGATGTGCTTACTGCTGCTCACACTTCAGTTTGCATTTTGATTCAAGAAAAACTACATAATCAGTCTCCTCTCTCATCACCTGGCTTTGACTCCAGGTTTCCTTTTGGTCATCTGCTCTTTCTGTTCCTGGCTAATGCAAACAAACCTCTTCTCCCTGTGTTTTGGCTTTCTGGAAGAGTTTTATAACAGCAAAGTGTTTTTCTTCTGATCCGTTTTTAGAGTTTCAGTTTGAAGTTGCACCTGAGTGAAATGATTTTATATCATTGCAACATTTGACATGATCAACCTAACCAGATATCTCGGAAGAGTGTGTCACACTGTAAAGGTTTCCCTTCCCTCTACATGCATTTGAAGCTGTCAGGGGATTTTGTGTGTGTGAGGAGGTAGTAAGCACATGTGCAATCCTATGCAGATGTGTCCACATGAGAATATGGAGGTTTAAAACCATAGCATTTGGTGCCTAGTTGGTGTTAGGAAGATGCTGAGGCCATCAGGTGTGGGCATGGGGATGTTTGATCTATCTGTCCTGGATGCTCCTTGCACTCCTTCTCACCTTCTTGGCTGCAGTCAGTCACATGAGGTATGATGAGAAAGAAGGTTTGGTTTATTTTTCTGTCCCAGGCTGTGGTGCTCCAGTGCACGGCTGTGTGGAAGTTGTCCTTGGACAGCCCTGACTGCATACCTCAGTACCCTGTTACTGTTACTTGATCCTCTGCTTTGCTGTCCTTCCCTTTCGCAGCTCAGCCCCCTCCCAGATAAACTGAACATACCTACATATCTGACTCAACAGGGGCGTGGCTGGGAAAGTGAAGTAACCAACTGCAGCACTAAGAAAGTCTCCTGAAGAAAACCTCACAGGTCTGAGAGTCAATCCTCCTCTTCCAAATGCTCTCAGAGTGAGGAAAAGGGGCCTCTCCCACCTGGTCTAACCTTCAAAGTTCTCCACTGTCAGCCTCTGCACTGGAGCTGTGGCACTTTGAGTCCCACCACACCCCCAGAAGGGAGCTGATAGGCCTTAGATGGCATGGGATGGGGCCTCTGCTTCTTCAGAGACACTCATTGGGAGCTCTACTCTTCCTCTATGAGCTGTACCTCAGTCCAGCCCAGCTGGGATGGAAGGCAGGGTATCATTTGTCCATATTAATGTGGCAGAGAGGTATTTCTCTCTCAGGTGCACATGACCCAACTCCTCCACTGTTGGAAACTAGTTCCTCCTAGAGAGTTTGTCCCCAAGCTGGTGGAGCAAAAACCTCTGGTGAAACCCATCGCTTACTTCTCTTCCCTACTTGAAAGTGTGTTGCCCAGGGATTTGGATTTGTTTTACAGCCAAAAAGGAGACTGTGGCTTCCCGTGGCTAACCCAGGGCACCATGTTTCTCAACACGTGCTCAAAATGCTGTTGCAGATTGGCCGAGGATCAGCACAAACACAGTGTTTGACATGGTCTTTGAGGTATGAGAAGCTGCTGTATCCATCAAACACAACCAGGTTCTTTCTGGGAAGGGACTCTCAAAAGGAGAGCAGTGGAGATCTGGACAGCAAGCATCAACACACATTTCTGCAGAGGCTTGCTCCCCTTCAGCCTGGCAGCTTTCGTCTGAGCTCCTGTTCAGCACTGTGGCCAGATGGTGTTTTGATTCTTTCTGTGGAGACCTGTTTGCAGGTCTCAAAGGGTCTAGAGCTCCACGATAGCATAATAGTCCCTGCGGTGAACTGCCTTATATATTCACCACATAAGAAAAGCTTGAAGTTGTTAGTCAAAGCTTCAAGTGTGCTTTGGATCCCTGTGTGTGGATTAATCACTGAGAGCCCCAGGGGTCAGAGCTTATACACGTTCAATTGTTTCAAGCAACACTAAAGCCACACAGCTGTTAAATTAAAAAAAAAAAAAATTCTTACTAATGTAGTAACTCGTCACCACCCCCTTACACCTGTTACCCAGTAGTTTACAAAATCTCCTTTCTGCTGATGCGAATAAAGAGGCTTTGCTTTCCCCCCCCCTTTTCAGTAGGTTTCTGGGTAGGAGTTAGCTGTGCAGAAACAGAAATTACGTGAGTTTCTGGACTGATCTTGATGTAGGAGGCAGTACCCTACACAGCACTCTCCTGTGCTGCACACAGCTGCAAGGGAGAGCACATCAGCAAACTGCATCTGGGAGGGAGGGAGATGCAAGGGCTCCTTGTGCATCCTCAGGCAGTATAGCTGCACAGAAACATAAACCTGCCTTGAAATACACCTTGGTAGCTGGTTACCTGCAGCTATCGCTACCACTGGACTCAGAAGTGATAGATACTCATTTAGGAAACCGACCTCCTAGGTAACCACTAATCCTTCCTTAAGTATGTCTGTCACAGCGCATAGAAGTGCGTGAACCACAACTCCCAGATGGAGAGTGCTTTTTGCATGCACTCTGGGAAGTTCCCTCAGCTTTGGCAACCCAAATGCAACAGTACCGATGATCTGGACAGCTTCCCCCTTGGGATTGCATCACAAGCTCTCTTTGTGAGTTTTTTGTTTGTTTTTTTTTTTCCCCTCAGAAATACAGGGCAGTGAGAAGATGAGACAAAGACAAACGGCAGTGCTGTGAGACCCAGCGGTTCCTCAGCAGATTCACAGAAACTGTCGTAGGAGTGCAAAAGCTGTTCTCCTGTCTCTGGTTCGTGTTGGTATTTGAGTAGTATGAGATACTGTGAGAGTCACTGAACCTGAATCAAAGTAACTTTCAAAAAAAGAGAAGATGCTTGACAATGAATATGAACACAAAGTATTCCAGCATTTTGAACCCTGACATTCAGTAGGTTTCACCTGGAGAGATCCCTCTGAGGGATCTTGTATTTCAGAGAATTCCTTTCAAAGCAAGAATCAGTTGCTAAAACCAGGGGAGTCTGAATATTTATTCAGCCTTAGCTCTGCCCCTTTGAGTGTGACACAGCAGCTCCCTACTGTGAACACCCATCTGCTTTCATATTAGCTTGGACTGGGAGTTGTGTTCACAGAAACCCTGGGAAGTAGCTTTTCCTATGCTAGAAACATTGCACTCTGCTTCCTGGAAGCACAGAAATAGGCAGGGATGTATCTGCCACCACTTGTACACTCTAGTTCCTTCCAAATAGATATATATCTCACCACTGTTGGTAAAGGAATCTGGTTGCCTCACTGGTTATAAACACAGGTTTTTGGTTTTGGTTTTTTTTTTTTTTTTTTTTTGAATGCAGAAACAAAAAGTCTTTAGCAGTCCTTAATTTCCAAAATCATTTTAGTTTATCATGAATGTACAATGGTCAAATCTTCCTATGAAAACTGATGTTCTTTGTTGCCATCACAGTCAGTCCAGGACATGCCTCCTCACATGGGCCAGGTGTCAGTAAAGGCAGAAAGAAACTTTAAAAAAACCCAAACCAAACAAAACACAAGGGTTAGGTCATTTTTATAAATGTTGTCTGGTTACCATCAATACAATCTTGAGCAAACAGAAGCCACCAGTAAATAAATATGACTAGCTCTTGGCCTGTGAAAGGAAATGCCTGTCTCGTCACTGCAACTGAGATGGTTCCCAATAATGGCTCTGATTCAGTCCTGGGAGGACACTTGTGGGATACTATCACAATGAAAATGGCACAGGTCCTCATTTCCACAAGTGGCTGCACCCTGCTCTGCCACTGCATTCTGCAGAATGCTACAGCTGGAGAATTTGCTGCTCCTGGCACCTGTCTTGCCCTTGCTGCTCCCAATGCACTGGTGAGTCAGGCAGGCAGATTCAGCTGCTAACTGGAAAAACTTGTTCCTTCTGATACAGCCTTGACTCCACATGTGGCTCAGAGGTGTCTGCTTGTATTTCAATTGTAATCCTCCCATGCAGGGCCTAGAACATGGAGCTACTGGCATGAACATTCAGTTACCTAAGCAATGGGCTCCCAACAGTGCTGCCTTCTCCACATTTCCCACATTTTCCTTCACTGTAGAAGCTGGCTTGTGGTAATCCGTTGGCTGTCCAGAGGAACCAAGTTTCTGAAGAGTTTGAGCCCCTTGTATATTTGAGCATCAAACCTGCTTCTTCCTACAGGTGCAAGTGCTCCATGCTGTGCAGAAGCCAGGCACCTCCAGCAGCCGATCCCTGGCCTGGCACCACTGAACTGGGCACCAGTGAACTTGGCTCTCAAGCTAAGGCAGCTACTGGCCACTCTGTGTCATCTTCAGTCAGGGCTACTGACTACACCACTAAAAAGCATGTTCTTGTACCACCTGAAACCCAGGCATGGACAGAGCCCTCTTTCCTCCAAAGGCCCAAGAGAGGAAACTGGCTGTAAATGAATCACCAAAGGCTGCCAAGCAGTCAGCACAGTGGGCTAGGAGAGGGACCTGTGTTGTCATGGGGTGCCTGTACATCTGCTATTTATGAGGGGGTCTGCACGTGCCTTTAGAGGGCCCCTTCCCCTGCCAAGGCCAGGGGAAGTCCCCTGCAAGTGAGAGGTTCTGCATTGTCTGCCCTGGAGCTGAGGTATGTCCCTGAGACCAAGTCCTCTGGCAGCAGTGTATGTGCCCCACTCCTGGCATCCCACCATCACGGGGACTTCCAGTGTCCAGGAGAAAATATGCCTGAGCACCTCCCCCAAAAACACATTTCTACAGGGAAGCCCCCTTGATTTGGGTCAATGTTGCTCCCTGCATTTTGCAAACAACCATAGTAAGGATGTGACTTGTTGCAGGTGTCATGCAGAAGTCAGTCAAATGCTTCCCAAAACATCAGAGAAACCTGTGTCAGCCTGGATTCTCTGTGCAACCATCCCCCAACAGATCCTGCTCTAACAACATCATCCTGCCTTCCTCCTTTTCCCCAGGTAGTGTCAGGTCTCACACTAAGTAGATTTGGGAGTTCTTCTGTTTTAATGATATGATAATCATTCTCCTTCTGTCCTACTTCTCGGCTCTCTGGCATTCAGAAAGGTCAATGGTTTAATTCCTAAAGGAGCTGAATACGTATTTCTTTTGTGACTGAAGAACTGAATAAAAGAGATGGTGATTTTTTTTGGCACTTTATATTGCAGCTAACTCAAAACTTTCTTGTTAGTCTAGTTCCTCTGGTATACCTGCACTGCATGGACTTGGCAACTCCAGCAAGCAAAAGAAGTTCTACCAGCAAAAGCTATCTTTTGCCAAGATGCCAGATGTCTTGTCTATGGTAGCACACCTTTTAAAGAACAGTTTTGTGAGAACACAGGATGCAGACTCAATGTGGCAACAGCCAAACAGGCTGGTGGAGAGGGATGTCAAACTGCCCAGGGAGTTGGGTGCAAGAAGGAAGAGCAATGCAGAGTGCAAGAGAGCTCAAGAATGGGCTAAAGAGCACCTGTGAACAGACCTACAGCTGAGAGAAATCTCCCCAAGGACCTCTGGGGCTTCTGGCTGCAGCTGCAGTGAGTTACTGAGTGCTGAGAGGACACGTGTGCCTGCCAGAAACTCCCTACCCAGCCTCAAAACTGCTGTGAGCTGGAGGGAATCCACCTCCTATGCCTTTATTTCTCTTCGTCTGATGATGAGTTTCCTCAATAGCAGGTTGTCTAGTGCCTGTTCTGACAAAAATCTGTCCTCAGTAAGGTTCATGGTCTCTTCAGGGCTGCACTATGCTGAGTGTAGCCTCAACAGAGAGAGAATCTGCCTGCCTGAAGGAAGTACCAGGTAGGTGCTTTGCTCCTGCAGCCTCCTTTGCCCCATGCCAGTTCTGAAATAACACAGCTGTCTGTCCTTCCATCCCTATCAGCTGCACCAGCTGGGAAAACAGGCGTATTCTCACTGCCTGTATAAACAGCTACATAATGGTGCTCACTGTGTCACACCTCTATAGAGGTGAGACACCAGTGTAAACATCTGTGCCTTGTCTCAGAAGTGAACCACCTTCACTGCAGTGACTCCCAGGACAGACAAAATAGTGCAGGATTTCAAGCTGAGTCTTACTTCATCAGTAAAGGTACCTGTCAGCTGCTGCCATTTGGAGCAGAGAAGGCTCCAGGGAGACCTTATAGCAGCCTTCCAGTGCTTAAAGGAGCTCACAGGAAGATCTGGAAGGGATTTTTCAAAAGAGCATATAGTGACAGGACCAGGGAGAATGGTTTCAAACTGAAAGAAGGTAGGTTAGATTATATATTAGGAAAAAATGCTTTACTGTGAGGGCGGTGAGGGCACAGGTTGCCCAGAGAAGTTGTGGATGCCCCATCCCCAGACATGTTCAAGGTCAGGTTGGACAGGGCTTTGAGCAACCTGGGTTAGTGGACAGTTCCCAGCTGACTGCAGTAGGGTTGGAGCTAGAGGACCTTTTAGTTCCCTTTCAGCCCACACCATTCTGTGATTTCACTGCAGTCCTTAAACAATGCCTCAGGCACTCACTTGAAAATACTTGGTTTAAATGGGGGAACACTGTGCTCTGGAGGCTTTGTAGTCTCCTGTTTTCTACAAGCTTCAAATGAAGAAATTCTTTGTATCAAGAAAATATAACAAAGCTGCTGCTTTACTCCAGCTCTTGAATTTAGAGGTGTGTTGGTGTCCATTTCCTGGAGCCCTCCTGACTGTCAATGCAGCGCTGTGTGCCAATCAGTGCCTGACCCTGAGACTGGCCCTATGCAAACAATCTAAACTTCCCCACAGAATAAAGTTCTGTTCATTCTCAGTGGGAAAAGCAGGTACTTGATTAACTTTACTGGCTTTTGCTCATCCTATTCTTAAAACAACTGTCCCCAGATGGCACTGTTTGGCCATTTTACGTTTTTTTTCTTTTTTTTTTTTTTTTTTTACTTTTTTTTATTTTAAGTTCAGAGGCAGTGTACAGTCTTTGAAGAAATGCTATACATTCCTTCCATATAGAAGGAAGGGGCTACTTCCTAGGAACCATGGCTTGATGATGGGATTGATTATTTCTTTGTATTTTTAGGGTCTCCCCCATAGAAGTGGCTTCATTCTTTCTCAATGTCGGTGTTTCTCAATTTTCTGCTCTCCTCAAGCCTGTCCTCCCGTCTCCCCTGTCCTCCTATGACAGATCTTCTTCTTTTCACCTTTAATATTCTTCAAGTATTGCAGGCAACAAGAAACTGATAGCAAGGCACTGCTGTACCTGTTTAGGTGGTATATCCTGAAGCATCATACTCACAACCTGCTTTCTTTGCAGCTCTAGATTTCCATACTTCTGTCAAGGGTATGTTTCTTTCCTTTTTTTTAATGTCTTTTTTGTTACTGATTCTATTGTTAAGTCACACTTCAACTATTTAAAAGAAAAGATGACTTTGATACATTTTTGTCCAGATAGAGTTGCAAGCTAATGAGGGACATCTAAGCTGGTAATAACTACTAGGATTGCTACTGTTATAGTTTAAGGAAAGACAAAAAATAATTTTTTTTGTTGCATTCAGTACTCAGGGAGGGGACCAAGAACCAGGTAAAAACAGGGTAACATGATAGACAGAAATGCTCAGGGAGAGGGGCATAGTGGCAGTGAAACCTGTTCTTAGGTGGAAAGTTTCTCATCTACTAAGGTAAATGATTAGGTTTGAAAGAAAAAAAATGTCTGTCCCTGTCTGTTAAAATGTCTGTTAAACAACAATATGAGGAAGGCAAACGTATTGTTGCTCAGTTTGAGATGCTGAGGAACAGCTGATTAAGAGAAACAAAGTCAAAGGTGGTAGGTGCTGACTGCAATAGCCCATTTAGAGACAGGACTGATCTGTGATGTCCTATGGAGGAGAACTTGTTCACATTTTTACTAATAATTTTTGACACAAAAAGTAGAAATGGATTATTTAAGGAGATGAGAGTGATGATACAGCGTGAGTTTCAGCAACCAAATACAGTAAGATTATGGTCTTGTAAATCACCAGCCAGAATCTTTGTTCTCAGCTGGAAATGCATGAGAGGCAGTGTAGGAGAAACAAAACACACGACAGCACATCATTTACAAAATGATCGGGGTCCTGGTGGGACACTGTGGAGAAGCTCTTCCCATATGTCATGGCCAGTGCCAGCAGAGAGGAAAGAGACTCGCGGGGTCAGTCAGGACCTACTGAGAAATACTGTGCACAGTGCTGGTCACTTGCAATATTGAAATGAGGCCCAGTGTGACAAACTATAATCTCGGCAGGAGCAGCACAGCCAAAAGGGGCCAAAGTGCAATGACAGTGTCCTCTACAAAGTCCTCAGTGCAGTGGGAAGAAAAACCTGCTAGGAGTGAGAGGAGCTAAGCTGGGTGACATGCAGATCTGGCACATAAACAACAGATCACCAAAACGCTGAGGGTGGAAATTCGCAGCTTTGCAGCTCGCCTTCTTGGAACAGCAACCCAAGAAGCCCAAATAACAGCAAGATGGAGTGTGACAGGTTTCAGGAAGACAGCATATAAGACGATGGAAAGGGATGATTTCAGTGTCTGAGAGGTGCCCTCTTCATCTGCTTCTCTGTGCCATTTTTGCTTGAAAAAAAGAGATGTGATTTGTCACAGTTTGTTCTTCCTTGTAGAGTTTTTGGGACTGAGTAAAAACCAAAAAAAAAAAAAAAACCCACAAAAACCAAAACAGAGGGAAAATCAAATAAAAAAAATCTTGACCTCCCATTACAGCCGTTATACTGTGTTGTTTTGGTGTTCTGCATATGTTGATAATTTAACTCACAGTTGAGTCTGCTGCAGTTTAAAATCGAGGGGGTAGTGGAATACTTCTGCTTCAATAAGGGGACATTCAGATGCCTGTCCTCATAGTACAGGCTTTCAAGGAATGGGAAACCATTCTCACTAAGGGTCCTACAGAAATCTCATCTTCTTGACAGTTTTTGATTCTTAGTTACAGTAATTGTTGTGCTCATTGAAAGCTTTCAAAAGTCATTAAAATGGCATCAAAACAGTCGTATTTTTTTCTTTTCCTGCTGTCAGGAACACTGGTGATCTTTGAAAATCTTTCAAAAGCTCAGCCAATTTCAGTTTTGCTGTGATCTGAGTCTCACTCTCCATCTACATTTTGAGAAAATAGGCACTGAGCACAGCCTAAGTAAGAGAGAAATATTGCTTAAGGATTGCTTCAGTTGATGGATATGCCAGAAGCTGTTTTGGAAATGAAAACACAGCTCAGACAAGGAAACTTTTTAAGTTTACTGGTGCAGATAAGGTTAACAGACTGCAATCAGATGGAAGGACCTTCTTGACTGACTGCCTCTCGAAATAGGACTTACAAGATTTTAGTGTCTCTATATGTCAATGTCAGTCCATCTTAGCTAAACAATTATACTTAAACAATTCCATTGTCGGTGTTGTATGCTTGGCTGATCTTTTGTTTTAAGGAAAGGGGTAGACAATCCCAAGATGAACGGGCTGTCTGGATGAGACCTACCAGGACTGAAGTCAGCAGGACTGAGCAGTAACTGAGGGAAAGGCAAATCTGGCAGTGGGAGATTGTGACCACCAGCTCAATGACCACCTACTCAAAACAGACCCCAGGCTCAAATGGAGAGAAGAACGGTGCAAGCAGACTAAGTGACATGAGAAGTGAGAGATATAATGAGCAAATAGGGGTTTCAGTAATAATTATTGAAAAAGTCTGTAAGCAATGATTGCTCATGCCTTTATTTATTTAAAATGTATAAATAGTGTAAGGGTTTGATAATCAAGGAGCCAATTTGTTGTGGCTTACCACCCAGTTCCCTGCCTTGTGCAAAAAAACTGAAATACCTTGCCTTGGTGTGTGAGCTGGTGCTGCACAGTTGGTAACGAGACCGTGTTCGGGACAACAGAAGCAGGAAAGAAAACTTCTCTTCATTAGACCTTAGTAATCCAGGGGACTTCATAATTGCCTCAATGGCAAGGAAAGCAAGAGCTCCAGCCACTGTAAGAAATGAAACTGTAGGAAACCTAAAAGGTTTTGGTTTTCTGCCTGGCAAATCACCACTTTTTTGGCACGGCTGCAGTGAGCAGGTGGGTAACTAAAATGCGGTAATGCAGACCGTCTGTTTTCAGGGACCAGCTTCCATCAGGTGACACTGCATCAGGCTTGGCTCCCTGCCAAGACTATCCAGGCAGGCTAAGTTCCCTCTGATACCCTCTGCTCCTTCACAGGGCATTCAACAACTGACAAATTCCCCTCACGGAAAACACAGCACTCTGCCGTTGCAGAAGCAAGCTAAGAGGAACCCCCAAGGCAATGGTCTCGCAGAACTAGTTGACTCAGGGCATGGAGAAGGGGCCCAGGCATGCTGCAGGATGGCTCTGGCCCACACAGGAGCAGTTAGCCTTTCCCCACAGGGGAGTAAGTGGGTACATCTGCCTGGCAGGCTGTTAATTAACTGGTGACAAAGCTGTCAGAGAATGAAGTTCTAGCTACAGGGCACTGGAAGAGATTTATCCTGAAAATATAAGCACTTGAAAACTTCTTGTGGAATCTACTGACACCACAGTTTAATGGTGCTGATTAGTTACCTCAGGTGAGTAAATGGAGCTGGGTTACCGTTTCTGCCTCCCTCACGAACATTTTTGCTTTGGATAATTTGCCCATGGACAGGTTCTTGTTTCCCTGACCTCCCTGCAGCCACTGACACATCTTATTAAGGCTCCTTGTATAGATTGGGCTTCTCCCTTGGCGATGGCTTTGCTATTCAGCATGAAAATCTGACAAAGTGCACACTTGAGTTAACAAAGCCACCAACAGCCTGCACCACTAATGCCTGCTAGCCCTTCTCACTCTCTTCTTTCCCTCACTCTCCTCACTTTCTGAGGCACAACTCAGAGGAGTGGGCTTACGATGCTAGCTTGGTACAGCATGGCAATTCCCAGCAGTGAAAAGCAACACATAAAAACCTCTTTCATGTAAACACGTGCAGTAAGAAATGTCAGAGAAGAAGCTGGTTTACAAAACTAGAAGTGCTTCTGTTAGGCATTGGTATTTTCTTAACGCAACGTGGTGTTTAGCTATTGAAAAATATCTAGGTTTAAAGTAAATAAAAAAAAAAAAGTTTAAAGCAGTGCTACTGAACTGCTGGCACCTGCAGGTGAATTTTGAAGTTAGCTCACTTTAGAAAGAAGACTTAGGCTCAGAGAAGGGAGAGATGTGAAGCAAGGTGGCTATAAAGATAGAAAAAAAATCTTTACTAGGATTTCTTAGGAAGGTTATTTCAGCAAATTCATATGCAATAGAAGAATGTAACTACCTTTCCTACTTCAGCATTGTAATTGTTTATCACCATTGCTCATAGGGACCCAGGAAAAGAGGATTTCTGTACCATGAGAAATTCTCAGTAGGACAAAGACCACATGACTAGAGAAAGCCCTATAGCACTAGGCAGATCTGGCAAACAATGAGGGCTAGAGGGAGTTGAAGACATCACCTGCATGCAGGGGACAACATACTAATCTCACGGAGAAGCAGCAGCTAAGCAGGAAAAGGGGCAGTCCTGTTTCTTGCAGTTGTGGGATGCAGTTGCTGGATTCCCTGGTAACCCAGATGCAAATGTGGTTGTTCTGGATGGGATGTTCATATCATGGTCCTTTTCTCCCACTGTCCTGTGGATTCTTTGGCACCTGATAAGGGGTCAGCTGACACCACAGACAGTTTTCTTGGGGCACTGACAGAATCTGTTTGCTCTTTCCAGGTTGTCATTAAATCTGGAAGAACCTAGTATCAGAGTGACCCCTGCTCACTGCATCTCTAGAAATGAGCTAAGTCTATCAGGAAGAGCAGGAGAGAGACTGTCAAACACAGAGCATGGCTGCAAAAGCTTTTGCCTTGGGAAAAAGAAGCAGATTAGGAAAGAAAATGGGATTAAAGGAAGAGACAGCATGATAAGGAAGTAAAATTTTAGGGAGGAGAGATTATGGTTAATTTTCATGCATAATGAAAAGCTGTTGCTTTAGCTGGGCCCCGATTTGGCTCCTTCTTGCAGTGCCTGCCCTGAGGGTTAGATGACTGGTGGAGCCTACTGGCATTTCGCAGGGACTTCAGACGTTTTTACTACCAGAATCAGTACATCTACTTAAGTGGCTTTGGAATTTTTCCTTGAGGTTTTACTCCTTTTTGTTCACGTTTTATCCAGCCCATTTAGACCAAATAAAAAACAACCATTGGGTCACAGCATCCTGTGATCTGTTCTAACCAGCAGCTCCATGTGGGGTTCATGCTCAGTGATCCCAGTGTATGGTTGCAGCTCTGAGAGAACCTGCCTGGATGAGCACTCTAAATGTGGCTCTAAAGCCAGGGCTTTCTTAAGACAGAATGACTGTTTACATCTCTCTGCAACCCTGTGTAGAGAAAGGGGGATAGAGATATTGCTACTAAGCTGTGTAAGCTCTGAGTGCAGGGCTCTGGGGGAAACTAACAAGCAGCCTCTTACTTCAATTAGTTCTTGCTCTGCAGCTTTGCCTCCCCTTCAAAAGCGAGTAATTTCATACTGCAGGCAAGTAGCAGGTCTGCAGTCTACAGAAACAAACCAGACTTTGGCTTCCCACAGCTCACCACCTCAGAGGTTATCAGGGGCTATCTTCTTCAGTGATCCCTTGGTTGCCTCAATCTCAAATCCCATAAGCTCTGCAAGCATAGTTTCCAAAGCAGCTAAACCTGAAGGCAGGTTTAGCCCGTGCGTGTGTGTGCACGTGTCTGTCTGTAAAGACAGACAATCAATTGTTCGATGTGGATAAAACTATTGTTGTTTTTTTTTCTGTTCAATTCTCCTCTATGTGCAGATGTTCCTATTCAGTCTAAGATTTGAGAAGCAGGTTTACAATGACAGTGCTTCTGCACTGTTTTTTGTTCAGCAACTACAAACCTCTGGAGACTTTGCAGTGCACCAGGATGGAGGAGGGAGAGTCACACTTCAGCAGGCAGTCTTTGCTAACCCTTTTTGATATTTTACTGTGGCTTAATACAGCAGAGACCTGACATACATTCAAATTGCCATGTACTGAAGAATGGAGAAATGATAGCAGAAAAAAAAAATTCTGTGTGTCCTTCTGGATTTCAATCTACATAGTAGTGCTTTCGGAGAGTCAGATCACCTTGTGAAGTAGGTTTTGTTTTTTTTTTTTCTTCCTGTTTCACTTAACTGATATCCTTCATACCCCTTGTGTGTAAAAACGGTGGCTTTTGCTTATACACATTTTGCCACTGTTGCCACTCCCCTGTGTGTTCCCCAATACAGTATTGGATGTATTAGGAACAAGTTTAAGAGGTATCACTGATCACAGAAAAGGATGCTTGTTTAAACCACTGGCATGACATGTTCACATATCTGACCTTGTCAAGGTCAGAAGAAATGTGCAGGTTTCACGTAAACACACACACTCAGATGTGAAATCCTGTTAAATTAGGCCCCGAGAGGGAGAACACCTGAGGCAGTTCAAAGACCAAGGTGGTAAGCTGCAGATCCCTAGAAGTTATTAACACCAGGCAAAGAGACCTGAGAGCAAAACTACAAGGGAATCAGTCAAAATAAGGTTAAGTAAGAGAAGGGGAAAGAAGAAATAGATATCGAGGAAATTGGCTGCATATTGGCTGCGTTTGAAACTAGAGGAGAATGGAAGATTTGGCCTTTCTTCCCAGACAAAATGTGAAAGATAAGAAGTCAAAGAATCAGGAGAAAAGGAGTGGGGGAAGCAGACATGCTGAGTGCTGACTAATGGGCAGCATTTCATTAAGTGCTGGCAGAGGCCACAGAGACTGTTGGAAGGTGGTGTGCTCCTCTCTCATGGGACACACCAAATTTTTGCCTTATCTGCTTTTTACTTGTTGCCTTAGTAAAGAAAAGCCCTGAGGTATGCCAGAGAGATTAACAATATCACCTGGCTGCTTTAAATGTTGGTTGCAAAGAGCCTCACCAAAACATGTTCCTACTGGTCGAGGAGCCAGTGCTAGGTACATCTGGTGAAGACAAGGCTTGGTTGGCTTTCTGTCAGCCGACTTCTCAGCAGATTTGGAACAATGCCTCTAGTGAGGGCTCTGCACAGAACCTTAAATTCCTTCTTCTTCCTCAAGACACAGAGAGGTAAGTTTGCTTGAGTGGCAATACATTGCTCCTGCAAGGAGTGATGCAAATTCATCTCCCACATGGATGAGTTGCACTGTGTTCTAAAATGCTTGCTGGCCCTGATGAAACTACAGTCTCTTGAATCACAGGAATTGCACTTTATTGCACTTTTCTGACACCCTGACATGAACCTTTAACCTTCTATAGGCTATTTAAGTCAGTCAGTGCCCCTTGAAACAAATTGATGCACACAACACTGGTTGTGTGCTTAAAACCTGG
Organism: Lepidothrix coronata; assembly: GCF_001604755.1. Taxonomy (NCBI): domain Eukaryota; kingdom Metazoa; phylum Chordata; class Aves; order Passeriformes; family Pipridae; genus Lepidothrix; species Lepidothrix coronata. The sequence goes on along the minus strand of NW_016690278.1, from coordinate 954,951 downwards.
GGAGCATAAAAACATTTCCTTTGAATTCTCATGAAATCACCAGCTCTCACAGGGTGTAAATGTGTTATGCACAAGAGTAGGTTATACTTGAACACTTGTAAAATGGCCCCAGAACTGCAGAGCAGTGATTGTGAGTATATTATGCTGTAATTATGCTCAAAGACTCATAGACTCAGTCAGATTTAAAGTGTGCAGCACTCAGGATTTTCCCTATATTTGATCCCTGCAGCTAAGTGCAACAGCAATGGACTTGAAAGCGTGTTGCTGCAGTAACTTGCCAAATGATGGTACTCAGTAAATGCCCAGAGATAAGTCCTGGGGAATGTGAATCACATTGGCAGCAAGTGTATCTATGTCTGTAAATGATGGAGAAAGTTGCAGTGTTTTGGGGAATTTCCACCTTATTTCTGCAAGGGAAACTAATATTTGTCCATGAAAGCAAAAGACAGATGTTTCTTAGATGCTGTTTTGTGATTTATAAACACTGACCACACTAGGGTGCTTTATATTTGTTAGTGAATCTTTCTTATTTTCTGCCTGAAGAGTCTCACTCACTAGTTCAAGGTTTAAAGGAGAGCAGAAAATCCCCATGAAAAGCAACAAATACAGCTTTCCTGAACGTACAAATAATGTAACTCTAAAGCACGTTACCTAAAGCCAATTTTAAGCTTGAACACAACGGCCAAAAGTTTCCTTTTTCCCTTTCCTACTGATCCAAAGCCTTGCATGTTCTCTCTGAATTTCGTTGCACTGCCCATAGTGAGCTGCAGTTAACTACTGAATAGTAATTTTCATAGGCCTTGAGAGTCATGCTTCTGGAAAGAAACAAGTGAACAGCATCTGCAAAAATGCAATTTCTTCTTAACATAATGGCTTTGGATCTTCTTAGGAAATGAAAACATCAGAATTAGTCTGAGTAGGAGCATAATGCGCAAAGAGTGACCAGAAAAAGCACTTAGGAAGCCTAAAGGTATCACAGTGCTCAGAGATCTATTACCCAATCTTCCATGTAAATAGCACGAACCCACAGGACAAAAGGCTCCTCGATTTTTCCCTGTGCTTGGAGGCCCTAGGAAAGGCCAAAAGGAATTTGAAGTTACACAAAGCTTTTATCCCAAACCCACTCACACATGCCTCTCACATCAGGACAACTTTGCCTCGTGACAGCTGCTGCAAAGTATGGAGAGCTGGCCAGCAAAAGTTGGCAGTAAAACCACAGACTGACAAACCCCAGCCAGAAAACACTTTTAAAAGCACGGTACAATGTATTTGGCCTGCCTTTACACAAAACAGGTAACACTTTGTGCTGAGGCAAAAGGCCCAGCAGGAAAAACACTCTGGAGTCACTTGTAGTGTCACATCAACACACACAACTGTGGGTGAGGGCTGCAAACTGTGGCAGTGCAGCTTCGTCCGGGGACTGACTCCAGCCAGCCAAGTCCAGGTGTAAATGTGAGGGCAGCCTTGGGGCACTGCACTTGTAGGATCAGGGAAAACATGCCACTCACAAGTAATGCTAAGGACTTGTCACTTACGCCGCAGAAACACCTACCACACCTTGCTGGTGGAATGGTGGGCCATACAAGAACTGTATGGTAGAGATGAGAAGCAGTTTTGTTCAGAAGAGTGAAATTCCGAGGCTATCATCCTAAATCCATGAGCAATAGCGAGACCAGTATAAACTGCTTCACTTTGCAGAGTGTCTTTGGTTTCTTCTTTCAGAAAATTAAACCTTTAAAACTTATTTCTCCCCACTCGTCTGCCATGACCCACCTGCTCCAGTCTGTTTCCATTCCAGTGAAAAGACTGAAAGGTTATCACTATTCAGTTGTATTGAGAGATGTGTGCGTGTGTGGAGAGGAAAGGTTCTGCTTTGCCAAACACCTGCAACAATCCCCGGCTTGGACTCCTTCCTCACCTGCCATGCTCTTCTTGTGGCAACATTACATAAAGTCTCCCTTCACCTCCCGCTCCAGCGGCTCCTTCTGCGCTGGGGAACGCGGGGCCGGGTCGCGGGGTGGGATGGCGGGGTGTGACGCGGGGGGTGGGTCGCAGGGGTAGGACACGGGGTGGGGTGCGGAGCGCAGGGGTGGGACGGGAGAGTGGGACGCGGTGGGGGGGCCGAGATGCAGGACGCGGGTCTGAGATGCAGGATGAGCGATGCGGGTCCGGGACGCGGGATGCCGGTTCGGGAACCACGCTCGCGGCTGAGGGGGCGGTGCACAGGGCCCCACTTCCGGCCCGGCGTTGCCGCCTCTCGCTTGAGAAAGGGCGGGGTCGCCTCTGGCCAATAGCGGAACTCGGCGGGCGCGCGCGGTGGGCGCTGGTTGGTCGGCGCGGGCCGGGGGCGGGGCTCGGCGGCAGGGCCGGACCGCCGGCGGGGCCGCCCCGCAGAGCCGGCGTAGCGGCGCCCGGGACGGGTCGGGGCTGGTGCTGGTATCACCGCCGGGTCTGTACCAGGATGCGGCTGCGCTCGGGGGTGTTCGCCTCCACCTGCCTCCTCGTGCAGGCCCTGGGCGTCGCGCTGTTCCTCCGCGGTTTCTTCCCGGTGCCCGTCAGGTCTCTGCCCCGCAGAGAGGCCCGCGCGGACTCTCCCGCCGAGCCGGCCCCGCCCGGCCCAGGTAACGCGAGCAGCCGCCCAGCGCGCCCTCTCCCTCGGTGCCGCGGGACACCTTTCTGGAGACGCCTTCGTGCTTCCAGAACTGCTTCCGGAGTAGTTTAGAACTTAGCTGGTTTCTATGTAGTTGTCGATTTCTGCCAGCAGCATCTGCTCACTGTGGCAAAAAGCCTCCAGCGTCAGCTGTCACGTCTCTGAAGGGTTTTCCTGTCCTTTTATTCCCCGTTCCCTGACGCTGATGTTGCCGTCATACCCCTCCTGTTTAATGGCAAGTTGTTTGCATTAAATGATGCCGTCTCAGTTCAAACACCTGAGTGCTTGCTCTGTTAACTCGCTGGTTGTGTTGTGCCCAAGAACCATCGTGTCTGTGATGCTTCTGTGTTGTGTGAGCGTCTTAACCCCACCTCGCTGGGATTTTAGCACCTCAGTAGCCACAAAGTGACTGTAGCAATGCAGGTTGCAACGTGCACAGTATTGCTGTCCATTACCATTTCTGTGAAATCACTGCCTTTACAGGTCCTGCTCTATTCTGTAGCTGAATTGGCGAAACCAAAGTTTTCAAGCGTCTTTATAACGAGGAGTCAGTAGAGGACATGTTGATAGTATAACTTTCTTATATGTTCAGTCTCAAGTTGCATTAAAGTAATGTGAAGAAGAGGACTTTGTACTTGAAGGAGTGTTCTTCACCAGTGTTTGGAGCTTGTAGGGTGGGCAGTGGGCAGCTGCATGGAGTAGGAGTTATTTTGCTCCTTGCAAGCTCTTGCCTGGGACATCTACTTAGTAACTTTGTGGAACAGGACTGTACCTGCCAAACTGGGTCTTCAGCTGCTTGTTATTTGTTATTATTCTTTCAAAGTGTGTGACTTTTTTTTTTACAGAACCACAGTATATTCTGAGTTAGGAGGGACCCAAAAGGATTATCGAGTTGTTACTTGAATTGTGAGACGCAGTGGAGGGAAGAGAAGGTTGTGTAATTTAGAATGTGATGTGCCGATACCAATTAAGCAGGAACAATGAAAGAATTTAATCTGGTAACAGACCTGAGTGGATTTTGTGGATGGCAGGTTGCTTTTAGCTGGAGTTTACCAAGACTGCCAGAGATGTTTGATAGGCTGCTGTGAGTGAAATGTTGCATTCACATGTGATTATTGGCTGGAGCCTAATGCAGAGGGAGACTGCTTGGGTGGGATGGAGATGTCAGATTAACTGGGTTTTGAAAGGACTGATTTGTGCTGAAGAGTGTTGGTGTGCACCACAGGGCTCTACAGGCAGTTTAAATTTAGGTGTGTCACTAGTAATCCCAGGTGTAGTAGGCAAAAATGGAGTGACAGTGGAAGAACATTCTCTTTCTGTAGTTCTTGGGTTATGATTTGCTTCCACAGTGATCTCTTGGTCTGGACAATAAGCTCTAAAGGCAAGGTGTTGCTTACTAAACACATGATGCAGAAGGCTTTCAACCTACTTTAGGTCTATCCAGGAAAGATTATTTCCCCAGTGCCTCTGTATTTCCTGCATGTTTCCTTTGTGAGTCCTGACTGCCATTGACCACATGCTGTCTTGCCTGTGGGATGGCTGTAATAGTGAATCCTTACAGCACATCATTGTAGGAAGTTTTTGATAGAGAACCTGTGGTTTTCTTCACTGCTTGCAGAAGTTCAGCTTCATTTAAAGTAACTGTTCTCTAAGTAAGTAACCCTAAATAAGCATTCCACATGCCAAGACTTGCACCATGTATCGTTTTCACTATCTTACAGTAAGTATTTTCAGATGGCTTGTGACTCAGAATTCATTTGAACTTCTCAATACTTTGACTTACCGATGAATTACACTGCAGGAGGAACTTAGGAGTAGGGCATATGTGTTTATGATCTGATCATTTTTGGTGTCCAGGAAGCTTTCTTTCACTAAGCAAGTAGATAGGAGTACATTACGAGAAAGATTTTACTGGCAGTACATCCAGTGATGCCTTCTTGTTTTTCATGGAGAGCCAAAGCATACCTTTTAGTTGATAATTCAAGTCCTGTTAAACCAAAATTATCAGTTTAATTAGGGTTGCTGGTAGTTAGCATTTTATTGTTTTTGAGATTTCCTTCTTCCCCCTGCTATGCCTTCCTCCATAATTTTCTGATCTGGAAAAATCATTAGCAGTAACGAGTCTGTGAATATCAGTTTATTGATGCTTATCTATGTACTCCAAAATACAGTTTCTGAGGGTTTTTTTCCTTTTTGGGTTTTTTTTTGAGTTTCTTGTGTTAGACACACCACTATCTGTGACCTTTCCAAATTGTCAACCGCTTATGCAGAAACAAACTTTATTCTAAAGGAGTGTAAAAACCCTAGCTTTATATAATACATGTACTGAGTAAACACAGTCTTGTCTGAGCAGAGGTCTGTGGGTAGGATGCATTCTGCTTCCATTTTGCCCTTCTGTGTTTTTTCCTGGTAAAGAAATGAGACTTGTAGAGGGTGAGCCAAGAGCTTAATGTCACCATGTGGACCGAACTGAATGCAGATCAAGAGTTGCTGCAGCCAGAATTAAGTCTGTGCAAGAGAAGGGTGGCCCTGAAGGCATGACATTGCCTACTGCTTGATGCACAGCAGCATTTTGCTGTGCCCACCCATGTACCACGGTCTGGGAATTCTGGAATTGGATTTTGGCCCTGCAGCTGCCATCACCTAACTAGCCTGGTATACAGTCTTCTACCTTGAAGGGAGCAAGTGTGCACAGATCTTTTACCTTCAAGTTTCAGTGAAATTGTCTATTTCTTTGTAATTTTCCTGCTATCTCATATTTCTTTGTAATTTTCCTGCTGTTATCTTATGGTGAGATTTGATTAAGTTCTGATGTGCAAAATTGTGCGTTAGTACAAGTGAATGCAGCATCTTTTTTTAACAAAAGTGTCAAATATATGTGTAGTTAAGCTTTAATGAATTAACAAGAGAGAAAGTAGCAGCTACCCCTTCTTATTGCTTTGTACATTCTCCATTTCAAAGCTTTTCCTCAGTTTTCCCGATTTCACATTACACATTCCATTCACATTTTGTTTTACTTCCTAGATGCTGTGTTGGAGTTACAGTTGAGTTATTCCTGTGCTGGATGGCCTGAAAACCCAGCATCCTCCGATTACTTCTCATGCTGGCTGTTGTTTGCAATTTCTCATTTCCAAATGTAAAAATAATAAAGGAGATGAAAGCACTCATTTCTGTTGTGAAGCTGTCCTTTTAACTTCTGTCTAGTCTTTGGTAAAATTTGTTAATGACTTTTGTGTACCCTGTTTTTGTTGCTTAGGAATGGTTTCTAACTGGACCAAGATTCCTGCACCGCTTTTCAATAAAGTTGTCGTTGTTCTGATAGATGCTTTGAGAGATGACTTTGTGTTTGGATCCAAAGGGAAACAGTTCATGCCATATACTACGCAAGTTGTTGAAAAAGGGACTTCCTACAGCTTCGTTGCTGAAGCGAAGCCACCTACTGTGACTATGCCTAGAATTAAGGTAAATTTTTCTTTTTTTTTCCCATTTCGTTTGAGAAAGTTTTGAAGTGTTTGTTTTGTATGCTTGGAGTTGGCGTAAAGGACAGGTTTGTTGTGTTAGTGCAATCTGTGGCTGAATCTCTCTTTGCTGTAGGAGTGCATGTGATAGAGTCCTGATTTGCCATCGCCCAGAGGTTAAGGCCCTAGTGCATAATCTCTTTATTTGCAGTCATGGGAAAGCCAGCAGCCTCTCAGTTGTCAAGTTTTCCACTGGTCTTCTATCCAAGAACATTTTTATTGGTATTTCTCTGTGTTCTTGTAACTTGGATAGAAAATCCAGTTTACTATTAAATTGTTTTGTCATAAGGATGTTTTTGAAGAGCTTAAAAAGGAAACTGTGTGAAGTTTTACGTAACTAAAAGATTAATTGTGGTGGTATCATCAAAATACTTGATCATCCAGGCTTGTCAGTGATGGATCTGAGTGACACCTCTTCATTGAAGAAGCTGGGGGAGTGATCTTTGTAGGTCAACTAGAAGGCCAGTGAGAGAGTGAGGGGGAGACAGTCTGGTAACTATTCATAGGTGGACTTCATTTCATTTCCTAGATGTTTCTTATTTAGTGTTTCAAATGTACTATCTTTGTGAATGTTGAGTCAGTTTACTTAGACCTTCTAAACTATCTTTTTGGTGATTTAATGACTAGTAAATGAAACAAATTTCAGCTAAGTCATACAAAGCCATTTTGCTGTCCACTAGTTAAGACAATATTATTTTTACCTTTTGTAAAGCAATCATTATCTCTCACATCAACTAGCACTGTATTGTGGCAGGTGAGGTTATGTGTCAGGGCAGCCTGTGTTCTTTTACTTTGTTATGTTTCTTTACTTAAAGTATAATTTGCCTGCCATCTGGTTTATTGCTTCCTCCTGCTTACACTGCTACTGTCTTCTCATCCCTGGAAGCTTCTTGGTTAATGTTGTATCTTTTCTTGTTTTGTGTAGGCTTTGATGACAGGTAGCATACCTGGTTTCATTGATGTTGTTGTGAACCTCAATTCTCCAGCTCTGTTAGAAGACAATCTGATATGGCAGGCAAAAGCAGCTGGGAAAAGAATAATCTTTTATGGTGATGATACATGGGTTAAATTGTTCCCAAAGCACTTCATGGAATACGATGGAACTACATCGTTTTTTGTGTCAGACTTTACAGAGGTGAGAGGCTTTGTATGATCCCAAGGTAAATAAAGTGAATACAAACACACGGTGGCAACTTCTAAGAGTGAGTGAGTAAAGCTATCCTAGTTCTGAAATCTGCACCTGGCAATTAAATAGAAATTGGATTTACATGTGTGGTTGGTATGGGCACTGTGGAGCTAAGCATTTCAGTCCTTCATGCATATGCTGTGGGAAGTGTTTGGATGATGCAGTTACTGTATAACTTTCCTAAATGTACGATTTTCTTACAAAACTTCTTGTGGTAAGAAGTTAGACCAGTTGCTTTGTTTAAAAATTCCACTATCCACATTTCCAGTTTGCTGTTGTATTTATATCAGTTAATGCCGTCCTTAAGTGACCAATTAATAGATTATCTCGGTCTTCTAGAGGCATACTTTTGTAGTATTGCATCACTTTTGTAATTGCAATAGGAGTAGTGTTTCATTATGTTAACAAAGAAGGAGCATAGAAAGTAAATGAAACAAATTGTGAAAATTCTTACTCTGGACACACTAGAAGAGTAAAATGCTTTGGCAATTTTAGTTCATTCTTGAACCTTTATGGTTTGTTAAACCTCAGGCTGTTGACCCACTGCTACTGACACATTTTATTAACATATGTAAGGCAGTTAAAAAGGTCTAAATGGATTGGAAGACACTTTTAACTGGTTACACTAGTAAGACTTGCAAAAGCTTCAACATACAGTGGAAAAATGCAAGTATGCTGCTGGATCTGTGATTTTGTGACTCTCAAGCTCTTTAGGCAGTCTTTATCTATCTGAATATAGTCCCTTATACACACAGTTTTAATAGATTTTTTTGGTAGTTATGATCCAGAGTCAGCAAAGTGATGTTGCATGTGAAATATTATAAGGATTTTTAATATCCAGGGAGAAGATATGCAACTAAAAATGCATTGTCAACCTAAGCAGGAAAACAGGTAAGTTAGGCTCCAAATAATTTAAATTAAATTTTTAAATAATTTTACTTTCTCACTGTGTTGCCAGTTCTTTCACTTGCAGCAAGTACAATCTTTTTGTGTTTGCCTAGCAAAAACTGAGTTGAAAAAGCAAGTGTGGGTTTTTTGCCCTCCTGTGATTCCAAGCACTAAACAGAGGCTTTTCCCTGTGCTTACAATACTTTATGTACTTGATAATTTGTGAAGTGAGAGATCAGGAGTGTGAAGGATGAAAGTGGTTTAAGTTTCTGTGGAAGCTTGGCAACCTGTTTGCCTTGTTTGTGTATAATCTGATGCATCGTGACCAGAAGCAAGTAATTGGGGTGAAGAATCTCTTTTGTAAGAGAAATATATTTGACTGCTTGACACTGAACTAATTAGTTTGATTTTTTTTTCTCTCGTTAACATTGCGAATGACTGTAATTCTCATCAACTTCTGCAGAATTTTAATGGGTATTGCAATCTAATTTTTCCATGTTTTTTTACAAGAGAGAAGTTATTTTTACCTTTTAATTGTTTTCCTTTTCTTTGAGGTTGATGACAATGTTACCAGGCATTTGGATAGAGTGTTAAAGAGAGAAGACTGGGATATCCTAATACTACATTACCTGGGATTGGACCATATTGGACATATTAGTGGGCCAAACAGCCCATTAGTGGGACCAAAACTTCGTGAAATGGATAACATACTGAAGAAGATTCATATTTCTCTTCTTTCAAAGGTAATATAGCTTCCTCTTGGATCAATGTCTTGTTAGTTGTGGACTGACATTAAAATGCTCGCTGGTTGTGGATGGTAGCTCGTTTATTCCTGGACTGAAGTGGGTATTCTTCAGTTCTTTTCCTTCCCTTCCCAGGACATTCCCCAGTTAACAGTACAGTGTAGCGTTTTTAAGGATTTACTGGCTGACTTTAGTAACATCTGTTAAGAGCCTCCTCTGAGCAGCTGTGGGAAATAACTCCCTCTTGGTGTGCAGCGAGAGGAATGGATGCCAAAATTCTCTTATCCCTCATGAATTAGGGCAGTGGTTGGTGTGCTTTCTAGTAATGAAATTCAGCGGGAGGAGTAATGGGCATGTAAAGCTAATGGCCCTAATGTCTACAGTTATGAAGGTATACCTAATTCTTAGATATTTGAAAAATTCAAATGGAAATGGTGGTTGTAAACTACATTTTGTCTTATGGTAAATTCAACACATCTGAACCTGTTTTTAGATTTGGATATACAGGTTGTCAATTACCTAAACATCCGTGTCTGGATGTTGAACTACCAAGTCCTAATTCCAAGTGGCCCGAAGCATTTTTCTTGTTTGTTTTTGGCAACTGCAGTTCAGAGCAGCTGCTCACAAAATTTCAGTAGTACTTTTAGACAAATGGATACTGTTGTATGAAAGGAGAGATTAAATCCTGTGTGTGGAAGCTTCATGAATGTTGTAGTGGTTTTGCTACAGTTTTTTAATACGTTTGCTTTTGTCAACAGAAAGCCTTTATCTCAGTTTTAGAATACAGGAATAATAAAGGCACTTTACTTTTTTGGGTAGAACAGGTACTGGTAATAACTAGAGATGACAAAAAACGACTTTGTTGCGGATTGACTGTTTATTTTCTGCCATCTTTGATTTGTTAGCTCAAAATTCTTGGACAGGCCTCACTTACGCTTCTGTTGTTCTCTTTATTCAGAAACATATGCACTGTTTAACGTCAGTCATGATCCCAAAAACACTTGAGACACTAGAGAGTATTAGAAATAGGATTATTTTTTCATATTAAGTTGATATGATTTTACCATTTGCAATATTAATAATTCAGCATGTATACTGAAAACTCGATGAAGGTGAAGAAAAGAAGTGGGAAATATTTCTCTGTTAATGCTACTGTTCCTGCACTCCTGATTTTCTTCCTGCAGATAGCCTTTATTTAATCTTTTGGTGAATTTCTTGAGACTGTAAATTAAGGGGTTTTTAAAGTTTGGGATTTTTTTTGGTGAGTTTTTTTCCTAATATATTGACAAGTCTGTTAGTAAGTATGTGCCTTAACTTCTAAAAATTACTATTACCGCACGACATTTAGCTGCAGACGTCTCTTGTTATCTACCCCAGGTGTTGTGAGCAAGTTTAAAAAAATTAAATTCGCTTTGAGTCATATTCATGTTTGAAAATGATAGAGATAGTGAAGTGATAGATGTGACTCGTCTTAGTACAATAACTTAAATTTTTTTCTGTGATTTGCAGGAAGAAGCTTCTTTGCCCAATTTGCTAGTTGTGTGTGGGGATCACGGGATGTCTGAAACGGGCAGTCATGGTGGTTCTTCAGAAGGAGAAGTGCACACACCTCTTCTGTTTATCAGCTCTGCTTTTGAAAAGAGAAGTGGTAAGGATCAAAGAACTTTTTCAGAACTGTCTTGGTTTCCGATGGAATAGTGTTAATTTTCTTCTTAGTAGCTGGTACAGGGCTGTGTTTTGGATTCAGTATGAGAATAATGTTGATAACACACTGATATTTTAGTGTTTACTCTGAATCAAGGACTTTCCTGTTTTCCCATGCTCTGGCAGGGAGCAGGTGCAAAAGAAGCCATGAGGGAGCATAGCTAGGACAGCTGACATGATCTGGCCAAAGGGATATTCCGAACCACGGAGCATCATGCCCAGTATATAAACTGGGGGCTGCCAATCTCTACTTGGGAAGGGCCTGGACATCAGTCAGCAGGTGGGGAGCAATTTTATTGTGCATCATTTCTTTCTCTTGGGTTTGATTCCTCTCCCTCTCTCCTTTTCATTGCTACTATTATTATAATATTTTATTTGTTTCAGTTATTAAGCTGTTCTTATCTTAACCCAGGAGGTTTACCTTTTCTTTCTGATTATCCTCCCACCCAGGGTGGGGGTGTGAGTGAGTGTGCTGTTGTGTGGTACTTGGTGTAAGGCTCCAGTGGATACCAGTGCATAGTGCACCCTAATAGTCTGAGAATACTACTACCATATATGACTGTAATAGTAACAACAACAACAATAATTAAGTGTAGATTATAATAATTATTATTGTAATGAAAAGGAGAGAGGGAGAGGTATAAAGCCCAAGAGAAACGAGTAATGCACAGTGCAATTGCTCTCCACCTGCTGATAGGTGCACAGCCTGTCCCCAAGAAGCAATGGACAGCCCCCAGTCAACTCCTTCCAGTTTGTGTACTGGGAAAGATGCTCTGTGTTATGAACTATTCCTTTGTCCAGTCCAGGTCAGCTGTCCCAGTTGTGTTCCCTTCCAGCTTCTTGTGTACCTGCTCACTGACAGAGCACAGGAAATGGAAAAATCCTTGACTAAGGGTAAGCCTTACCAACAGCTAAAACATTAGTGTATTATCAACATTATTCTCATATTGAATCCAAAACACAGCCCTGTACCAGATACTAGGAAGAAAATTAACTCTATCCCAGCTGAAACCAGGCCAAGGACACATTGGCAACTCTGATTTATACTTGCTCTACAATTCTTCCTGAAAAGTACTTTGATTTCTTCTACAGCTATCTGACCAGGCCCATTCTATGTGACCCAAAGCTCTGGTTTTAGCCAAAGCTAGCATCTGTATCATGATAAAACCGTGAGTTAAATTTTGTAACCATTGAGAGAATTGTGTATTTTTTGGATGATAATTTTCTACAGTACTGCCCTAGCTGAGTGTTGAGAGCTAATAAGATCTGTTGTCAAGATCCTGGGCTACTGGTAAATGAATAGGTTTAGAAGCAAAATCCTATTTGAAGTTAGTTTTGTCTCTCATTTTCCAGAATATTTCCTTGGCCTCCATTCTTCCTTCTCAGCTAGGACAGAGAAATGAATTAGTTTCTCATACTGAGAGTTAGCAGGCAGGAGGAAGAATTGCTCTGTGAAGGGGTGAGAGGTGATAGCAGTGAAAACATGACTATTGATGGCTAAGCCTTAAGGAAAGAATATGGAGCATGAGTATATTTACTGTATTGGCCAAGTAGTTAATTTTGTATCATTGATGTGAGTTGATATGTTTCTGAAACTGATTTTCTACTTGTAGATAATAATGAAAGATAAAAGTAAGATAGCTTAAGGTAAGAGGCAAGAAGGAAATGGAGTGGTAGAGAATCTTTAGTCTAATTTCTGTAGTAGTGCTTAAAGAAACTCCTTGACTGAGTGAATTGGTGAAATGTGAAGTGATATTCACCAGAAGTGAATATTTTCCCTTACAATGCTTTCTTCTGCCTTTCATTCTGCCTCTTGCTCATTTCCATCTGATTTCTTTGCTTTTAAAGCCTGTTTGAAGAACCTTCGTTTGTTTATCTTGCTGGAGGTTCCTGCAGCACAGTAAAGTACATTTTTCTGTCTGTCATTTATAAGGCTGTTATTCAACTGCAATAGAAAGCATTGCTTGAGGACTCATTGAACTCTTCTTGGGTCTAAAAACAAAACAAAGTCAAGAGTAGACCAAAGCTCTTGGATAAGCTCTTGCTTTATGAATTTCACCAGTATGTGTTGACTGCCAGGCCATGAGAGTGTAGATTCTGTAAATGCAATCTCGTGTTCATTGGGATTGCTTTCTGTTAGGTTTAAACTAAGCATGCTGTTTTTATAACACAGTGAAATACATCTCTTCACCTGTCTTTTGGGATAGAGTTTGTGATTTCGAATGATGCCTTTGTAAATATCCATCAGTTTACTTCTCATTGGTACAATAATTAGGATTCTAGTGACTGCTCCTTATGATCCTACTGTAAACAAAATGTACTGTGGTTAATTTGGTAGACCTCAAAATAGTAATCCTGTGGGCTTTTTGCATTTAGTATGCTGTCAGAATATTACTCGTGTAGCCTTCTACAGAGATGCGTCACCCATGATTGGCTAAATGCAGTTGGTAGTTTGGCTTTTTTTTAACTAGTTAAGTACTTGCCTTTAAAGATAAAATCTGAAAACTGCTGACATACAGGCACTCATGCAAAGACGCTTTACGGATTATAGATGGCATTCTGTACAAATATGGGATTAATCGGAGCTAGATAGATGAGAAATGAGAGAAGTTCTAATGCTCTTAAAGGGAGCCTTGAGAGTAATAAAGACTATGTAGAATTCTTTCTGTACTGTACTTAAGTTAAAACACTCAGTGCCTGGAGTTACAACGAGGACAAAACAAAAGCGTAATAGAAAAGCACTGCTACGTAACTAGTTCAACATGCAAAGGAACAATTGGCACAGCAATCTTAAACAAAAGGTTACTTATGTTAATGAAATCATTCACATGTACCAATGTCTGTGGGACTGAAGGTTAATCCTGATAACTGCAGTGAGTTAATGGGATCCTGCACAGAACCCTTTAGAAATGACTGAGTTTGCCTGCATGCAGCTACAGATTTTGAGCCTCAGCATTCTTTACCTGATCTCTAATTCTGTTTGCCTAGCAACCTGATATTAATTGAATCTTGAGCTGTTGTCATTATATTGAGAAGCTTCTAGAATGTTGTCAACATTATTTTAGATTCTCATTCTTTGTTCATGCATTAAATTAGTCTCCTGTAGTGGTTCCTGCTATTTCTAATGTAAAAGTTATGAAACCCTCTTAGGATGTGGGCTGCAACTTGATGTTAAGGTGATCTCCTGGACCATCTGTTTTCTTACTTGCATAACATTCATGTTGTGTTTACAGTAGTTGTTAGCACTGAAGAGTGATACTGGCTGAGAATTTAATAAATTTTGGATTTACAGCAGCAGAGGACAGCAGCTGAAAAAGATCAGTCAGCTCTCTATGGACCGCTTGAAATAGCTGAGCTAACAGCAATGAAAAAATTTTGAAACTAATAAGGTGCCAGCTGTCTCTGGAGAAATAGAATGGGCCTTTTATTGAAATACCTCTCTCATTTTTTCCCCCCCTGTTCTTTTCTTTTGTTGATTCTAGGTCCTCTAACCCAGCCTGAACGTGTGCAACAAACAGATTTAGCCAGCACACTGGCAGTAGGTCTTGGTCTGCCAATTTCAAGAAATAGTGTTGGGAACCTTATACTGCCAGTTGTTGGAGGCAAGACAATGAGAGAACAACTACGTTTTGTGCACTTGAATGGGTTCCAGCTTAGCAGGTTGCTGCAAGAGAATACACCTGCATATGAAAAAGGTAAATCAGCTATAAAAAAATGTTACATAGATACTGAAAGAAGATTTTTAATTAAACAGTTTGGACTTTCAGATTCAAGAGTATAGCACGGTGCTGCAAAGTAGCTGTTCATTTGAGAGCAATATTCAGAGAAATGGTACTGAGGTCAATCTTTACTGTAACTTACTTTGATACACTGCCCCTGAATACAGCTTTTTTAATGACCAGTAATACTCCTAGTAGGCAAAAGAGCAGAAATAATGATGAAGGACTAAGATTAAAGGAAAACTGCCAGTGTGGTTAAATCTCAGTGGTTTCGTAACTCCTCTTTGTGAGGTGTCCTACATAGGGCATTTACTCTGAGCTATTTGGAGAATTAGCACAGCGGAGTGAATTTTCTAGTTTAAATAAAAAGATTCTTCAAGTAAAACTTGGAAATAATTTAGGGTAAGTTATCTTTTTATTTCATTTTTAGGTACGAGTTTATTTGGAGTGAGGACCTAGAGAACTGCAGAGTTGCCTATTAAAAATACATGCGTGTGTGTTTGGAGGAAAGAATAAAAAACAAGTGGAAAAAATAACCCCAATCTAGCAAAATGTAGTATTTCGTTAAGAAGCATGATACAAACTGCAATATAAATAAGGAAGATAATATGATAATTATGTGAAAAAGTTGAGTCAGAGGATGAAGGAGAATATTTTACCATAGACCTTAGAAGATGTTGTTATAAAGTGGCTGTGAAGCTTGTCACTTGATTTATAATCTATTGAATCATTAAAATAACAAGATGAGAATGCAGAGCTGTGTTGCAGCTATGAATAATTAAAATGGATAGCAACGTAAATTTTAGCAAGGTGATCATTGTGGGTCAAGAATCAATTATCTTTCAACATCACAGCTTCTAGTTGTAACTAAACCCTGTCCAGGAGCTGAACCAAAACTGCCACTTGTGGTAGCAATGTGTCAACAGCAGGACCCATGCTCCAGCTACTTTGATATTTTATTTTTTTTTTTTTTGCCCAGATTTCCTCTCTTAACCCATTTGTCAAGTGAGGAACTTGCCCTGTTGGGGGAGTTCAGGATATGGCTGTGTTGCTGAAATTTCTGTCACAAAACTCCATCTGATGGTGTTTCTTCACACACTGGTGAAACAGACTGAAGTTTCTACCAGCTTCTGGTTTATATCTTCACAAGTAGTCTTGTTTTTCTTAGGGTGTTCTAGATGGGCAAGGCTGTTGCTTAATAATTTGGTCTGTATGATTAAGATTGGCAGGGAAAAGTTATGTGCTGTTTGTTTAATGTTGTTTGATTGATATGGATACTTCGGGCCGTAGAAATATTAAAGAAAAGGTCACTAACTCAGTGACTAATATATGTAATTTAAAAGCGTGCATGAGTGGCCTTTTGTTTTGCATGGTTTTTAAGTGAAGATGAATGCCATCCCACCTATCCCACTACAGGCACACACACATGTATGCATATCTGTTGTGATTCCTGTAGAAAGAGTTACCTTGCGGAGAAGTGATTATATTCTGTAATCTGATTCATGTTTGAGAAGATTGCCCTGTTTTTAAAAAGGTTAAAAAGGAGGACTCTGGGAACTACTGAGCAGTAAACCTCATCTCTGTCCCTGGTAAGGTCATGAAACAGATCCTCCTGGAAGACATGTCAAAATACATGGAAGACAAGAAGGTTGTTAGAGATGGCTAACACTGCTTTGCTAAGGGCAGATTGGGCCTGACTTAATTTAGTGTCCTGTGATGGGATAAATGCATCAGTGGTCTAGAGAAAAGCTATGTTTGTTATCTACCTAGACTTCTATAGGGCCTCCCTCAAAATTCCTGCTGCTATTGTTAGAGTGATACAGGTTTGACAGGTGGACTCTTTAATGAATAAAAAGTTGGATCCATGGCCATGTCTGTAAAGTCAGTGGCCCAGTGTCCAGTGGCTTAGGAAACCAGTAATGAGTGGTGATTTAGTGAAAGATGTCTGTTTTCACACTGCTAGGGATGAACTAGATGATCTTTAAAGGTACCTTCCCTTTCAGCCTGAACCATTCTATGATTGTAAGTTGGGAAGCTGAAGAGGGAGAGTTGCCCTTTATGTGAGAGAGGCATGGAGCTCTGGGAGTGGATGTTGAAACGGTTGAGAACTTCTGGGTCAGGATTAATGCACAAACCAATATGGGCAATATTGTTATGGGTGTCTAATACCGACATTGTGATTGGGAAGAATTAGTAAGTTTTCAGACAGCTAGAGGAAGCCTCATATTCATCATCCATGGTGCTCATATGGTGCTTCAGCCATCCTGTTGCAGTTCAGGCTAGATAACTGGACAGTGTGGCTCAGCTGCTGGGCTCATGTGATTGTTATCAGCAGCACAAAGTCCACACAGGCCAGTACTATTTAACATCTTCATTAATGGCCTGAGTGATGGGACAGTGCACCCTCAGCAAGGGGAGGACACAGTACAAAACTGGGAGAAGTGCTTGATGCAGTAGGTGGGTCTGCTGTCACTCAGAGGTACCTTGACAGGCTGGAGAAATGGTCTGACAGGAACCTCTTAAAGTTCAGCAAAGGGAAATGCCAAATCCTACACTTGGAAAGAAATAATCCCATGCATCAGTACGGATTGGGTATTGACTGACTGGAAAACAGCTTGGTGGTGAACCACCAAGGGGTCCTTGGGGCACCAAGTTGAACACCAGCCAGCAATGCACCCTTGTGGAAGGAAGGCTGATAGCATCCAAGGCTGAATTAGGACAGTCATCTGCAGGTCAATCCTTCCTCCTGTCAGCTGTGAGGAGCCCCCATCTGGCGTCCTGTGTCTGTTTCTGGGCTCCCCAGAACAAGAAATAGTGAGAGCAGTGAATGGCCATGAAGGGTGATGAAGAGATTGAAATGTTTGTCGTGGAGAGGCTGAAGGTGATGGGACTGTTCAGCTTAGATAGACGAAGACTCAACAGGGTTCTTATCAATGTAAGTAATATGTGATGGGAGGGAATAAAGAATATTGAAGCAGGGTCGAATTGGTGGTCCCCACAAAAATAATTTGCTTGAATTAAAGGAACTTTTTTTTTATAAGGTTTGTCAAGCACTGGAATGAGTTGCCCAGAGAGGCTGTGGAGGCTTCATATCTGAAAACATGCAAGACCCGACTGGACACAGATCTGAGCAATTTGCTTTAGCTCATCCTGCTCAGAGCCTTTGATTTTCATTTTTATGACATCTGGACACTCATCAGAATTGTGCTGACAGGTCTTGAGCTATATAATTTCTGAATGCCACAGGCAAGGTCTGCTACCAGGTTTTTTGAGGGAAAGAAATCTGAGAAGATAAGTCAATTAGACATCTCACTCACATTTGCTGCTGCAATTTCAAGCTTTCCAATGCAGATTCTCAGCTAGTAACAACTGGTGGATCATAACATTTCAGTTGAATGCTCAGAGAAATGTCTGTGATTGGAGTTGAAAGTGAAAGATACTTGCAGGGATAGCCTAAACTGTGGTACTTCAAAAAAAATTATTATTATTTTCAACTCTTGAGGTCAAAAACAGTAGGCTCTTCTGAAGGGGAAAACATGGGATTCCTGTGGAGAGTATTTTAATTTACAGCACAGAGGTTATGGCACCAGCTATTAGGACCATGAGGATGATGACTGAATCAGTCATAGTAAGAAAAGTTTCATCCATTGTAAGTTATATCATAACATATACATTCATTTTGGGTGCCATATGAGTTTCCTTTTTAATGCAGTAAGATGAAGTCAGACGTCGATTGAGTTGAATCACAGTCAGATGGGAAGGCAGAATGACCTTTATAAGCTGTTTCATGAAGCAGCCATGTAGTTCCCTGGATTCAGCTGCTCCGATGTTAAGAGTAAAGTGGAACAGTACACAAAAATATCTTCAAGTGTGTTTTAAATATATCTGTTAATAAAGAGCAGAATGAAGGCAGGTCAGTAACTTTCTTTTTCCCCTAGTGTTTGTTATACAAACATGCTTTCTCTAGCCAAGAGGTAGTACAGCATTTCATGGGACTCAGATTTTGATTTATTGAGATACAAAGGAATCTTCACAGTTAAATCTATCTTCAAGTAAATAAAATTTTACATGAGAGACTTGAAGCTTGACTAAGGGCTTTATTATTTTTAAAATAACTTTTTGAAAAATACTAATAAATGCTAATGTCAGGCCTTAGTTTTTGTTTTGATAGAGATGGACACATGCAAGTAAGGAAGAAGTCTGAAAAAGGAGAATAAAAACAGCTGGCAAAAATGAGGAAGCTGAAAGAAGTATCTAAAAACACACTTTGGGTTTTTGAGCTAGTTCATACCTCAGTGTAAGGTAGGCAGCTCTAGGTATCTAGCAGTGCTTTCCTCATGTTCTGAACTTCTCAACATGCATGTGAAGGTTAAACTAGGACTTTTTTTGAAGAGCACTTCACAGTGGACTGAAGAGTCATGCCTGAGAACAAGTTGGATGTTGTTATTAAAATGAGTGCCCGTTTTTCAATTTGGGACTGATCCTGAACTTTTTAGATGCATGTGTTGATTGAAATAATTTTTCTGTTACTGGGACAGTTAGGTATTGAAACTGGAGAAGTCACCTTTACATTATTCAGTCTATTTTTAGAACTCTTTCTAAGTGATTGCTGCCTGTGACTGTAACTAAGCGCGATTGTTGTCAGACAGATGCTTGTGAAGCATAGCCATCTGCTTGTGATCAGATGGTAGTGAGGCTCAGGCACAAATTGCCAGTGTAATTCTGTGAAAGTAAACCATTGCTAGTGCTTTGGGAAATGTGTAACTGGGCAAGCTCGCTTTGGATTTTTCCTCAAGTTTAACTTGTCTTACGAGTATCCCAAGCAGGAGTGACTTTCCAGTGTTACCTGCCAGTTACCAACAACTTAGTGCCTGTGACCCTTCTTACTTTATACTTCCTGGGTACAATTGTGCCATGGAACAGGTATCATAGGACTTCAAAGGGAAATTTGGTAACTGTGGTCCTTTATTCCTGTCTGCAAGATCTTTAAATCATTCACTCATATGTGTGTTTGACTAAACAGTCGTCTTACATAACATGGGCAGAATGAGTTTGGTGGGCAGTGACATGGAAGGAGGTAGATGAGAATGAAATAAAAATGCTAAAAGAAATGAAGAGGGAGACTGGGCAAGAAGCTTGAAAAGTGAGCAGAACAGGAGCAGAAGATGTGGAGGGAATTTATTTATGTATCAAAATACAGCTTGAACTCATTTCAATGTTCTGTATAATGAAATAGTGTCATGTCAAATCTCAGTTTGATTAAAGCTCATTTTAGATGATCCTTTGTGGATGTTCTCAAAAGTATGAATATTTAACTCTTATTTCAAGCATACTGTTAGAGAAACTTTGCAGGGAATTCATTTTTCAAAGAACTACAGGAGGGAAATAAAATCATCCATGGGTCCTGGCAGCTCTCCTGATATGCCAGTATTTGCTGCTGGCTGAATTGTACTTTCTAGCAGATACCTGAAAGCCTCCTGCATTGCAGGATCAGCATGCTTTGGAGTCTGCTAGAAGTCCTGGTAGAACAGACTGGACACTGTGAGTTAAACATTGGTTTCTAAAATTCTCACTTTGAATTCAGTAGATCACAAAGTGTCTTGTGTGATAAGAGACTTACAAGTGGTAGGCACAATTCTTTCATAACTGTGCAAGAATTGTGAATAGACATATTTCATTCATCTTCATTCACTTGAAATAAAATTAAAAGTGATTCTGGATTTAATAATGTACTTTTGCTGAAAAGGCTTAACAAAAAATATAGTGGTTTTTTTCCACGTCTGATATACTGTTCATCTACCAGGAGTGAAAATGAACTATAACTTAAGACTTTCTGACACCAAAGTTATTTCAGTTATTGCTTTAACCTTTACTGTCTGAAACTGTACAGCAAATATATTACCCTACCTTTAGCTAAGAAGGGAAGAATTGCAAGTTATATAAAAATTTCCAAATTGACCCTTTTACGCTTAGGTTGTCATTAATTTTCAAGTGAAATTGCAGGGAAATAGCAAGGACTATTAATCTGAAGTGAAACTAAACATTTATTTTTTGCAAGAAATACAGATAAATGTGAATATTCACGCGCAGCATAATGTTCAGTGAGATGCAAATTTTGGAAAGTTACACTCTTGCTTTCCATGTGTTGTCAACTGAATTTGTATTGTGAATACATACTATACTCAGTGATCAATATTTTAAAAGCAGAATCACAGATTGGGTAGGGTAGGAATGGAACACTACAGGTCATCTAGTTCAACCTCCCTGCTCAAGCAGGGTCCCCTACAGAACTACTCAGGAATGTGTCCAGACAACTTTTGCATATCTCCAGAGAAGAACTCTGCAGCTTCTCTGTGCAACCTGTTCCAGTGCTCAGTCGCCTGCACAGTGAAGAAGTTCTTCCTCATGTTTAGGTAGAACTTCCTGTGTTCCACTTTCTGCCTGTTGCCTTTTGTCCTGTTGCTTGGCACCACTGAGAAGCATCAGACTCCATCCTCTTCACACCCTACCTTCAGATATTTGTATGCACTGATAAGGTCTCCTCTAATTTGTTTCTTCTTGAGGCTGAACAGGCCCACTCCCTCAACCTTTCCTCACATGAGAAATGCTCCAGTCCGTTAGTCATCTTTGTAACCTTATGCTGGACCTGCTCCAGGAGCTCCTTGTGTTTTATGTGCTGAGCAGCCCAGAACTGGACACAGCACTCCGGATGTGCCTCAGCAGGGCTGAGTAGAGGGGCAGAATCACCTCCCTCGACCTGCTGGCCATGCTCTTCCTGCTGCACCCCAGGATCCCATTGGCCTTCTTGGCCACACAGGCACACTGCTGGCTCATGGACAGCTTGTTGTCCACCAGGACCCCCAGGTCCTTCTCCACAGAGCGGCTTTCCAACAGGTCAGCCCCCAGCCTGTGCTGGTGCCTGGGGTTATTCCTCCCCAGGTGCAGGACCCTGCACTTGCCTTTGGTGAATTTCACATGGATCTTCTCTGCCTGTCTAATTAACCTGTCAAGGTCCTTCTGAAGTGCTGCAGAGCCCTCTGGGGTATCAGCCACTCCTTTCAGCTTTCTTGTCAGCAAACTTGCTGAGGAGGCATCTGCCCCTTCCCGAAGTCATTGGTGAACAAGTCAAACTACGCTGGATCCAGTATTGACCCTTGGGTGACACCACTAGTGACAGGCCTCCAACTAGACTTTGTGCTGCTGATTACAATCCTCTGAGCTCTGCCATTCCATCAGTTCTCAATCCACCTCACCATCCACTCATCCAGCCTGCAGTACCAGCTAATGCAGTGTGTGTGTCTCCTTTCGTGTTTCTTCCAGAGATTGGCTAGTTGATCGTTTCTCACTCAGCTTGTACAATATGCCCAGGATAGTCAGTGGTTCCAGAGGAAAGCATTGATTTTGGTGTTTTGGTTTTTTTTTTTTTTTTTTCTAAACAGCATCTGAAGCATTTGAATTGTTTGTCCTGGAAATGTTTTGCAAGAGCGAATGGATATTTAAATAAGTTTTTCAATTGTTAGAGGTCTTGACACTTTATTAGGTTAGAGATTAATTACTTTTATTCTGAGTAACTGGCTCATCATGGTATTGCTACAGGAAGACTGTGATTTGTAGGTCTGAAAAAAGCTTCAACCCTCATAGGAATTATATATTTTTATATATTATACAAGCAAATAAAAAAATATGATCACAACTCTAATTAATCCTCTTTTGTTCATGGATCCTTTTGCTTCTTTTCTTTTCTCCCACCCCCCAGATCCTGGATATGAACATTTTAAGATAGCAGAAAAATCCCATGGCAATTGGATCAAACTGTATTTAGAGGGGAATAATTCAGAAATACTCTTAAATCTTGGCAAAAAGGTCCTGAAGCAATACTTGGAGGCCCTCAAGACTCTGAGTTCTTCACTAAGCAAACAAGTGGCACAGTATGACATGTATTCGATGATGGTGGGGACTGTGATCATTATGGAGGTACGAAAATAGATCTTTCACTGAAAAGGTTAAGTGTACAAAAGTAAAAGTGTCTTGGTTTTGACGATTTAATGTATACACTTACTGGTCTTAAAAATTACTGAGTATGAATTCTTAGAGTTGGCTGACATTCTGCTTGGATGAGGTTAATACTCTTTTTAGTGATCTGGCCTTTATAATGATTCAAGAGCACTTTTGATATGAACTACTAATGTTTTGGTGTAGCCAGTTACAGTAAATATGTAGATGTGCTACAGCTTAAATTACTCCCCTATTAGTTAGCCTTCTATTTTTGAGTAGCTTTACTGCATTTAAAAAAAAAAAAAAAAAAGTCTGGCAAGTAAATTCCTACCCATTCCTCTTTATCTAACATTGAGTGTAGCTGCTCGAAACAGGGAATACCTTATACGGACAATTTTCACAATTCCAGGAATTGTTCTTCATGCTGATGGGTTTAGATCCCTGAAATAAATACTTGCTGTGAGGTGCTGGATTGCCACGTTGTATCTCCCGTAGGAATAAAGATAAGATATGCCACGTGTGGAATTTTAAGTGGATTTCTTCAACTGATCTCTTGGGCAAAACTCAAATGCTGGAAATAGCCTCAAAAGCCTGGAAATAGTGTAATGCTTTGAGAACCATGCTGAAGGAATAGCATACCTGGACACTGAACTTCTATGTACCAAAGTTTGCACTGACCTTTTAGATTACAAGGTTGTCAACTTCTGTGAGTAAAAGCATTTTTCCATAGGATGGAGGTACCTACTACAAGCATAGCTTAGTCCTTGAATGTGGTGCTGTACAAGACTCTGTTACTGTTCAGTGCCTGGAATAGATAACAATATGTGAGCAGCTCATTAATATTTGAGTCTCCTCTGTCCTGGCAGGGCTCTGTGCCCTGCATACAGAGTACTTCTGAAATGGCTTTGTGGTTAGACTGCTTGGTGGGGTTTGTCCCTCTGCTGATCACCTCACAGGAATGAGTTCCGCTGTGCCCTTGGGTAGATGAGATGGCAGGTTCTGTTCCTGCTCTATGGATGGAGGATCTGGAGGTGGGCAAAGTTCAGTGCAAAGCTGAAGTGCTTATATTTCTTTTTTATTCCTTTGTTTTGGAAAGCCACGGATTCAAGCTGTGGACAGCTGAAGCACTGGATTATTTTTTATCTTCTGAAATGCTTATAGATGCTTACTGTTTCTAGAAAACAAATCTTAGGTATTATACTCAGTGGGACTTCGTCAAAGACACATGCAGCTTACTAACCATGGAAATGTTCAAATTTTCATTGAGCAGTGTGTGCTCAGCATCACTGTAAGACTTGGTGCAAAGAGGCTGGAGTTTTTTATTTTCTCCAGTGTAATACTCAAGAAACTGCCTTGCTTTCCAAAATCTTTTTGTTGTGATGTGTTTCCCACCTTTGCTGAATAAATAACAGTAGTGACACTCACATGTCACTTCAGACTACACCGTGCTAGAAATGCTGTTTATCGGATGAGGAGGATACCTCTGGGACATGGACTGATAATACTGCACTTGCTCAAAAGACCTAAATTTAGTTTTGTAGATAACTAGTGCCTTCCTACCGTGAGTGCTGTCTTTGTTTTAGTTTTGAGGGCTGTGTTGAAATGTAAGACCTAAGCCAGTTCGATACTCTGAAGCTGTATATTTTCATAACCAAATGAAATGTGGAGTAGAATATGATGAAACAGCAGATGAGTGCAATGCATTTGATATTTTTTGGCCTACTTTACTGTATCTCACTGTAATGTGGGAAAAATTTAGACAGAGACCTTCACAAGTGGCAGTGAAAGATTACAGGTTGGCAGTGGTCTGTTTTTATCTTGATTTGTTTTAATCTTGCCCTGGCAGAGGCTGATTGAGGTCAGCGTAGTCCAAGCTCCATCTGTTCAGCTTGCAGAGCATTTTAGCAGGTGGCTGAAGTTTCTTATTTTTTGTAAAGGTTTGTACAGTAGCAGAAATTTTCATTGTATTATTCATTTCCACTGCTGCAGTTACCTGAGAGAAAACTTGGAATTCTGCCTGATCTGTGTGCAGGTTAGAGCAAAGTTAAAGTAAAACCAATAAATCAAATTAAGATTAGGAGAGGTACAAAAAATGAATACTGGGAGAATTCATAAGCTTGAAATTCAGCATACACTTGTGTGATAGTATGAGAACTTCCCCTGGTTTGAGAAGCTGTTTAACTCAGCAGGATCTCATATATGTGTATCTGTCATACAGGAGGTGAATTGTCTTTGATAGAGTGCATGTAACTTCAGGCATTTACAGGTGACAAATAATGGGTCAAATTTGTTTGCTTAGGAACTATTTTGATGTTGGGAGCTCTTACTTTTACAGGGAATAAAGATCATACATCTTATCAGTTACCACAGGTGAGGAGGCAAATGGTAATTTATTAAACTCGGGAACCTGTGTGTCCAAGCCCTTAATAAATGAAAACACCATCTTGGATTCTCCCATTTAAATGGTATTATCTTACTGGGGGAAAAAAACCCTATATAGCTCTTCACAGGGTTTTTTTGACAAAGTATGTGTACTAGCAGAGTGACACGGATGACTACAGCATGATTTTTTTTTTTTGTGAATTCTCACTGTATGTTTTAGCTAACCCCAATTTTTAAAGTATTAATTCCCTATGTTTTTTTTTTTTTCTAGGTTCTGCTGCTGCTTTTGCTCAGTGTTCCAAAAGCCCTGAGCAAGCGGGCAGAATTTGAAGTACCCCTCTCCCCTCCACTATTCTCTCTGCTGTTTTATTTGATGTGTCTGATGCTGTGTGCAGTTCATGTCATTGTATGCACGTCAGCAGAAAGTTTGTGCTATTTCTGCAGTATGTCCTGGCTAACAGCAGTTGGAGTGATGATGCTGATTTCTGCACTCATGTGTGGTATTTTATCTGCTGTTGCAAAGATCTTTGAGAATTCCCGACTTCCGCTGAAGGTGAGAGCGTGCATTAATTATGGTTCAAAATGTTTTGCTTTTCATGGTGTGCTTTCAGTTAAAATTTTGTTAAGTTTTCTCTCTGTGTGCCTAGAGAAATTTTTATTTTGTAATGTAATTTGAATAATTTAAAGTTGTAATTGAAATGCGGTGTTTTCACTGTGGCACGATACTGATTGTATAATAAAGATCACAGAAGTGCTTATTTTGCCATTACTTGAAGAAATGTTCTAAATACTGTAAAATACTTTGCAGTCGACTTCATGGGATTGGAAACAGTTATGCTGTGTACAAATTCTATGTTGTTACACAGTGATGTTTCAAAATTGCAATTAAAACAACATGTATGATACTTTGTAACAACATGCCCCCAGTGATGATCTGTCCTTTCCCAAATACAACAGACATTAAGGCTCTGAGAAGAAAATACCTTGCCAGTACCCTATTTTCTTCGGTGCAATTCACTTCAGTATATTGAAAGTGACGAAAAAAGGAGATGTTGATAGAACTTGTTGTATCATTCTTACTTTTATATTCATTGTTCACATAAGACTTAGATGTGTCCGATCATTTAAGTAGACTGAAATAGATTAACAGGTTAGCTACAAGTTAGCTCTGCTTTATCAAATCACAGAAAGAAGTTTCCTCTTGGGTATAGCTGCTAACAGAATAGTCTTTGTAAGTGTAAATCACAGTTTGGTTTTGGTACTGAAGGTTTTGTGTCAGAGTAGCAGTAATGTTTTGCTGCCAAAGCTAGTGATGCTTGTGTGGGTCTTTTTTTAGAGTCAAATGAAAGGTGAGGGTAAAATTCATCAACATGAATGGAGAAACCTTCTGAATGAGATGTCTAGTTTTGCAGTTTGTTAACACAGTTGGTACGTAGGGGTGTGCTGTTTTATAAGTGGACTCAGTTCACTTTTGCCATTTCTGATCTGTTCTGCTTAGGGTTCTTATTAGCTTTCTGTATTTTATTGTGAACGAGGTAGAAATTAGTCTTAGAAAAATAATATGGCCTTGGAATAATTCATGCTCCTGTGTGTTCTGTAGAAACCTCACGTTTACTTGCCTGTTTTCCATCTTGTTACCAGTTTTTCTAATTTTAGTGGACAGTAGGAATCTAAATATGATGACTTTCTAGACCTGCATAAAATTTACAGACATTCCACTTGAGTAGCATTGAGACCAATGACAACAGGTGATAGGTTTTTTCTCCAGGTGGATAGTCTCAAAGAATCACAGAATCATGAAATGGTCTGGGTTGGAAGGGACCTGAAAGATCATCCAGTTCCAAACCCTTTCTCTGGTCAGGGATATCTTTCACTGGACCAGCTTGCTCAGAGCCCCTCTAGCCTGGCACTGAACACTTCCAGGGATGGGGCATCCACAGCTTCTCTGGGCAACGTGTTCCAGTGCCTCACCACCCTCACTTGAAGCAGATCAGCTGCTTCAAGTTGATAATACACGAATGAGGAGGTTTTCAGCAATGCTTTCCAGGTTTGTGTGTGTGTTTGTTTTCTCAAGGCTGGGGCAGATAGAAATAAAAAATACTCGATTCTCCATCCCAGGTCTGCCTGTGAACAAATTCCTACTTGAGATACGTCTGAAAATGTGGGGAGCTTAAGTATGTCTTATGAAGTGCAGCTAATAGTAATTCTGATTGGGACAGACACGACTTTGTATTCAGACCTGTAGAAATACCCTTTTGTCCTTCCGTCTTCAGTCCTATTCCGTAGGTGACTGGATTGCAGGATGCGTATCTCATCTCGTCAAAGTCAAGTAGGCTTCATTCCAGTCATGGATAAAAGCAGTGACCTGGTTTTGATTAACATTTTTACCAGTTTGAGGGCTACTGTAGAATGATATTGTGGGATTTTTTTAGGGTCACTGCTTATACAAATATAGAACCTGGAGAAGGTGAAAGGAGCAGCGTATGGTCTGGTGTTTCTTGCAGTGTGGATGTGTCCCAAACACTCACCTCCATTTTTCATCCCCTTTTTCAAAAGAATGCCTAGACTTTGGGGGAGAAACTGGTTGTCTTTGTATGCTGTGTGTTGATCCTGAAGGGCCTTCTGCCTGAGTTAGGAGTACCACTTATGCTAAAGTAACTCTAAATCCAAGTGTGTGTGACCACAGTGCGAATCTGTGGATGGGGCCCACTTCTGAAAGAGCTCTGAAGCCCTGATCTTCTGATGGCAGGAGCAGAATCCTGAATCATGGTCTTGCCAGTTAAAAAAAAGCTAAAAAGCCTTTTCCAAGCTCAAGCTGTACGATAAAATGTAGGTATTTTAGAAGTAATTAAGATAAGCTCTCCTGTTAATGGCTTCAGAGCTTTTTTCCTTTAAATTGTTTCCGTTCACATCTAAAGATTTCTCTGAAGTGCTTCTCATTTGTAATGCTTTTTTTCCCACTGTGGCTGAATATAGAAACTGATTACCAAGTTCATGAATTTTCTGAAGACCAGTGCAGGCAGTGTTAACATCTGCTTCCTGACTGTTATTTATAGCTTGTGATTGCTATGTTTCTAGCAGCACCAGTCCCTTCTTTTAATGATACTTAAGGCTTTAAATAGTTCTGCAGCCCTTTATGAATTCCAGAAAATTATCAAACATTTTAACTTTTTGTTCATAGCCTCACTGTAATTGCTTGGTAGTTGACATAAGTATGGTGTTTACTACTACTAGTTGTGGTTTTTTTCTCCCTGTTTCTGATAGAAATAAAAACTAAGCATTTTTGAAACTAGAACACAAAAGTTAAAGCTTGTCAAATACAGTTTTTGAGAATTTTTGTTATGCAGAATTATAGTGGTTTTTTACTGCATAAACAAATTGTTCCTCTTTCAGTTTATTTTGAAGTACCCTGTTCATCTTACAATATTTTTGGGTTTCCTCCCCTATGTGATATTCTTGGTTAAATGAACAGTGATACATTTTTTTGGAGTTACATCTAAAATTTTTTAGCATTTTTTGACTTGAGGAATTAAAAAGATGATTGGATGATGTCTTTACCAGATAGCTTACAAAAATGATCCCAAAGTGCTATAAAAATGTAGCAGCAAGTGTCATCTCTAGTACTTTGCCATGTGAAGGTAACCACCATAGGGAATCAACACTGGATTCAGGGAGCTCAGGTATCAGAAGGGAGCAAACTGCTAAGTGTTTAGATTGTCAGTGATGGTGGACATGAAAAATAAAATGTTTCTTCTCTGAAAAGTGATTGCAAAATTCCGCAGGCATTAACTGTGGATGGTTAACATTACAGAAGCCAGACTGGAATTGGACACAGACTACAGGAGGTTTTATTTCAAAGTGAAGAAGTCTCAAAATTTACTGGTCAGAGGTTCACATACTTTATCATTATGGACTAGCAAGATGTGTTCAAAGACAGGGCAAGGGGTCAGTTTCTGTATTAATTACTAATGCTGGTACATCAGTTGTTAAAGCTACCTTGGCTTGGGAGATGATAAGCTTAGATTTGAAGCCTGGGACTTACGCATTTCTGAACAAAAGAGTCTGTATTAAGTTTGTTTGCCAAGATAGCAGTGAGAATCATACAGGTCTTCTAGTGTCTGGAGTGACTGCTGAGTTCCTGAGGACTGGACGTGTTCAGCAGCTAGAAAGACAGAGCTGTGAATAGCAGAGAAAGACTTACATTTCTATGCCTTTAAACCACATCTAAAGAACTAAGTACAATCTAAATAATCTAAGGTCAGACTGTATATGACACTGGACTTGTGACGTACCTAATAAAGCACAGTTCATATCTAGGGGATTGCCAGTAAATTTAGAAAACCTCAATGGAGATATTTTCAGAATTTCTTAGATTATCAAGGCACAGATTATAATTTGCAACATAATTTTTGATTCTGCATAGTGACTTAACTGATCTGAAATGTGGTTTATCAGTAAATGTCATTGAATTTTAATCCTTTGATGTGAATGTAAGAGTAATTTTTTTCTCTTTTCACTGGAATTGTGAGAGACAAGCAGGCAAGAAATACAGATTTTGACTCTGGGACATTCCATGCTAATGCCATCGTTCTCATGAGGGTTTTATATATTCCTCATTGATAAAGCATCAGTTCTTCAGTTTTCATATCAGTTGCTGACAGCAACCAGATACAAGAGACCAGTTGTTCCATAGATTTTCTGTTATGTCTTATAAAGAAGATGAATTATATCAAAGATTTGTTCATTGTCATTTATTGAGGGTCTCAGATTTCTTTGTCTCTTCAAGCGGATAATACTTAAATGCTCATTATTTAGTTAGCCAAGATCTTTAAGGTCAGCATGATGGAATTATTGGAATTTAAACTTTCTGTAGTTCAGTCATGTACTGTTCTTGTCTCAGCTTTGTGAATTTCATGCTCTTTGGTCTTTGCACAGACTACCTTGTCCTTTTATTCCAAATACCAGCTTATGGTATTTGCTTTTCAGAATAGAGTACTAAACAAACCGGAGTGGTCTTTCGAGCACCAAAGAAATATCAAATACTAGTAAATTTAGATTGACCCTCAGCATTTTTTTCAGTTTATTAGTATTTTTCTCCCCATTATTGTTGTGTGTAATCTCACAGAGACTTTTTTGGTTGTGGGTGTTTTGTTTTTTTTCTTTTTTAAAGTGAAATGACTTTGGTGTAATGTATTCTTTAACAACAGAGGAGATGAAAGGGCTGTGAATAGGTGATAACTGTAACTATACTTCCTGCGTTCTTTCACATACATCTCTTAAAATTTTGATTTTGCAAAAGTTGTTTTCCCCAAACCAAAATTCCAGAGAGGGTTAACTAGGTTCTTGCATCAAGTGTGTTTGTTGTCTTCTCCATGTTACATGGTCCTGCTTATTAAACAAACGTGCATATGCTGCTGTCAATAAGTCATAAACACAAGACAGAATTGCATCTAAGATGCTCAGAGATACTTGTATTGTTTACACCTGCTTTCTTGTTACCTGCTCTAAGATTAATGAGTTTCGATATTCTTCTAACATTTGATTGAAACAGTTCAGGAATTGTAGTACACTGTGCATTTTTCAATGCAAGTATTTTCTCTGTGAATTTTATCTCTGTGAATGTTCACCATGTTTTTTTTGAAGTTTGTTCATAGGTCAAATGTGGGAGGATGATGTGGTTGAAATATGCAGTTAAAGAAATGAATGTGACAGTAGGTTCAGAGATCTTTGTTCTGAAGTAAAAATGGCATGCAGTAGTTTCAATTTGGCTTTTAAATCGTTATCAGATGCTTAAAATACCAGTTTAAGAAATAGTTTGTGATATTCTCTAATGGAGCAAAAATTGAGAAAATAAAATGGTAACGGATGATTTCGACTGTGTTTTTCTCAAAATACTTCACGAGTATGTAACCCTATTTGTTAAGGTATGTTAGGGAGCTCACTCAGAAAAGTGCACTGACTGGCTCTTGCTTATATGTAACTGGCTCCTTTACCCTTTCTCCTCTCACTTTGCTCCCTGCTTCCATCCTATTCCCTATCACCCCCTTTTCCTCACTTTTGACACCTTCCTGAAGCATTGCTTCAGGAGTTGGTCAGATATCAGATATCTGTAATACCCGTGGTCTGTCACTCATGCCTTATCTGTTATAAAGTCCAGACTGACGCTCTTCAGAGCTATGCCTGTGATTTCCTAATGGCCCATCAGTTAATGGCTGAAGAGCTCTGGTCATCTTTGTGCTCTCCCTTAGTGCTTATTTATCATGTTTGTGTTTCTCTGTGGTCTTTTTATGGCTTTCCCTGTGTGCCGAATGGTTCTTTACAAGATAACATCAGTGAACTGGTTGCTCTCAACTTCCACATGCCCTTACGTTCTTTTTAGCCCTGTCATCGAGGGCAGTGATGATGAGGCAATTCCAATTATCTGCTGAGAACAAGAAATCAAACTAATGGAGGCATTAGACAAAAAATATTGTGGTTTTAGATAGGCACAGTGTGTGAAGTAAATAATAGATGGGTAAGGTTTAAAGGAGATTTTAAGCTAAGCAAGGTTAAGGGGTGCCATCAGACAGTAACTGTTGTTCATTTGAGTAGTGAACTCACTGTATTGAGTTGAGGATATCACAGGTTTAAACTATTAGAAAATTACCTATTATCTATATCTCAAGTTTGATTTCTGCAGGATTTCTATTTTTACTTCTACAAATGTGCAACAGAGAGCAAAGTTGTTTAGAACCTTCTGTCACAGGATGGTAGGGAATCTGCACAGTTATGATTGTTCATAGAGAAGTTTGAGCCCTTAAACAGAATGCAATTATAAAAATTATTACTATATTGTAACGCTAACTAAATATGCTACATTGAAATGATTCTTGTGTAAGTTTTTGAGATTTGTTAAGATAGAAATAACTTGTCTCATGATTTATTTTGTTTTCTTAGAGGAAATTGCTGTAAGCACACTGTGAATACTTACACAAGAGAAATTTTTACACCCTTTCACCACTGCTGTGTTTTGTTTTTTTGTTTTCAGAATCCAGCTGTGTCCAGTTCTAGTTGGTCAGAAATAGATGTGCTGATTCTGGCTGGAACGATTGGCCATGTTTTGAGTTTGGGGGCAAGCAGTTTCATAGAAGAGGAACATCAGACTTGGTATTTTCTTATCAATACGCTTTGTTTAGTGCTGTGTCAGGAGCTTTGTAGAAATAATTTTCTTCTAAAGGAATGTGACCCTCAGCATAGCACCAATGTGAAGCAAAATTTTGATAGTCTTGGGGAAACCTCTGATTGCAAGAATATAGACATTCCAGCAGCAGATAATTCAAAATTGGACAAGGCCACATCTTCATCTGAATTCATGAAAGGATCACATAAGTGGATAAGCTTAGCAACTCCATGGGTCATCCTTATTTGCTGTCGGCTACTTCGATCCTTGAATCAGACAGGTGTCCAGTGGGCTCATCGGCCAGACTTTGGACATTGGTTGACAAGGTGGGTACCTGATTTACAGTCACACTTTCTGCCTTATTTAAAAATTAATGTATGCTTCATTTGGTGAAGTACGTATGTATTTCTGTGCAGTCTGTGATTAGAACGTGCTGCAAACATGCAAAGCAGATAAATGGGGAGGTAACATAAGGAGTTTTTCACTGCTATTTCGTGCAGGAGTGATTCCTTGTGTGCTATCAGTAGTTTATAATCTTTGCCCTGCGCTATGACTTATCTAATTAATGCCAATTATACACGATAGGTTTATCAGAAGCAAAAAGTAAATATTTTCCATATGTAAGTCAGGAGTGTCTGGTTTGAGAAATTAAAAATCGCTTAATAGAATTAAACCCTTGAAATTAAGACAGGAAGGTTCTGCATAATTCTGAATGTTATGAAATCACAGGAGAAGATGCCTCACATAGAATTTTTCCTTGTCTATCACAGGCTTTTAACGTGTGGGTGGAAAACTGAAGGAATTTTTTGAGTGTAATATGATAAACAAGAAGAGGAATTTTTTATAACTTGAAGTACACCAGAGGAGAGGTTCTCCTTTTTCTGATACCTCTTAGTATTTTGCAGAACTACAGTCATTATTCAGTGATAAAAAGTGTGTGATGTTTGAACTGTCTTCTGTACTTCAGTTGGTGGATGGAGAAGCTATACCTTGTGACTGCCTAGTCAAGGTTTTGCAGACAGCAGATGAAGAGGCTGTGCTGTGTAAGATGAATAGATTTCTTGCCAGTATCTTACAACACAGGGATGAAATGTCATTCATCATTCATTAAAAATGACATGAGCAAATGGACTAATATGAGACTTGTTATTTATTGGCAACCTCACAGGTGAAATGCTCATTGCTGTGACAGGCATGAGTGCTGAAAGACGTGAGTTAGGAGGGAATTTGTCACATTAAAGTGGTTGTTCTATTCCGGAGCTTTCACCATGCATTTGTGCTCTTGGGATGAGGTGAGGGATTGAGGAAAGAATGTCATATTTTCAACATCAACTCCACATGATAGATAACTCCTTCATTATGAGCTAAGCCAATGTGTGAGCAGGATGAGGCGTGATTTGGTGCGACCATGAGGATTTTTACAGTTAATTCTGAGCATCTGCCCAAAACCATCCTGAGCCAGATGTTTTCTTCAGACTGTCAGCCCTTTTCTTTGGGATGTGCTGATGCCACAAAGGGATGAAACAAGGACCTGATACTCTTGCAGCTGAAAAATTGTGTTTGTTTCAGATATATGCTTTTACTCATGTGGTCCACCAGGAATATTTACTGACTCTTGCAAATTTTATCAGACTTCTAAGAATTCTGTATGCATGTTTGGACTTCACTTCCAAAGATCCTGCTTCAGTTTAATGTGCTCCTACCTCTGATTTCATGGTGCTTGGTATGCCTGTAGAGCAACAAAGCGTATTCCAGCCTTGGGCTGTAGGGTCTCAGGGAGATAGCACAGGTGGAGCATAGTCTGCAGATAAAGCAGGTGCTTCTAGGGCTTCCTGATTTATAACAAAAGCTGGGGAATCCTGGAAAATCCTGTATACCTAGCTCTAACATTTACTACCTGTCAGGAGCTTTCAAGCAACCAACTCAGCTAAACCCAAGGCTTTTTACACCTGTTCTGGCTTCCTCTGGGGTTCTGTTGTTGTTTTTGAGGAAGGAGTGGGGAGAAGGGAGGGAGGAGGCTATTTTTGTGTTTCATTTTTGTGCATATAAATTGGAATTTGTGTGAATTTGAATATGTCCATATCTTTCTCTGTACTGAGTAACCCATAACTGGACCCAGGGTTGACCACCAGGGAAGAAACAGCCTTCCTCAGTCTTCTGTTTAATGTTTTTCATGATGCAGCTCCAAATACTGTTGGCTGTCTTTGCTCCAAGGGCACACTGCATGCTGATTATCAAGTCAAGAGTTCATCAGTGTGCTCAGAGCCATCTCTGAAAAGAGGGTTGGCCTCCAGCCTGTCCTGATGTGTGTAGCTATTTGTTCCAAGGTGCAGGACTTGCCTCTTGCCCTTGTTGAACTTCATGAAATCCCTGATGGGCCATTTCTCCAGTCTGTCGAGGGGCTTTGAATGTCAGCAGACCCACCTACTGTATCAACCACTGCTCCCAGTTCTGTGTTGTGTGCAGACTTTCTGAAGGGACACTCTGCCCGATTGGTCAGGTCATTAATGTAGACATTAAACAGGATAGACCCCAGTGTGAAGTCCTGGGGTTGACAGCTAGCGACTGGCCTTCGGGTGGACTTTGTGCTGCTGATGGGAAACCTGTGAATCCAGCATCTGAGTAGTTTTCAGTCCACCTGACTGTCTACTTTTCCTGGCCTGGACCACATCAGATTGCCAGTGGGGATGCTATGGGAGCTGGTGTTAAAAGCCTTGATAAAGCACGGATAAACAACAATGCCTGCTTTACTCTCTTCCACTGAGCTTGTCGTCTCATCACAAAAGTCTGTGAGGTTGATTAAGTATTCTCCTTCGTAAAGCCGTAACAACCGTGTTATTAAAGCTGTCTGCCTCCCCCTTCAGTA
This sequence comes from Lepidothrix coronata, assembly GCF_001604755.1. Classification (NCBI taxonomy): domain Eukaryota; kingdom Metazoa; phylum Chordata; class Aves; order Passeriformes; family Pipridae; genus Lepidothrix; species Lepidothrix coronata. Next base: position 920,141 of record NW_016690278.1, on the reverse strand, counting down.
AGGCTGAAGTACAGCAGCTAGATATCAAAGAACCAAAAAGCTTCAGAATTTTACAGGTGAATTGCTCCCTGTGTTCTCTATCAAATTATGGCCTCACATTGGGTGTATTTGCTTGGGTCTCAAAGCAAGTAGAAGAGAAAAGGTTGTACAGCTACAGTCTTAGGCTACAACTGAGCATTTGGCTATAACAGTATATTGGAGGAGCTCTTGCCATACAGAGCAAGGTACTTGCTCTCTTACTCTTCCCCTCACTGGCCCTGTATTTTACCTGTTTGCATGTCAGTATGGTGAACTAAATAATTGAATAGATATGACTGGAAAAATAACTCAAGATGGCATGGGAAACACTTGGCTTTCTGTTGGATCACATCCCACTCCAATTTACCATCAGGTTTCACAGGCAAATGGGCTGGCTAGTAACAGGAATACAGGAAGGGAAGAGTGTACAAATCAGCACTGCTGTTGTTGAAATTACTGTAGAAACAGAATGTGGAAGTATCTGCATCTTTTGAAGTGCTACAGACATAAACAGTTTTTTTCTTTCTGCTGTTGTCAAGCATTCCTTACAAGAACCTGCATGCCTTTCAAATATGATTGAGAAAGAAGCAATGATTCACAAACTTGTATTCTGGGGGGCTTAAAAACACTATGCAAAAGTCCAGAGTGCTGTGACAGCCTAAGAGTATATGTGATTAGGGCTGTCACACTTCTGCATTCACCCTTTCATTGATATGTTTAGGGAGCAGGTGAAAAGAACAGAACCCTGGCAGCCCTGGCACAGGCTGGCTTGGGCTGCTGTGGAGCTATATCCTGACTTTAACAATGGAGCAGCTTTTAATCTAACAGGAGAATACAATATGTCACCATGCTGATGTATACTTCATTTGCTTTATAGGATTAAAACATTAGCAGCATTTGATGGATACAGATTTTGGACTCAAGTGATGGGATGGTAGTTGAGTTCTTGAGTTCTGTTGTGTTTCACTGGACAAGCTTCAGGAAGATCAGTCAATGATGCAACTGAATCTTTACACATCCTGGGGTTTGTAAAGTGTCAGTGAATTCCTATTTGGCAAACATGTTTGGATTTTCTTTGTTTAGAGGTTTTAATGTCTTTGTTCCTTCTCCTTTACAAGAGAACAGGGTGGTAGAGATGTCTGTTTCCCTAGTGTTTTGATCAAGATTGAGGTGATGTGTTTTCCTTAACAGCATGAATTGAAAGTTGGTGATAAGCTGAGTTGCGTAAAGCACTTATTCCTCTTCCCGAAATGCATCGCTAGTCTGTGAGGTTGATTGTTGTTTTATTTTTAGCATGAGTTTAATTTGCATAGTTACATCTTAATAGCTCTCTTTTTACTAATAAGTGTTTAGAACCTTACTTATATCGTTTGTACCCTTGTTAGTTTGAGTTACAGCTACTCAGGCTTTTTCTAGACAGCCTTCTATTTCGTCTCTAAAGTAAACTAATGAACAAACTGCCCTCTTTTTTTATTCCCCTGTATTGACCTTTTAGACATCTGTGCTCATGCCCAGACTAATATTTTGCCTATCTGGACAGTGCTTAATGGCCTCAGCATTTGAGACAGAGACACTGTTGTCCAGGTTTGTCCATAGAAAAATGTAAGTACCAAAACACAGAAAATCAATGTGCCTGTGGTGTCTTGAATTTGGCTACTAGAGATGCATTCAGCAGTGCTGAAATAAGGAAAATGTTCTTTGTTATTTGCAGACAGACTCTGTGAAATCTGCTACAAAGAGGAAAAAATACTTTGATGGGAAAAAAGAGCAAAAGAAAATCAGTAGTTGAAGTGGAAGAGAACACTTAATCTAGATCTGACTGGAAATCAGGTTTTCTTTTTAATTAGTTGGTATTCAATTAGCTTCATTTAGCTGGTTATCTTGGTCAGAACTGATACTTCAAAGGTGTCAGAGCTGCTACATGGCAGCATCAGCTCCAAGAGAAGTGACAAGAAGCATCGGCATGGAAAGATGATAATATTTTCCTTTAATTATCTGAATAACTTAATAGCTTAACTGTCCCCAAATTCCCTTCCCCCGAAGCTAGCATACCAGAAGTATGAGTGTAGGCCACAAGATGTTACAGTAGGAAGATATAGCCCAAGTGTTCTTTTTTTCCTTCCCTCTCACCACGTTTTCTCTCAGGAAGCTGTTGGTTCATTTTGTGGTTTGGGCAAAACCCACTACATTGCAGCTGAGATCAGAGTAGCATGTTTTGCTTGTATTTCTGAGTAGACTATCAAAATCGTTTAGAACTTTGCTAAATGACTGGAGTCTCTGTGTCTGCGTTGAGCAACTACCACCGCCTTTCAAAATACAAGCTAAGTACATATGCTTTTAGCCGACTAACTGGATGAACCTTGGCTAGAAAACCTTGAAACTGTAGGTGATTTGTGCTGACCTGACTTCACCTGTATAAATCTTTTCCTTCTTTCTTCAGCAAACTATGAAACACTGGGGTAGGTTTTTTTGAGCAAATTTATGTGGTTCAAAAAAATTCTCCAAAGAAATCACAGAGGACTGTTACCCAAAAACCGGGACAGATTTGTATATAACCCCCTTCACTAGCAGTCAAGAATGCAAAGTCATGTGACTGATGTGCACATTACTTTGAACATAACTTTGCAGTGCCCCCATTTTTTCCAGGGGAGGGTATTAGAGTATAATTTCAGATGTTCATTGTAGGAATTGCAGCTGTTAGTGAGTGTCTGGCTTGACACAGCAATAGCAGTTACTTCATACAGATAGCAATGGCTTTTTTAAATTTTTTGTATTGCTGTGTTAACTTTGTCTGCAAGAGTCTCTTAACAAAAGTGAGTTTTTTAGATAAAGAGACAAAGATGATGATGATGTGATGTTATTTATGCCTGATTTGTCTTGCTCTCATACGATGAGTAGCCAAGGAGGATACTACCTGAAAACTTAAAGTTTTCAAAAATGTTCATTTGAAAGGTGCGGTGGCTACCAAAATAGTTTATTATGTGTTGATCATAAGAGATGGTGCTTGCACTATCTTCATGGGTTGCTGCAGGAATCTATTCACTGCTTCTGCTGACTCCTTACGTAGAAAAAGAAACATCAAGACTGCATTTTATCTCCCATAGTGTTCTAGATCTTATTCCTCTCACTTTTCTCCAATGGCTTGCAGAGAGCACTGCATCTCTTGGGAGTCTTGTTAAGTTCTATGAACTACTTGACTGGGTCCTGCACGGAGGACTAGCAGGACAGTTTTTCTGCCCCATAACCCTCCCTTTGTGACTTTCCAAGTGCAATAGCTGAAACAACTGTTGTTCAAACCCATGATAAATCAAACACTAGGAACAGGAAAGTAAACCTCTTCGAAGTACAGTAATTTTTATTAAATCGGAGATAAAACTGGAGTTTCATAAGTGTGATGGGATTTAATGCAGATAATAGCCCAGGCTCACTCTTAGTTTTCTGAAGTTAGTGATCTTTTATCTTGGCATTTTGAATGTGGAAGACAGAAGACGGAGCCTTTGGCTCTCACTCTGCACGATGTCCTTAACAGAAGGTAAATCTAACAAAATTAGTGGTTTTACATCTTTTGGAATACTGGGAATATCTGCAGTAGGCTTGGGTTGGCAATTCTTGTACTACAGTGGGCTTTCTTAAAGTGTGTAGGTAGCTGTGGTAGGGGTTGGGTGCAGATCTTCGGTTTACCCCATTACATTTTGCAGTGCTAATTCATACTACTGATGATTTAAATACATAACATTGGCAGCATGCTCAGTAAAATGACCTCTATTCTGGAAAGAGTGTTACCTCTATCTAGGATGCAGAGGAACAAACAAACTGTATCTCTAATATTCTCTGTCACTGATGCAAATTTTGTGTCTTTATCTCTCACATAGTACAAGGTGCTGTAGTTGCATAAGGGAATTGCATTGTGCTAATGAATTTGTATATGTGTGTTGTTAACTGTGTAAGTATGTTTGCGGTCATTCTAAATAGGTAGTGTGTTCTATGACTAAAATTAATTAAACAAATCAAATACATGTGTTGTTGCTTCAAAAGACAGAATAGTTCTAATCCTGTAGGGCAACAATCTTTTTCATTGTGCTAGAAAATAAAATGCTGTAGTATAAGTGAAATGCACTGTTTCAGAATGTATAAACAACAAACCCCTAGTTTAAAAGTATTAGACCCTTTTCAGTTTTTATTTAATTAACAGAATAACTAGCATATGGTAGGACACAATAATTATACTTTTAAATATGTATGCTTGAATAGAAAACCTTATTAATAAAAGTGCTTTTTTAGAAATACTAAAATATTTTACCATACCTCTCAGCAACTTCATAACAAGTATCAGTGCAGTAATTAATTTGGTGCCGCATTAATTAATACAGTTTATTAATTGATTAATATGATGCTGTAGCTAATATGTTTAGCTCTAATTTGTGTTTTAAAAGATTTTTTTTGTTTGTTTGTTTTTTTCCCAGCTCTGAACATAAACCTGAACTCTCCTTCTTGGCTGCAGTCTCCCTGCTTATGATCTTCTTTCTGGTTCAAAGGAGGTGCTCCCTGGTTTCAAAAATTGCTATGGCACTCGGGCTCCTGGGAGTCTACAGTTACCGGGCAGCTGTTGGAAATGTCATATTTCCATGGCAACATGGTGGCAAAGATATTTCAAAGTAAGTTAATCAACAGATCTGTAACGCTGTTTCTAGCAAGGTGTTAACACTTTGGATATCAGGGGATGAGGTGGAGGGGACATTATGTCTAGGTTGGAATTCCATTCTTATGAATGGAGCTCTAGTTTATAGGTGACCAGCACTCAGTTTTTGTTGTGTGTGCTTAATTTTAAGCCCAAATAAGACTGTGGCAGATCAGAAGCCAGTCAGATAAAAATTAATATGAGGAAAATCTAGTAGTCATACCCTATATTTTTGCTAAAACGAAACTCCAAATGCACCATCTCCTCTTGTTTTAGATGGGCTTGCCATGTTTAACAGAGCACAGGCCAAGATCATTTAGCTGCTTCTTAGTTTCAGAAATGGTTAGGCAGTAGTTCAGAGAGCTACTTTTCCGTACCTTGTTTTTCCAGTTGAGTTTTCTGTAGTATCTGGGCTTTCAAGATGTAACCACATCCTTCTTGAGGTCTCATCTGTGCAGCACAGTGCATACTAAGGATTTTTAGGCTGATGTTAAGTTTCTTAGAGAACTAGTCTGTAACTGTATGGAAGCTATTAGCTCTTTCACCAATGAAATTTCCTTTTTGGAATGTGGCTAAATGGTTTTAGTTTTCTTATCGTACTTTTCACTGTTGGATTGTACTTGGCTCTGCAGCCTCAAGTTTTCCTGAATGTCAGAGAGTTGTGAAAAACTTCCAGAGTCAGTTAGAACATTTGATGAGGGTGAAGAGATTATGGAAGAGACGTTTTTGAAACCATTGTCTTCTGGATGTAGTAAACTTCCTCTTGCACTCATTTTGAATTTTATATGCATACAAATGGTTTCTGTTGGAGCTTCTTAGTCAGGGGTCAGAGATTCACAAGATGTGCAGAGATGGAAAAAGCCATTCAGGGTAAGATCTTAGGACATATGGAAAATCAGGTTTGCTAACACAGCATGTTTTATAATAAATATTTGTAGGTATGTGTATCTGGATATATTGACATACGATCCCTCTCTCCAAATATTGAAGATAATTCTGGTTGTATACTAGTGTTAACATTGTGTGTTAATTCTGCTGCATGAGAAAGCAATGATAATCTTTACTTAATCTGGAGGATTTGGCTCTGTGTTTGAAACATGCTTGATTTTTGAGTGTAATCTCTAGTTTTGCTTTGTATTTTAGTGAAATCCTTAGAGAATACTACTGTCCTTGCAATGAGAATTAAAATACTGCAGCGTGGGACAGAACATTAAATACAGCAATTGAGCCACAAGTAAAATGCGATTAGAGAAATAAGTGGAGTACTTCAATACTGAAGTCAAACATTTATTTAAAACTTGGTCATTATGTAGTCAGCACGTTGGTTGTATTGATACAGAAAGCATACAGGCTTTTTTATTATTTCACCTTAAATAAATAGCTCACATGGTGATTTTCTTAAATTATGTCAGAGCTTAATATAAACCCCAAATGAATCTTCCCACGGCACACTGTGGCACATGGGTCCCATCTGAGGAGAGGTTCTGCCTCCCTTCCATACTGTTGTGCCTTTCGTAAAAGCAAAACACCAAACAATCCAAAACAAACCCATGTGTCTACTGCTGCCAGGTCAGAACATTATGTCTGTCCTAGTACCTATCAGTTCACAACGCAGGCTGGCATAGGGGTTTCTGCCCGGTCCTCTGCAGCCACCACTCGTGCTAACACGTGGGCTTCTCAGGTGGAAAGTACAAGGCTGGACAGAGAGACATGGTTTACCCAAGATCACTGACTAACCAAACATTATCTTCAGCAAGGCTCCCAGGACAGCATGTCAGCAAAGGTGGTAGACACAACTTAGTAGATTTCAGATGATAGGTGGCGTGTTGACATAGTGATGCTAGCTCATCTTTATGATCTAGCATCTTTATGATCAGGCATCTTATATGCCCGATGTGATATATTTGGTAAAAGCCTACTTAAAATGCCACCAGGAACAAACCCAGGACTTTCTTTTACACGTGTCTAGTTAGTGTATTCATAATCTGGAACAGCTCCAGATCCAGGTGCAAGGTAGAGGTAGTTTTGTGTAATATCAGTTAAAGCTGTAGGCAGCCACTGCATTTTTCATGCATAATGCATTCTTCTCTAAGATGGAGACTCTTTGCTCTCAAACACTCCCTCTCTGTACCCTTTACTGCAGATTTTGTCTGAATGTGACAACTGCTGGAAGGTGGATGAGGGAGAAGACGCAATTTAAGCCACATTTTCTGTGGCTTACACTAAGAAAACGTCTAAATTAAAAAACGCAAAGAAGTAATTTAGCCTTCTGTTTTTCTCACACTTATTTAAAAAAATTATAGTTTGAGCAATGAAAAAGATGAGTATATACTGTACTAACACAAAATAATAGTAGTGCATTTGCTGAGAAATATTTTTTTTGTTTGAATTTTCATCAGCTGGTTGATTTCAGTTCTCATTTAACTCATTGAATAGACCAATATCCAAAGCTAGTTCCTAAAGTTTTACTTCTAAGTCATATGAATATATTTGATGTAATTATTACCACAAAATATAAATATTCATAGTTATCAGAGACTCTGAAAAAGGTCACTGAGTTTCTGCATTAACCAGAAACAGAGGAACTCTCTAAACTTTACTGTTTTTTACTTTTTTTTTCCCCTTAAAGAAAAAAGCCAATGGGCCTTACAGGGTTTTTATAAAAGCTTGCTATTTAAGGGAATAAAATAGTAAAGTCCTTTTGCATGGGCCATTAGGTATAAATTTGGACCTTTGAAACCTAAACAACAGAACAGTGTATTGTATTCAAGTTTAGGAGGGCCACATCAGTGTTGTGTGGTGGTTTTGCCTTTTTTTCTTATTTCTGTGGATGCAAAAAGAAAATCAAACATGAAAATGCTCCTGCTTATTATTTCTCCTCTTGCTTTTTCTTTCCTCTTTGTGAAAAGGAAGATTGAATTCAAGCTTATTTCTTAGTAATTTGTTGAGAAGGAGGGTGACCTTCCAAAGACTGAAAAAATAATTAAAGTTTTAATTATTATTTATTTATAAATTATTATATTTTTTGTTGATAAGCTTTATTTTTAGAAATTTTGACTAGTGGTGCTTTGTTGTGGTCAGCTAATTACATTGCTTAGATGAGTATAACTATACTTTTACTATTTTTAGAGTCCTGGTCTAATCCTCCATATATTACTAAGTCCTGATGACTCAGGAATCCTCACTGCTGAGTGAATTAATATTAACTTTGTAGGAGACCATGTTCACTCATTACTCATGTAAAAAGTGGCTGGTAGTAAGAGTTTAACTGGTGGAGCTGCACTCTACCATGCCTTGTACAAACAGACCCATCATCCACTTCACAAGAAGTAATGGATCTCCCACCCTCTCACCACCAGCCAGAAGGACCTTAGGGATGGAGGGGAGTGGAAATGGCTTTCTGCTCTGGGTGGCAGGGGAATCTCCTCCTGACCCACCTCACATTCCCAAGTTGTTGACCTACCCTATCTTCCACAATAGATAAGAGGCCCTGGAATCTGAGAACCAGGGAAATGAGGACCAGAAAAATGTGAATATGAATGAAGGTCCATCCAGGTTGAAGAGATTACCTAGGGCAGGGCAGCTCACCCCCTGCATCACAACCTCAACTGAGAAAAATAGAAGGGTAGTAGTCACTGGTGACTCCCTTCTGAGAGAAATGGACTGGACCCAATCCACAGGGAGGTGTGTTGCCTCCCTGGGGCTCAGGTAAGGGTCATCCCCAAGAAACTTCCTAACCATTATTATTATTACCCACTACTGGTTTTCCAGGTGGGTAACAACAAAGTTCTAACAAGAAGTCTGTTGACAATCAGTTGGGATCTCAGGGCCTTGGGACAACTGGTCAAGGGATCTGGAGCACAAGTCATGTTCTCTTCTGTCCTGCCAGTTGCAGAGATTGATGGGGCAAGAAACAGGAAAATCAGGCAGATGAACACCTGGCTTTGAAACTGGTGTTACCAGCACAGTTTTGAGGTTTTGATCGTGGGTTGGTTTATGTGACACCGAGCCTGCTGGCAACACCTGCCCACCTGTTCTCAAAGGGGAAATCATAGCTTAGGAGTTAGCAGGACTCCTTAAGAGAGCTTTAAACTAGACTTGAAGGGGGACGGGGGCATAGCTGGGCTTAACAGAGATAAAGAATGGGAAGGGGAGTACTGTAGCAACCACAGAATTAGCAAAAGGAGTCCTAAGGGGGGATACTTTGGGCAAACACAAGCAGCCAAATACATAACCACAGGATAGGACTACGGGTTGTCCCTTTGCACCCCCCACTCAGATAGTGACATAAATCGAATACTTCTATATGGAAAATACTTCTAGGTAGAACCTGTACACCAGTGCAGTGTAGGAAACAAACAGGAGGAACTAGAGATCTGTGAGGAGTCACAGGGCTTTGATCTCACTGTGATTATGGAGATGTGGTAGGATAGCTGACATGACTGGAATGTTGTCATGAAGAGCCACAAGCTGTTTAGGAAAGATGGACCAGGAAGGCACGGTGATGGAATAGCCCTCTGTGTGAGGCAACACTTGGAATGTATTGAGCTCTATCTTGGGATGGATGATGAGCAAATCAAGAGCTTATGGGCGAGGATAAAAGGGCAGACTAGTGAGGGTGACATTGTGGGTGTTTGTTCCAAGCTGCTTGATCAGGAGGAGAAAGTGATTGAGGACTTCTACAGGCAGCTTGAAGCAGCCTCAAGGTCACAGTCTCTGGTTCTTGTGGGGGACATTAACCCTGACATCTGGATGAAACACAGCAAAGCACAAACAGTCCAGAAGGTTCCTGGAAAGCATTGATGACACCTCTCTGACACAGGTAGGGGAGGATCCCACAAGTAGTGCTGTGTTGTTTAGCCTCATACTAACAAACAGGGAAGGCCTTGCTGGAGATGTGAAGGTTGGAGGCAACCTTGGCTGTAGTGACCATGAGCTTGTGGAGTTCAGTATTGGGCAAAGAGGAAGCAGGGCAACAAGCAGTCATGGACTTCAGGAGAGCTAGCTTTAGCTTCTTTAGGGATCTTCCTGGAAGTATCCCGTGGGCCCAGCGGGGTCCAGGGCAGCTGATTGATGTTCAAGGATTACTTCCTCCAGGCTTAAGAATGACACATCCTGATGAGCAAGAAATCAGGGAGGAGGAACATGAGACCCATGTGGATGAACAAGGAGCTCCTGTCACTGCTCAAGTAATCAAGAAATACATAGGATATGGAAGCAGGGTCAGGTCACTGGAATGAATGTAGAGAGGTTGTCAGAGTAGGTAGAAATGAGATAAGGAAGACCAAGGTCCATCTGGAGTTTAATCTGGCCAAGGATGTCAAGATCAACAAGACAGGCTTCTTACATCATACATTAATGAGAAAGGGAGAACAAAGGATAACGTGGGCCCATCACTAAATGGACAGGGACACTGGTGACAGAGGATGCAGAGAAGGCGGAGTTACCGAACGCCTTCTTTGCGTCAGTCTTCACTGACAGGACCAGCCCTCAGGAATTTCTGACCCAGGAGACCAGGGTAGAGGAATGTCGAAAGAAAGACTTTCCTGTGGTCAAGAAGGATTGGGTTAGAGAACACCTACACAAACTTGACATCCACAAATCCACGGGCCCTGATGGGATGCATCCCCGAGTGCTGAGAGAGCTGGCAGATAGCACAGCGAGGCCACTCGTGATAACCTTTGAAAGGTCGTGGTGATCAGGAGAGGTGCCTGAGGACTGGAAGAAAGCAAGTGTCACCCTGGTCTTCAAGAAGGAAGGTGCAGGGGACTACTGACCACCTCAATCCCTGGAAAGGTGATGGAACACCTCATTTTGGAGGGCATCTCTACCCACATGGATGAAAAAAAGGTGATCATGAGTAGTCATCATGGATTCGCTAACAGTAAATTGTTCTTAACAAACCCGATTACTTTCTACAATAGACAGCTACCTGGATGGATGAGAGGAGAGGAGTGGATATTGTTGACCTTGACTTCAGCAAGACTTTTGACTGTTTCTCACAACATCCTCGTAGACAAACTCAGGAAGTGTGAACAGTATGAGAGGACAGTGAGGTGGATTGAGAACTGGCTGAACGCAGATCCCAGAATGTCATAATCAGTGGTACAGGGTCTTGTTGGAGGCCTGTCACTAGTGGTGTCCCCCAAGGTTCAATACTGGGCCGAGTATTGTTCAACTTGTTCATCAGTGACTTGGATGAAGAGGCAGATGCCTCCTCAGAAAGTTTGCTGGTGATACAGAGCTGGGGTGATACAAACCCCAGAGGGCTGTGCAGCCCTTCAGAAGGACCTCGACAGGTTGGAGAGCTGGGCAGAGAATAACCTGAAATTCCAGTAAAGGCAAATGCAGGGTCCTGCACCTGGTTGGGGGCCAACCTGCTGGAGGCTGGAGCAGAGGACCTTCTGTAGTCCCTTTCAACCTGACCCATTCTGTGTGTCAGTGATCCTGTGAAACCTAAGGATAATGTATATTAAATTACAGATTAAGTGTGTAGATAATGTGCATTTTTATCTTTTGCAAGATAAAAAAATAGATCTGTAACCACAGATTTTTCTCACGTGCTCATTTGGTGAATTCATTGGATTACTGACAACCTAGCGCACACTAATGTGATCCGGGTTTTTTTTGCCAAGAAAACATGAGAATGTCACTACATTTTGACGGATATTTGCTTTTGCTTTCTTAATTTTTCAGACCTTGCTCTTCTAAAATAGCAGGTCACAGTTTTTAAGCTTACTAGTCCTTATCAGCTTTTTGAACTACATGCTGTGTTTTATTCAGAAGCTGCCTTTCACTGGTAATTAAGAGGCAAATGAATTAATAGGTGGTTTGAAAATAGCATAAATGCCAATTACACTTACTACTTAAAACTCAGGGTTTTTTTGTAGTGGAATTGATTTTTTCAAATGGATTTGAAAAGTCTCTACACTTAACAAGGAAAAAATATGCTGATGTAAACCAGCACATATGTACATCTACGCAGCTGTGTAAGGTGAGAAAATGTCTGAAGTGTGCAGAGATTTCAGGCTGAAATAAAGATCTTCAAATACTCTTGCTGTTGTTTTAGTGGGCTAAAAAGAAGCATATTTGTGTGAATGAGTTGTGAAAAATCACTGAACAGCTTAAAAGATATAGGAATTTTTAAGTCAATTTAGTTTCTGAAATAAAGTTTCCATATCTCTTGAAGGAGTATTTTTTATTAACATTCATTATGCTATATAAATGGCATATTTGTATGGATATATTTATGGATCTGGATCTTGAATAGTATTAGCATAAATTTATTTTGGTTACATTAGTTGTTCGATCCTTGTATGGGAGAGTGACTTAAGGGTTCAACTTGATGATCAGTGTAGGTCTCTTCCAACTCAGAATATTCTGTGAAATCTGTGAAATACAATTTTATTTTTATATTTTACATTATTTAGTTTTTTAGCACAAGCTTTTTTCTTTGCTGAAGTCGATTTGGAGTTGTTTTAATTCAAGTATGAACCTTTCCTAGGGTTTTTGTATTGGAGAAAGCTCTCTCATGAAGTTGGCCAGTACCACCCTTAGATTTTGCCCTTTTTGGCAGAACTGGTTGGTCTTGACCTCTCTTGAAAGACTGTGTGAAGTAAGTATTAGTAAATAACTCATCTTTTATTTATTTATTCCAATTTTATTTTCTCTTTAGGGGGATCACTGAAGCTCGTTTTGTTTATGTCTTTGTTCTTGGCATAGTCTTCACTGGCACTAAAGATTTACTAAAGTCACAGGTTATTTCTGCAGACTCCAGCATGAAGAGCACAGGATTGTGGGAAGTATATAGCGGATTGGTTCTACTAGCAGCCCTTCTATTTAGACCTCACAATTTACCAGTCTTGGTGTTTTGCCTGCTGATTCAGACAATGATGACAAAATACATTTGGAGACCTTTGAAATTTGATGCGGCACAGATTACTATCATGCACTACTGGTTTGGCCAAGCTTTCTTCTATTTTCAGGTAAGCCGAATACTCTCCGTGCTGCAGAGGTGGGAGCTGGAATAGTTTTTCAAAGAAATATTGCCCATTGTAAATAAAATGCTAACTAAATATTAGGGTGGAAGAGTTTACTGAGTTCTCAGAAGGGTTTAATTTCTAATCGTTTTATTAATGTTTTGGTTTTAGAACCAGGGAAAGATGCATACCTTGATGTCTGATCCTCAAAACAGATTTCCAAAAGTGTTGCAAGGATCAGATACCTATACCAGCATGATTTTGGTCTGTTAATGGGCCTCATAAATACTACTCAGGTGATAATTAATTAAAAAATGTCATCTGAGTTGATTAATACCGAGAAAAGGCAGATGACTATTTGTCACTGATTCTTGAGCATTTACAAGCCTTTGGTTGCATCAAAATAGATATACATACAGTTTAAGACTGTGGCATGTAGTATCTCTCATATCAGAACTAGTTTTCTTTGTTATTATATCAAATTGTATCTTCTTTCCTGAGGAGCCTTACTGATTTCAATAACATAGTTGTCTGCATTGCAAATAAGGTTGAAATTCCACAAAAACGTTCCTTAGCGTGGAAGGAAAGGACTTTTAGCATTGGACAGGATCTTTCTTCTTCTAATAGCATTGGAAACAGTGTAGCAGGCTATCTAAAGTTAGGTTTGTGAGGCTGGGAATCAGGTTGTTTCTGGTTTAGGAGGAGAGGTTTTCTGATTTGTCGCGAAAGTTCAAGGTGAGACCTGTGTTGACTTTGCTTCTAAGGCATGGCTGGGGATGTTAAAACTGTGGTCAAGCTTAGGGTATGTCCTACTCCGTAACTACAGACTGAGGATTGGCTTGACTTTGCTCTGGGAGTACATGTGCAGATAGCATATTGCTGATGCAGGTAAGATCGTCGTGGTTCTTCCCTTCCTACCCAGTTTTCCTGCTCAGAGGATGTAACATTTACTGGTTGAATGGCTTTTGCACGCTTTGAATGTTGCTGTTCACCAGTCAGCTTTGATTATGGTCTTCTGAGAGCAGCTCTTAGTGTGGCTGGCAGGAGGCTGGAGAGAGGGCCCTCTCAGTACTGAGGTACCAAGTGAAAACAGCTGCCAGAAATTTAATGGTGGGTAGGCTGGGAAGGCTGGGAAGAAAATCCAAGTTATGGAAAAGGGACAATAAAGAATGTTATGAATATTTTTGTAAAGCAATCCATTTTCAGTGATGCTGAATTCTTGGTACACTTGGCTGAGAATTTCAAAGAACCATGAAATTACAGGAGAGTTGAGGCTGGAAGATGCCTCTGGAGATCATTCAGTCCAACCTCCCTCCGTCTAAGAGCAGGTCAAATAGGTCAGGTTGGTCTGGACTATGTCCACCCCCTATTTTAAATATCTGAAAGGATGAAGACTCTGCAAGCTCTCAGGGCAGTTGGTCCCAGTGCTTGACCAGCCTAGCTATTAAAAAAGCTTTTTTTTATGTTTAAACAGAACTTCTTGTATTTCAGTTTGTGTGTGTTGGTTTTTATCCTTTTGCTAGTCACTCTTGAGTGACTTAAAAGGTCAGAGTCTGACTGCATTTTCTGTACTACCCCCTCATCAGGTATTTATACACATTGTTATGATCCCTGCTGAGCTTTCTTCTCTTGAGAGTAAACATACCCAGCTCTTCTAAATAGTTGTTTGTATTACAGATGCTTTCTTCCCATCATCAGTTTTGTGTAATGCTTCAGTGGACTTTTTCCAGTACACCCATGGCTTTCTTGTGGTGGCAAGCTCAGAACTGAACCCAGGCACCCATATGTGATATGGCTTAGTAGAAGGAATAGAGTATCTCCCTCAACCAGCTAGTGAGGCTCTCTCTAATGTAGTCTGAGGTGCTGTAGGTCTTTGCACAAAGGGCAAATGACTGGGTGATCTCTTCCAGGTTTCTTTCCATACAGTTAGTTCCCAGTGTGAGGAAAGGCATAGTTTTATTCCTCCCCAAGTGCTGGATTTGATATTTCCCTTTGCTGAACTTCACGAATTTCTTGTCAGTCCATTTCTCTAGTCAGTCAGGGTGTCTCTGAGTGGCAGCAGGCCCATTTGCAGACCCATCTGCTGTACCAACCACTCCTCCCAGTTATGTATTGTGTGCAGACTTCCTGAGGGGACACTGTGCCCCATTGTCCAGGTAATTAGTGAAGATGTTAAACAATATCAGCCCCACTGTCAATCCTTGTGGTTCATTGCTAGTGATTGGCCTCCAAGTGGACTTTGTGCTGCTGATGGCAACCCTGTGAGCTCAGTATTTGATCAATTGGAAGTCCACCTGACTGTCCACTTTCCTACCCTGGACTGCATCAGTTTGTCCATGGGGATGTGATGAGAGACGGTCTTAAAAGCTCTTGTGAGGGGAAAGTACATTAGATACATGTAGCCCATGTATGTGCAGCCATGGCATGATGGAATAGAAAATAAGGACTTCTTGAAAAAATAGTTTTGTTGTGGAAGTGTAATGTAGCAGGCTAAATTTTGTGTCTTCTCTGATCTAAGTGATGCCAAAAATTTGGGAATAACTTTTCTGGAAGAATTTACCTGAACTTTGGAACAGCTGTACACCTTTTCCAGAAATGAGCTATTAGAGCTGTCAGGAGCTTGATATGTCTTTCCATTTGACATATGCCAAATTTTCATCTTTCCATATGCCAGAGGAGTTTTTCTACACCAATAAAACTGTATTTATGCAAGACCAGTAGATGGTAACAGATCTGATAGCACGTGCTATGGTTTTTAGTGGTCTTAAACTGGTGTTAATGGGAAGATGGAAATTTATTTTAAGATTTTTATTTTTCATTATTGATACTTTGCACCTTCCAATACCCTTGCAATTGAGGATTTCTTTGGTTTTTAGAAGGCAGAAAGAAGCGATTTTCATTTTACTTGGCTACAGATTTTGTTCTTGGATATCCTGCAGTTTCAGAGCATCCTCCCAGGCCCCATCACACTGCTGGAAATTTTGGCATTTCCTCTAGAAGTGTTTCCTTTGGAAATAATAACTTCCAGTGTGATACAGATTTCAGCAAACTTTGGGATGTTTTAAAAATTAGCTCTGACAAGGAAATTTCTTGCTCATAGACTGCTACTGAATCGCAGCATCCAAACCTCAGAAATGAGAAATTCTCCATTGCTTTGTTGTGAGCCAGATTTCTAGGTGGGTCTTTTTGCATCTCCTGTAAGACCTGGTGAAAAACTTGGGTGATAATTACTTATCAAGACTTCTGGTAGAAGCAGGACAAAGCTTTTGCCCCCGTGTTGTTTACCACGTTGGCTTATATGAAATAGAGCAGACCCAGATAAAAAGGTGCCTTTTTGTGTCCCATCACATGCCTGTAAATTCCAGCTTTGAAGAGAGATTTGACATCATTGGCATAAGTGAAACCTGGTGGGATGAAACCTGTGACTGGAGTGCCCTGTTGGTTGGTTCCAGGCTCTTCAGGAGGGACAGGCAGGGCAGAAGAGGCAGAAGGGTGGCACTGTGTGTAGTAGAAAGGTCAGGATGATGGAGCTCACAGTTCACAGTGGCACAGTTGGGAACCTCTGGGTAAGAATCAAGGGGCAAACAAATAATGCAAATGTCATTGTGGGAGTCTGCCACAGACCTCCCAGCCAGGACGATGATGCTGATGAATTACTCTTTGAGGGACTAAGGGACACTTCCAAGTCAACTACCCCTGTCCTTATGGGGAACTTCAACTTGCCAGAAATTAACTGGGAGTGTCACACAGCTGGTACAACTAGTGGGATTCTGCAGGGCTCCATCTTAGGCCCCGTACTCTTCAGCATCTTCATAAATGGTTCAAACGCAGGACTGGAAGCAAGAACTGAGCAAGTTTGCAGATGACACAAAACTGGGTGGAGCTGTTGACTCTCTCGAAGGCAGGGAGGCCCTGCAGAGAGATCTGGACAAATCAGGACTAGGCAATCACCAACGATATGAAGTTCAGTGAGGGGAAGTGCTGATTCTACACCTGGAATGGGGCAACCCTGGATGTTCGTACAGACTGGGGAGTGAGATGCTGGAAAGCAGTGCCATGGAAAGGGACCTGGGGGTCCTGGTCAATGGCAAGTTGAATCTGAGTCAGCAGTGCCCTGGCAGCCAGGAGGGCCAACCCTGTCCTGGGGGCATCAGGCAAAGCATCACCAGCCCGTCAAGGAAGGGGATTGTCCTGCTCTGCTCTGACCTGGGGCAATGTCACCTTTGAATATTGTGTTCAGTTTTGGGCACTGCAATATAAGAAAGATATTAAGCCATTAGAGAGTGTCCAAAGGAGGGCAATGAAGATGGTGAAGGGCCTTGAGGGGAAGCCGTGTGAGGAGCAGCTGAGGGCACTTGGTGTGTTCAGCTGGAGAAGAGGAGACTGAGGGGAGAGCTCATTGCAGTTACAACTTCCTTGTGAGGGGAAGAGGAGGGGCAGGCACTGATCTCTTCTCTGTGGTGACCAGTGACAGGACCTGAGGGAATGGCCTGAAGTTGTGTCAGGGAAGGTTTAGATTGATATTAGAAAAAGGTTCTTCTCCCAGAGGGTGGTTGGGCACTGAACAGGCTCCCCAGGGCAGTGGTCACAGCACCAAGCCTGACAGAGTTCAAGAGGTGTTTGGATGATACTCTCAGGCACATGGTGTGACTCTTGGGGATGGCCCTGTGCAGAGTTAAGGTTGGACTCGATGGTCCTTGTGGGTCCCTTCCAACTCAGTGTATTCTGTGATTGTGTGATTAAGCAACAGCTTAGCAAAAATTCTGAAAAGTTCTTAACTCTCTTTAGCGTAGGACTTTTTATAAATGTATCCATTTTAGAACATGCCAACAGTCTTTTATAAAAAATTATTTTTTGTGTCTGTCTACTAAGGTGTGTGTGTGCAGTCACCATTTCCAAGACTGATTAAAATGGCAAACAAATTGTAGTACAAGAGAAAGAAGAATTGTGATTGGGACCTACTTCTCTATTTTCTCTCTTTATCTCTATTTCTCTCTTTTTTTTCTATTTTCAGAACATCTCAGAGATGTTTCAGAAATAGAGAAATCAATTCTGCTAAAGGAAAAAGTGCTTTTAAGAGTCCAGACAGATGGGATTTTCTTTCACACCCCCTGTTCCTTAGAGAACAAGTTTTCAGTTGTCTTTTAAAAGTGTTGTAAGTACATTTACATTAGATGCCCTTTTTAGGATGGAGATTAAGAGTTTGACCAAAACACCAGTCTTCGGATGTTACCTTTGTTCTTTTGTTCTCTGACAAAAAAACTGTTCTGAAGGCATGGAAAGAAAAAAATTAAATCATACAAGGCTTAGAGGGACAGGTTTTTTTGCTGTTCACAATTGAAAGCAGTTATCTGATGTACAAAATATTAGCAGAGAAAAGCAGAATGGTTGAGCTGGTCGTTCATAAAATTACAGAGGTAACAAAGGCCCCTCAGAATCTGATTAATGCTCTCTCTTCATTTGGTAAATTTCTCTCAATTTATTCTCAGAATAGCTTTTCCAGTCTGGGACTGTAGATCCAAGAATAGAAGCTTCCTCCAGAAATTATGTTTGATTTCATGACCTTTTTACATTGTTTTGCTCAGTATGCAGCATTCTGATCTGCACTACCAGGTAAAATTAAAAAGCTGACAACCTTAAAAAACCTCACTGTCTATTAATTCGGATTTTTTTATATATATACTTTTAAGTTTCTTGTTCCCTTTCCTTTGAGTTCAGAATGACTTGTTGCAAGGGAAAAACTGCTCAGTTTGTGTAGCTTAAAGTCAGGATTGAATGTCTTATTGTTTTATTAGTGACACATTAATTATCTGACAGTTATATGTTGATAATTAACTGTTAGTTACTGAACTGTAGATGGAGGATCCATATCAGATATACAACAGGTGAACGTTTACCAGTTTCTGTGCCATTTTCTATACGTATTTTGGAAAAAAAATCTATCCCCTGGGACTTCCCTCTCCCAAGCATATAGAGGTAACCTCCCCTTCAGGTGTGTTCCAAACAGTCTCTTCTCATGGCAATGCAGTTTTCCCGTTTGCTCAGACCTCTTGTGACAAATGCAGGCAGTCAAACTTTAAGTATTTATTGTATATCTCAGAAGTACCATAGGCAAATGACCTTGGGTGAAGCCATAGGTAATTTCATGTGGTTATGTACGTTTTCTAGCTTTTCCTTAACTGGGTGATGAAAGGTGGAACTCTGAAAGTACCCATGCTGGTTTAGTAACAGATTTTAATTGCTGGAATAAGCCATTTAATCTTTTACCTTGTGGGAAAACCAGGAAGGTCTTTGCTTGGTGAAGGCTTACAGATCCCCTCCTTAGTTCTGTGCCTTCCAGTGAAGTGACACTGTTCTTACTGAGTAAAGTGCAGCTGTCCCAGATTTAGCAGTTACCTGTCCTGTCCATGACCACGACCATGAGCACTGAGGTCTTACGTTTTGGATGACTGATTTTTGATGCTAGAATTCTAAGATGTGAAGGAAGCACAAATGTATTATTAGGTATTGTGTGCACTGCTGGCATAGATTTGAATTCTTCCCTGACTTTTTTTCCCCTCAAGTTTTGTGGTTCCTAGAGCTATCACTATGAAACTGACTGGGCTTAGAGTGGTGCTGGAGTTTTAATTTCCAGACAGGCATAAAGATCTAATGTACACATAAAAATGAGAGCAGGTTTATGGTTCAAGTACAAAAAATTGAAAACCACTGAAATTTGTTGTTGATGTTGATCAGATTGGATACTAAATTTAAACTGTGCTAGCTAAATGAGGCAGGAGAAGAAAAATATAAACTAAATATGAAGCGCTTCCATCTGGAAATAGGAGAGAGATTTGGAAGACTGCTTTTTGCACATGTCTTGATGTGATTAGGAAGAGAACGAGACTTCTTACCCATGTTGCTGAGCCTTATTAAATCTTGGTAGACAAGGGGGTACGAAATGACAAAAGCAGTAACTCTGTCTTGCTGAGCGTGGAATGGAAGAGCTGGCCCTTTGAATATGATACTGGCTAAAAATAGCCCTGTTCAGGATAGCATATTTAATGAATGAGGCAGTGTTCTTCCAAAAGAATACTGTAGGGTCCTTCAAGACTTTATGGAAGTAGAGCTGTGAAAATCCTAAGTGTACAGAGTAAGCAAGGTTCGTAGGAACAGATATTATTTTTCATTAACCAGCTGGTATAACTGATGAACATGGGGTAAAAAATAAAGTGCATGGGTGTGGAAGCTAATTTTTAAAATTTGAATGTAAGTAGGAAAAAACACCCCAAATTAAGGGCAGGTTGAAAACAAATACTTTGATCTTACACTCAGTTTTGCATTCTATGCTTCATCTGTGTCAGGACCCTGATTGCATCTCTGTCTAGGAGTTTAGTTAGCAGAGTTCAGCTAACTAAACTCAGAGTCATCTCCTTCGTAGGCAGGAGCTGTTGGGAAAAAAGCTAGAAGGGCCTGACACTACTTTCCTTTTTGGAACTGCTTTAATCTGATGCTTTACTGTCTCTGCTGTATCACAGCTGGGTAATCAGGTGTGTCTGTGCCTGTCTTGTACTTTCTTGATCCTGACCTAGACCTGGACCTGGTGGCTGGGCTTTTTGACCTAATCTTGGACAGTCTTGTAATCCCTGGATTGCATCTGGCCCTGATCACTGTCTCCAGATCCAACCCTGAGTTGGACATTGCCACTGCACAGTCCTGACTTACTGCTCTCACCTGCCTTGTTTTCATGCTCATTTCGCAGCTTACCTTCCCTTGCAGAACCAGCTGGTCTTTTCCATCCTCTCACAATTTGAACCTAAAACACAAATTTATTGAACAGTTGTAATTTAAATGGGAAAACTACACATTATTTCATTTTTCCAGCCTTTTAGCAAGATTTTTGTGAATAGTAAGCCATGGAAAAGGTTGCTCACATAGGTACAGTCTTCATGCTTGGAGGTTTTTAGAGATTGTCTGGATAAACTGCTGTGTTATTTATGTGGGACGGGGTAAAACCAATTTGTTTTTTAATCTTGTTTTAGTAAGTAGGGTCTTTGCTTTTTTAACACTTTGTGCAAAAGTTGAAGTTAAAAATACTCCGGTATTGTCAAAAATGTATTCAATTAATACATTTTGTCAGAATGCTTCTTATTTATTAAGATATTGCAAGCTCAAGAACCTCTTGATGAATTTTTCAATGAGCTCGAATGGTTGATTGTGTTCTCTTAAGCTCTTGAGTTGTCGTCCACATCTTGTCATTCATCAGTAACTTCTCAAAAGTATGCTGTATCTTTATCATTACCACTTACCCTTCAAATGCAGTGAGAATAGAAACAAATGAGTTGATTGTTTCTCTTAACTAAAGCAGCTCCTAAAAAATCTAGTTTGCAGCAAATATGTCTTAAAAATATTTTCATTTCCTTGGATGAAAGCTTATAAATGAACAAAAATTCCACATGTTTATTTATTTAGTGTGGGTTTGTTCCCATCCTTAGTGCAGTATATCTGCAGAACAAGAGAAGGGAAGTACAGTCTCAAAACCTTTAAGACTTGTTTATACTTTCTGGTGCTTTTTATCATTGGAAGAAAACAGAATAGGTTTGTACATTTTTAGAATCATTTATATCTAATTCATCTTGCCTCTAGGTAAAGAGATGGACTGAGTGATGTTCTCAAATGGCTTATAGCTTTCTCTTGTTATGATTTCAAAGCATTGTAGGGTGATTTACATTGGAGAGGACTCCAGAAGGCCCATAGTTCCATCCTGTTTTCAGAACAATGTCAACTGTGAGGTTCAAACCAGATTGCTTGGGGTCTTGAAACCTGCAAGGGTCTGTCTGCAGACAGCAGAACCTTGGCATCCTGGGGAACCTCCTCATCCCACTACATGTGAGAAAGAGCAAGCATAAATGCAGTGGTGCAGTGCATGTCACTGGTCCTGCAGAACAGGGCACAAAGAGTTACTCCCCTTGGGGAGGCGGTGAGGGCAAGAAGAAACCAGGAAGGAATAGTGCTCTCCGCCCTTCTCCTCAACTCACTGAGTTCCTTCTACACCGAGTTCACTCCCTCTGTCTTTGACTTTGTTTAAAATGATGTAGGTATAGAACAAGGTGGAGTAAACAGTGTTAAAGAGATGTTTCAGCTCTTCGTGGCATGAGCACGATCTCCTGATGTCTCAGCTTTTCTACCCTGCACACATCATGCAGAGAAGGAGGGAAGTGAAAAATAAGTTGTGGTGGGGAAAAGACCTGATGTTGTGGACAGGCACGGGGGAAAAGAAGGCAGGTTCTCTCCCTACCTGTCCCTGTCAAACCTTCGTTCATTGAGGAGCAGCACCCTGCCCTGCTTTCAAAGTGCTGCACTTGACCTTTCTGCTCTTGCCATGACCTCAGTCTATACCCCTTAAACCTGAGGAGTAGCCTTAATTTACAGCTTTCTTTTCCAATCTCATCTTGAATGTTCTAGGGCACAGATACGCCTTTTCTTTAGCTGCTCATCATTAGTTATTCTTTACTCTGTTCCTGTCATTGCTTAAAATTACACTAAATGCATAACAGTAATTTGTTACCCTGGTGCAGTGTAACAGTAATTTACTACAGTGGTGCATGATCAAAGACAAAATGAGGAAGACTGATGGACATAAGTGAAGATTTTTCTGCTGTATGATGTCTTTGTAAAATTCATACCTTACTGCCCTCTTTACAGCTTCAGACTCCCCTTACCTGTTGAGGACATCTTCATGGTAGGATCCACGAGGACAGTGACTACTTATGATGAACTCTGAAGGGTTCTGTCAACATGGATGGCTTTCTCCTCTTAGATTTTAGAGCTGTTTCAGGAACAGTTTTTTTCTTTTTGCTGTCACTGGTGCCTGCTTAGTTATGTACCTGAAAAACTACCTATTTTTGGTGCTTTTTCGTGCGCTCTGGACTCTGTGGCAGATGTGTATATGATGATAGCACTTCTTTCCTGGGGTAGCTGGCCATTCTGCCTTAATCACAGGGTGTATTTGCTGCTTTAGGTATTTGAGTAAAGTTAAATACTTGGGGATTTTCAGTCAAAAACAATTCCTTCAATTTTATATTATTCCTTGGTATTTATTGGTTTTGATCACTGGAAAACTACATAAAATACACAAGTCTTGATACTTTAATTGCTGTATGTTCCTTCTTTTTTCGTTTACTAGGTTTTAAATGTCTTTTATTGATGATTCAGGCTATCTAGGCTGACTTTTGGTCCATTTCAGTGCAGTCTTTTGTGGTATAACACTTGGGTAGCAGAAACCTTTCTAAATTTTCCTATCTTTATCTGTTTACATGCAGACACTTGTGCCATGGGACAGGCAGGTGGGCGATGTAATGTTCCATTACAGCTCTAAATTATAGTCCTGTTGTCTCTAAGGGCAAGAAATATTTATTTCCTGGTGTAATTTTAGGCAGCAGTCCTAAAATCTTGTGTTTGAAGCATGTGTGATGAAAAATGCTTTTTTTCATTAGTGCAACTGAAATCAGAAAGTGTAGGCGCTTTCTTTAGATTATTTTTAATGTAATTTATTAAACAATAGTCGTGTTTATTTGCAGACAAAATATGCAAAATAGCGTGCTCTTTATGCCTTCATTAGTCTGTAAATCCTAAATAAAAGCATTTGTTTGGTATGCTGTTTTATTAAAATTCAGATGTAAAGAATATAGCTGTGCTCTAAAGTGGCTTAAAGAGTAAGTCTTTAAATGGCCCAACAATTAATATTATTCTAATGTATTCTAAATGTGTCTTTGGGGATATTTGAGTATTTGCAATTTTATCTCTATTTTCAGGGAAATTCAAATGGCATTGCTACTGTGGATGTTTCAGCAGGTTTTGTGGGACTAGAAAGCTATGTGGAGATACCAGCTATCTTCCTTACGGCGTTTGCAACATATGCGGGACCTTTTCTTTGGGCCATTCATCTGCTGTGCTACTTAAGTTCTGAAGTTAGCAGGTAATCATGCTTTGAACTAAAGTAGTGCTCCTGTGTGTACTGCAGATATAAATACCATCCATAAAGTGTATGTTTTGTCAAAGAAATAGTTTTTGGTCACGTAATTTTTTTTTTTCCCTTGGAAGTTGGTTTTCTATTAAGAAAATGCATGTTCTTTCTTAGGCACGAATTTGTGTCACCTAACTCTTCCAGTTTCATTTTGTTTGCAGAAGGTTTGCGCTGGGAATATGCATGTACGTTTCACTAATTTTTTTTCTCTGTATGCGTTCTCAGTTTGCTGTGCTAAATTACTTAAAATTTTATTAACGTTTTGTTGTGACAGCATGTTCTGCCTAAAAACATTCTTCTCGGAACCTATTGAGTCAGAGACCCGAGAAAGACTTTTTAAAGGAATAGAATAGAATTCAGACTTAACTAACGTGGTGTTCTTTGAATGTCTGTCCTTCTTTGACATAGTGACATGCAACGTTTTATGAATAAACCATACTTATATTATCGTATGTTACTGGTTATTGCAGTCATTTGTAGATAAAATATTTGTGCTTTGGGTATCTTGTGTGGCGGATAAGTTAAAATGAGTTAGTGCTTCAGAGTTTTAAGAAGACAGTTGAAAAATGCCTGGTAATTTAAGAGTGTACATGTAAAATCCAATTGGACTCTCTAAAATTGTTTTTAACTCATCATTCAGGATACTCAAAGGGAGTGATGCAGAATGTTAAAATAGACAGAGGAGTTGTGAGTTCTTTATTGTGTCCTATCAATGCCAAAATTCAAAAACTTGATATATTTTCACAGAAATAACATTTGACAGTGACTAAATTCTTACTGTCTCAGAGTCTTTTCTCTGTTATCTGTGGAATTGAAATGCATTTTTTTTTATTGATGAAGAAAATGTCGCAGTAGAATTGGCAGGTGGGATTTTTAGGCAGTATTGAGTTTATCACAGGTTTTTGCCTTATGCATTGTCATCCTCTGTAAATCTCTGAGTCCCTTTTATCTACAGTGTCATCCAGTCTCATCGTGTCAGAGCTTTTTGGATTTTTTTGACTTTCGTCTTCTGCTTGTTTGTTTTGGGCTATGCCTACACTGTGCACTTGTGTTGACTGATGTGTGTTCATTAAAGGTGTAAGGAGATGGGATCCCCAGCTGATCCTGCTGCACTGTCTAGGGGGTTTTTGAGCCAGCAGGGACCTGTTCTAACTGACTAAATCCCTGCACAGTCACTGTGTTCCATCGTTCTGTATTAACAGGCACCTTTAACAGGTATTCACAGTGATTAACCTTTATTGGCTGATTTGTCTGTCTGCTATATTGCTCTCTAAAGATGTCTAGTAACTCTGCTTGGTTGCTGTGGAATTATGCAGCCCAGTGCTGGACCACTGTATTGCTCTAGTAATGCATACCTTAGTGTAGATTGAGACTCACTCTGAGTCTGGCCTGAGGCCAGCTAGCTTTAAGTCATTTTTGGTCTTACATAGATTGGTATGGTCTAAGTACTGGTGTTCTGGCTTCTGAAAGCCAGCCTTTTCTCTGTTCATTCTGGTATTTTTTTTGCTTCAGGAGGAGTAGATGTGGAATACACTAATTATTGATGTCTTGATCCTAAGAGACAAGAGATCCTTTTCTTGAATTTTCCTTACTGCCTGGTGACTTGACACCAGATTAAGTTTTAACTCTAATGCTCCTCAGTTTAGCTTTAGTTACTCCTTTGCTCCATCAATACATTTTTCTAGTATCCAAGCTCTTCAAGTTTTCTCTGTTCTTTCAACTCTCTTTAAGAAGGGTGCTCATGTACATATAAAAAGTGCTGCCACTTGTCTTCTAGGAAATATGTAACCCATGAACCCCGGTATTGCTTGCATTCTATTAATGTCCTGTTTTTCCCAATTCTTTTATACCTCTGCCATGCTTTGTTTAAAACAGTGCTGTATGGTTTCACTGTTCACAACCTTGTTCATGTTGTGTTGGGTTTTTTTTAGCAGGCCCACTTTCCATTCTTCACTATTACACTGTAGGTGCTTTGAAACTGACACTTTTTGCTTGTGCTTGGAGGACTCTGAGCACAGTAAACTGCTCATGCCATTGTCTGGGGAGGGAAGGGGAAAGAGTAAGAGTTCCCATAATTTAAAGAGCTGCAGTTTTAACGTTGTTTAAAACCTAGACTGCAGACTGTGATGAACACTAACATACAATGAAGAGAAAATGATACCATATAGCATGTTTTTTGAAAGCTCTTCTAACAAAATAATGAAAAACTTTCTGTAACAAAATCTTTATCTGTACTTGTTTAATATTGTTTCAAATAATATGCCTCTGTAGTAGTGTTGGTTGTTGTTCTGATGTTTTCTTGGTTGAATTTTTGCAGATTAAAAGCTCAGCTATTAGTGTTGCCAGGTACAGTGCTGGTTTAACCTGTGCTCAAGTGGGTAGCTACGGCCTATAATACCCACATCACTTATGTAAGTAGATTCCATTGAGCAGCTTGTGTCTGTAGCCATTTTTAAGATTCATTTGGGTCAATTGGTAAGGTTGTTTCCTCTATGAAACAGTGCACAAAAATGGACTGGAATCTCTAGCTGCTGGGACTTACTTAAATTGGTATGTTAATCTGCTCAAAAGTTGGTCTGTATGCCTTTTATTTTTCTCTTGTGCTTTACCATTACTGTCCAAATGATTGTCTCATTACCTTGTTGATATTCATGGGAACCAAAGCTGGAAATGCAGAAGGCAGGGGATCATTTGCTTCATGTGTTTTCTTAAATGTATGGGAGACTGAACTTCTTAAAAAAACTGCTAAATACCATAGGATGTTCTTTATAAAAGCTTCTTGATAACTGTCTTATAAGCAATGTGCCTTGGTCAGTGAAATTCAAACCCTTTCCTTTTTAATGTGGTCCTGAGAGCAAGATGAAGATCCTTTCCCCACTTCCTCCAGATGGGAAGGTCTAAAAGAATCAGCTGCCCTCCTTTGTGGAGCATGCTGAGTGGGTCCCATTATATTGCCACAGGATGTCGTCAGGATTCCTGACCCATCCTGGTACAGTCTTAGATGAATGGATGTCCCCAGAACCACTCAGCAGTGCCGTTCTTAGCAAAGAGCCTAGCATCCTGCAGGTTGACCTAGACAGGGAAAACTGACTTCAGGGCTATTTTTGTTTGTTCCAGCCGCTCAGCAGAGCCCATGTAATTTACAGCTGCATCTGTTGTGTTGGCTTACCAGAACTTCTTGATGAAGTTCTTTGAAGCTGAGTTCCATTGGGCATCACTGCCTAAGGGCAAGTACACATGTATACCTTTCCCACTTTCTTCATTTTGCATTTATGAAACCAGAGAATACTTGAGTCTGGAGTCCAGCCCTCCTGTCCAAAGGAAGGTCAGCTAGAGCCAATAGGGGTACTCCAGGGCCTCCTTGAGCAACCTGTTCCAGTGTATGGCAACACTTGCAGTTAACCAGTTGTTTACTGGTGTTTAAGGGGAATTTGTTGTATATCAATTTATGTCCATTGACTTTCATCCCTTCACTGAGCACCAGTGAGAAGAGTCTCAGTACATCTTCACCTCTGCCCATGAGACTTTTATGAATGGTGGTGAGAACCCTGCTGAGCTTACTCTACTCAAGGCTAAACAATCCCAGCTTTCTCAGCCTCCCACTATATGTCAGATGCTCCGATCCCTTAATCATCTTTGTGAGCTTTCAGTGAACTCACTTCAGTACACCCATGTCCGTCTTGTACTGGGGAGCCCACAACTGGATCCAGAACTCCAGACGAGATCTCACCACTGCTTAGCAGAGAGGAAAGATCACCTTTCTCAACCTACTGGCTCTGCTTTTCCAACTGCAACCCTGGGTTGTTTCATGGGAACATTGCTTGCTCATGCTCAGCTTTTTGTCCGGCAAGAGTAACATATGCCCTCTGCCAAACTGCTTTCCACATGGTCAGCCCCAGGCCTGTTCTGGTGCACGGGTTTACTTTTCCCCAGGTGCAGAATTTGGCATCTCCCTTTGTTGAACTTCCTGAGTTTCTTGTCAGTCCATTTCTGTAGCCTGTTGAGATGCCCCTGAGTGGCAGCAGACCCGTCTGCAGACCCACCTCCTGAACAGAGCACTCCTCCCAGTTCTGTGTTGTGTGCAGACTGGCTGAGGGGACACTCTGTCCCATCACCCAGATCATTAATGAAGACATGAAATGGTATTGGCCCCAGTGTGACGTCCTGTTGATCATTAGTGACTGGCCTCCAGGTGGACTTAGTGCGGTATCTCAATAATTTTCATTCCACCTGACTATCCACTTTTCCTAGCCTGGACTGCATCAGTTTGCCTGTGGGCATGCAGTGAGAGACATTAAGGTGGAAGTGCGTTAGGTACATGTAGCTCATATATCTTTGGCCAGTATGGTAAGATGGAATAGAAGATAAGGAGGTTTTCAGATAATACATTTGCTTTGGAAATGTAGTTGGAAGTCCTTAAATAATTTGCTTCCATCTGATCAAACATGTGAAACTGTAAGATATTTTCCTCATATGGAAAGGTAAATATGTTTCCAAAATAATTAAGTGGCATGTGATAGACACTAACATGGATATAACTGCCACTTTTAATCCTTCAGGCTCTCCTGAGAAACTTGGCAGCTTAAATGTGATGGGATTTTCACAGACAGAAATAGAAAGAAGAATTCTTTAGGTTCAGTCTCCATGGAAACTGTGCAATAACTCTTGAAACTGTTTTTGAGACAGGGAGTACTGATTAAACTGATGCCTGAACTTAACCAAGTGTTCTGTGTGTGACTTGCATAAATTCCAGGGAGCACCTCATTCATGTAAAGGATAGTTTTTACAGTGACTACTCTATTGCTCTGATCTGAGGTAGAACTTTGTATTTTTGGATCCTTGACTGGAAAGGGGCCATGTTGTTGGATCATCTGACCTATATTATATGGCCTCACTGTGCAGTACACTCCAGATGGATTCAGTTTTCAAGTTCCTACCCAAACAAAATTGTTATGTGGGTGATGTTCACAGTATTCTGTAATTACAACTCTTCAGCTAGGCATCGTGGTAGTTTTTAGATTACCTGCACATTGGAATCTGTGTTTTAATTGGTTTAATGTGTTGAGTGTCAAGGTGAACTGGTAGCTGTTTCCTGGCATTGAAGGCTGCATGCCTATTGGCTTTTCTTCCTCAGTGATAAAAGTTGTAACAGTGTTTTCATGTTAGTAAAGGGCTTTCAGATGCTGAAAATGGAAGTTATGCCCAACAGGAGGGTGTTAATAGTTGCATAACTTTAATGTTATGCCTTGACTTTCTTAATGTGGGATTCCAGCACAGCAAACTTAAGTTTCAGTGTGAATTCTTTTATAATACTGATCTAAACACAATTAGGAAGGCATGCCAGCTAAAGGAATTTCAGCAGTTAATATCAGCTTTTGCCATTTTTAGCCTCATGTGTTTGATTCATTGAGTCTCCCATTCACAATCCATGTTAATACATTAACCATTTTTCTTTCTGGCATAGGCTGGACGTGCAGTGAGTGTTTCAATATACTTTTTTTTGAGTCCTAGGCAGAAAGTGTAGCCCTCCTAAAGTCAAAGGAATGATACAAACATTTTACACTGAACCCTTTGGTATTTTATACAGGTAGTATTTTATTCTTTGGGTTTCACTCCATTCTCTCTTCTTAGGTTAATTAAAGCTGAAAAAATGTTTACATCTAAGAATATTCATTGCTGCATTCTCTAGAATGGTAATACTTTTTATCTATTGTGCTGCTAGCAGCCCCACTCTCTAAATAAATAAAAACAGTACAGAAGAAGTTATTTACTTGTTTGTTGATGTGCATGGAAATGTGGAAGTGATTTGATAAAGTTGGGCTGGGGTTTTATTGCCACAAGCTGGAAGAGTATTTCCTGAGATACTGTCATTGCAGAGGTAGCTGAAGATTCCTCTCAGACTTAGTTACTGCTCTGTGATGGATACCTCTTCATTTGTTCCTTTGTCATACTGGGGAGACACTAACTTTTCCTATGAGGTTTCCATCAGGCAACCATGACTTTTAGCATTGAAAAGTATTTTTTTATTAGAAAGTGATCCAGCAAAGTAGGGTTGCCTTTGTCATAAACGAATGACAAGTTGCTTCAAAGCCATTTGCAAAACAGATGTCATCGTCTTGCTCCATGGACCAGCTTTGCAGCTGTGCTTTAGGAGCTGGAGCACTTTCTGTGTAAATATTAAGGAAAATTGCGCGCACAGAATTTATAAATACGCAGATTTGGGGTAGATTAGTTTATTTCTGCTTTCTGTAGATAGAAGTAAGCATCTGAACAGATTTATAACTTAAAAAATTATGATGTAGTTTTTGCTAGAGTGAGCATATCCAACATGAGGTTTGTTTTCTAGTAGTGACTGATGCCCCTAATTGACAACTCATGCTCCAGTGTGCTAGCTACTGCCCAAATGCATTGTAGAGTTAGCCACTCAGCTTTTAAATGGTCTTATTGATGCTACATACTGCCATTGCCATGAGATTGTTCTCATCAAGAGAACTGCAGGCTTGGGTAGAGATCACGTCACATATGCACATCAGATATGCTTTTTAATTAAAGTGGTCTATCACTTTTTCTTTGTGGGTAGTATTGAATTGAAAGCATTCTGAAAATCTTTTTTGTTTCTACCCAAGCTCTGATTTGAGGTTGTCATGGTTACATTGTCTTCTTCCTCTTGCTCTTCTGGTGTTCATGTGACTTACAGAGATATGCTTAAGAGCATATAGCTTAGTTGACTGTACAGCCTTCTAGTTTTCAGTACATCTGTAGAGCTGCAAACTGTCTCTTACTCTACCTAGAGTGCAGGTATGCAGTATCACTTTGCTGTATTTGTCCTTTATTTTTATTTGGAATCTCTGTCTCGTGAGACAATATTTTTCTGTCATCCTGTATGGTTAGGTTTCCGAATGCTGCTGACACAAAAAAGTTCATTCAATGTTAATACACACATAAGCTTACTGAATATATTAAGAGAATCAACATTAACAATGTTGGGCATGAGTAACTTAGGGAAAATTTTGTGATCCAATGGTAAGCACACAGATTATCCTCAAAGAGTAATGACAGTCTAGCCAGAAACTGCTAGTAGGACTCTAGAAAAACTTAAAAAGCCACTGAAAAGGTGAAAAAATAATGAAAGGAATGTTGGTTAAGTTTTGAGTCTGTAAATCAACTTATGGCAGTTCTTTCTATTGTTACTGAACCATAGCTACTGGAACATAACAGAGGAAAGCTAACTTTCATCAGAATTGCAGGATAACAGGTGACCACGGGGCATGTTATTTTCAAAAATTGTAGGTACTGGGTACAGAATTTTAGTAAATTCTGATGAAAGGGGTTAGGTTTGTCTGTACTGGCACCTAAGAAGATTTTAATTAGTCCACACAGCTGATAGTAGAGGAAGGGCTATGAAGCTTGGTGCTGCTATAAAATGAAGTTGCACTTTCCTGTGTGCTTTCCCTCTCTCTCTCTCTCTGACCCACCAGGACAGAAAGCACAGAATTACAAGAGTACGTATTTATTCATGCACGTGAGGTGTCCCAGCCAAACTGGGGCACCTGGGTGTGGTTTTACACAGGGTTCTTACACCTTTACTCACGCTTCTCTCTTGCTATCCCAGTCTCTCTCTCTGTCTTGCACTACACTTGTCTTCTCCCTGTATCCCCTGCCCCAGCTTTTCCTCTCTCTTGCTTTTCTAGCCTGTCACAGACCCTTGCCCTCCTTGTGCACTTTCCCTGTCTCTCATGCCTGTGCTTTCATCATCCCTCATACTTGGATGTTCCCTGCCTTTTCTGTGTGCAGACTTTACCCACCTCTCACACGTTTGTGCTTCCCACCTCTCACGTACGTGCTTTCTCTCCTCACAGTTGCTTACCTCTCTTCCATGGGCTTCCCCACTCTCCTGCTCTCCTCCCCAGTTCACTTCTGTCCCTCTCATGCTTCTGTCCCTTTGCAAGCATGCTTCCCCCCGTCCTATGCTTCCGCGTGTGCTTTCCTTCTCACATACTTTCTCCCTCAGACTTCTCCTTTCATGACTACCCATCGTGCTTTTCCACTCTCTCATGCTCACTTTCTGCCTCTCCCAGTCGTGCTTTCACCTTCTCATGCGTGTGTTCTCCCTGCCCTGTGTGCTCTTTTCATCACTTTTATGCTCTTTCCCAGGCTGGCACACTTCTATCTCTTTGGGTGCTCCTTTCCTCCTCTGTGTGTTCCCATCTTGCAGCTTCCTCTTTGCATGCTTCTCACTCTCATGCATGCATTCTCCTTGTGCATGCACTTTCTCCCTCTTGCATGCATGGGAATACTCTCCCTCTTTCATGTGAATGTGCTTGTCTTTCCTGTGTTTACTTTCTTGTGCACATTTGGTCTCCTGTGTATCTTTGTCTTGTGCATCCTTCTCTCTCTTGTTTTTCCTTTTTGTGTCTTCCTTTCCCTTCT